>NC_064863.1:16325904-16639964 GCF_024139225.1 Suncus etruscus | reverse complement strand
GCTCTGTTGTATACAATTGAAAAGGTACAGTGACATTATGACTAAATCCCACACATTTTCTCTTAAACTGTAATAATTTTTGAAAACAAACAGCTAGAATTCTGTCTCAAATCCTCCTCCAGAATTTAAAATGCTAGCAAAGAAGAAACATGTTTTTCTTGGAAATTTTTTTTCTTTTCTTAGTGAAGCTACTCTATGAAGAGATTAATAATGCATCAAGAAAAATCCTTTTGCTTTTAATCAACTCTTATCGTGTTTCCAAAAACTGCAAATGAAAATCATTATGTTACTCAACATATTTTAAGATAAGAATAAATATCCTTGAATTCTAATATTGTGGTTTCACCAGTTACAAGCACTGTTAGAGCTGCAAAGAAAACAACAATTTAAATATTGTATTCCCACATACTTCTTTCTTTGCTTTTGCTCACTAAAATATAATCACTGACTTTCTTGGATAAAGGCCACCTAATCACAGCACCAAAATAAAACCAGTAAGAATAGCTTCAGGAAAAAAAGTGCAATAAGGTTGTATTTTAAACTGAGTGTTGATTTTTAAATTTCTTGTTTTCTTTAGAGAGGTGTAAGGATTTATTTTCAGCTATGCAATTATTCCTAGTGGACAAAGCGAAGTTATTTGTTTGGAGAAACTAAACAGAAGGCACAAATACCACACGATTTTAGCAAATATCTTGGGGTCATTTATCTAATAACATCCACAGAAGTTGAGTGTGTTGGATTGATCACAAAAGGTAATTCTCTCCAAAAAGTTCAAATGCCTCACCTCCATGACTTGCAGTCTCAAACCACTGAAGGCTCTAATTCCAGGATGAATGAGTAAAGTTTTGAAATGTTCTATAGAAACTTGCCAAAAGGCTCTAAAGAGTCTAACTTTAAATTGCAAAATCCAGTTCTTACTAAACATAGGAGTTCAATATATGCAGTTATTTACAAGAATGCAACAAATATTTTTCAATTTACATTGAGTTTTTAATTTTCCTGTTCCCTCTGTAACTAATATTGTGATGAGCAGTAAAATTAAAGACCAGTTGATGATACAGCAACTCACTCAACGTTGAAGTTTTCATCTCCTTCTGCCTAGATTTGGGGAGAAGAAATTGAATTCTAGTACTACTGCCTTACTTTCTACACCCTTGCACCCCCTCTGTCCCAGTTTTCTTTTAATCAAGTTTTATAGGAAAAAACCTGGTGTCTTAATCAAATACACTCAGACATTGTGTAGAAAAAAAGTTAACATATAGGCTCTGGTCAGCCAGTCTACAAAGATTCATTCCAAAGATTGACCTTTATAATTGGAAAATTTGGGCTTTGGAAGAACCCCCATAAATTCCTAAGTGAAGGTTTTACTATTCTTAAAGTGTTTTTGTTGTATTATATTTTCAGCACTGCAGCAAAGGTATAGAAGGAATGAAATATAACACTGTTATATAATTTTAATCCAATGAAGGTAATTAGACTTGAATTGCAGAACTATAATATTCTTTACTTGATGGTTTACAACTCACTGAATATCCCAACAATAATTTAAGGCTGCATATTCAAAATTCAATAGAATTTATCAGGTATTTTATTATATAGCAGAGGCATAGGGATACAAGTCTAACAATATAAAAATAATCTATCCAGAAGAGAGCCCTTACTTGTATTAAGAGCTACTTATTGAGAAATTCATTGCGATCTTTAAATTGAAAAGAGAATTATTAAGAACATTAATGAATGTCACCAAATTTAAAATACATTGACTATCTTAGGGCATAATTAATGTACATTGAACTTTGAAAGGATTTCTGAAGATGTTATGTAAAAGCAGTCTGGATCAGAGATATGAAGAAAAAGATTTTGTCCTTCCTTTCTCACCAACAGAAGAATAAAGGTCTGGTTGGAGCAGCACCTTACCTAAATACTCCACTGTCTTTTCTCCCATGGTTAGAAATAGTTTTTTCACACAATTGCAAATTTAAAAAAAAGTTATGACAAACATGGTAGTACAAGAGAAAAGTTGCGATCAGAATATTACTTTTCTAATTAGGAAAGAAGAGGATGGGAAGAGGTAGGAGGAAAAATACATTCAGTTGGCATTTGTTTTTCCTCTCTGCTTTCCCTTTTTATTTTCTCTGTATGCAACATAGGTAGGGAGCCTAGAGACATGGGGGCCATCCATAAATAGTTAGCAAAAGCCTCAGAAGAATATTTAGCCAACATCTCAAATGTGGTTTTGTAGGATAAATATTATTTGATTCATTCACTATGCCCATTGTTATGATGATGAAAAGCAATATTAACTCTTAAACAGATTTTTCCTATACATGCAACTCTTTTGTATTCAAATTGCTACTCTGAGATTGTCCCTCACCCAAACTATTTTAGAATCATTCTTAAAATTGATGAGTTATTTGTAGATGTTTTTGTGATGTGCCTAAACAATAATGAAGGAGTTAGACATTATACCATGAATGAGATATTGATGATTCAAATTATTGAGATATCATTTCCAAACTCATAAAAAATAATGAATGATAATGAAAGGAGAAGTATAAAATTGACAGGGAGACACATAGAAGTTGGATTCTTTGAGTGACTTTTAAATTTGTTTTAAATATTACCTTTTTACTAATCTGCTCACAGTGTTAATTTTGTACCAGGTGTAACTTGTGGTGTTTACTGTTATAAATACATGAGGAAATAAAAATAAAATTGTGACTGTAGGGTAGAGGCTATTTTACTGCAAACACACCAGAATTTATAAATGCAAATGATTCTTAGTCTACTAGGATGACCTTAAGAAACTGTTCTCTGATTTTGATGACACTAACAGAATCTTTTGATAAATTACTCTTTGGGTATATTTATAAAGCTAGTTTACAAACCAAGAAGAGAAAAAAATCTGCTTATTTTAAAACTCATTAAAAATTCTGTAAACTGTATTTTTAATGAACTTGTATTCATTTGAAAGAATTTGCAGTTTTGGTTTTTGGAATGTTGTAAGATACATTTTCAGAGAATTGTATTTGTTGTTGGACACAAATTGTTTTGAATCAGTTATTCTTAAGGTTTATTCCTGGCTCTGTGCTCAAGAATTATTCCTAGTGGTGCTTAAGGGACTACAAGAGCTGTGAACTGAACTTGGATTGGCTGTATACAGGGCAAGTGCCTTTCTTTGGTCATAAATTTTATAGTCTAGAGGACTTTAAAAAATTTAAATTTCCTCATATTAGTATTTGATTTGTAAAACTAATGCCATTTTTATTTACAGATATTGATGTTCAGAGATAGTTATTAAATTTATCAAAATCCTAAAACCAAAATTAGTCACCATACTGAGTCTGAAATGTGAGTTTTCTGGAGACGCGTATACTGTTTCTCAAACTTTTTCCTCTATTTTCTTCCTATCCCCTAAATAAGTTTTGAAGAACAATGTCCACTCTTAGATTTGTTATTAAAATAAGTGATTATTTGCTATGAGTTCACAAATATAGTTTGTTATATTCTTCTATAATTTTCGAATTTTGGTTATAGCTGTTTTAAAATACATAGTCCTGTCCATTATTTAAACCTATCAAATTGACTCTAACTGCAAAATCAAATTTGAACCTGCCATACAACTATTTGATTTCTTAAGTGGTAAAAGTGTTTAAAATTTTTCTTTAATATTTACCAGGAAAATTTACTAAATATAATAATATGTGACTAATATGTCTTGCATGTGGCCAAATCTGATGTGATCCTCTAAGTCATCCAGGAGTGATACCTAAGTGCAGAGGCAGGAGTAACACCTGATGCCACCTAATGAAGCCTAAAAAAAAAACAAAACAAAAACAAAAACGTTTTTAATACATCCATATGGATATGTCAATACATATATTTAATATATAAATATAATCTATATAGAAAATTTAATAAGATTGAAAACATCTTATGTATCATGCTGTCACATTTCTAAAAGTCTTATTAGTTGATTTGTTTGGGGCACTACTACAGAATTTATTTTTAGTATTCCTATTTTTGTCTTTTCTTATTCACTTATCTCCTATCCCTGCTGCAAGTTATTTTAACATAATAATATTGTAATTCTCATAAATGTTTTATTTTCTATAGCTATTAAATCCCAACTCTTTCATATGTTATGCATGACATATCAAAATGTAGTGGACCTGGGTTTGACACCCGAAATCCCACATGGTCCCCCAAGCCAGGAGTGATTCCTGAGCATATAGCCAGGAGTAACCCCTGAGCATCACCGGGTGTGGCCCCAAAACAAAAAACAAAAATATAAATTAAATAAAACTACTGGACCTAATTTAAGGCTACACCCTTACTTTCACACGGTATACTTTTACCCTAGCTACTTCAATTTTTATGTTACTTTTCAAACATATCTTTCAGTGATTTTAAATCTACAGTGCGCTAACTTTTTCATGCAGTTTCATGCAGTTTTATGCAGTTTTGCATGCAGTTTCATGCAGTTTTTAATGTAACCAGATTGAGTAAAGGTATAATTGAAAGAACTTCATAATAAAAGGTATTGAACTGTAAAGTGCCATTAATATTATTTGTCAAATCTGAATTTCACATATATTTTTAGATATACAGAAACAATCAATTATTTTTGAATCTCTACTTATAGTGTTTTCCATCAGAATTCACATGGCCCAGTTGTATTCCTAGCATCTTACAAAAGGGCTACAGGTTAAATTTAAATAAATAGGGATCATAGCATGAGACTAGAGGCCAACCTGTAAGACAATGAAACCACAGAAAGAACATGAGGTCAGAAGGGACCACAGTTGAAAAAAATGAAGAAATAGTCTATGTTAGAGTGATGGTACAGCAGGAATAGCATTTGCCTTTCCCACAGATGACCAGGGTTTGATCTCCAACATTCTTTATGTCCCTGAATTCACCCGGAGTGATCCCTGAGTACAGAGCTTTGAGTAAGTCCCAAGCACCATTTTTGCGTATAGCTAGAAAACCAAAATTAAAGAAACAAAAAGAGAAATATTGATCATGTAACTTTTTCCACTAGAATTCAATACTCATATCTCTTTAAAAATACTCATAATTGCAAATAATTTGATACTGTAATTTGGGGGACATGACGACTACATCCTGAAATAAGTTAAATAGTAAAGAATGGTATAAAGATATTGTTCACTTTATTGTTTATCACTAGTTTTCAAAACAGTCAAAGCTTATTTAATTCACATTTCTATGATCAAAATAAACAAAGAGAAGTTCTATTTTGGACTTCAAAAAGATCGTACAGCATAAAAACTTATCTTTAACTACATAGAGCAATTCGTGATCTTGACCTTGAACTTCTTAATTCCAGTAAAATTTGATAATAGAAGAGTCGAGTCCTGTGTAATTATGATGATTTTCAGACATTTTCATTGAGCATCAGTCAGTGTTCTGGACCCTCAAAGCATTGCAAAAACATGCATATTTCTATGCCAATAAAAAAGAATGAGAAAAAGGAACACCGTTCTAGAAACACCTAACTCAGACAGACAGCAGAACAAGGGGGCATCTGTCTCTCTGTCTCTTTCTCTCTCTTTGTCACTCTATCTCTATCTCTGTCTGCCTGTCTGCCTGTCTGCCTGCCTGTCTGCCTGTTTCTCTCTCTCTCTCTCTTTCTCCCTCTCTCTCCCTCTCCTTTTCTCTCTCCCTCTCCCTCTCCCACACCCTCTCCCTCTCTGTCACCCTCTCCCTCTCCCTCTCTGTTACCCTCTCTCTCCCTCTCCCACTCCCTCTCTCTCTCACCCTCACTCTCTCACCCTCACTCTCTCTCCCACTCCCTCTCTCTCTCACCCTCCCTCTCTCTCCTACTCCCTCACCCTCTCTCACCCTCCCTCTATCTCCCTCACCCTCTCTCACCCTCACCCTCTCTCTCCCTCACCCTCTCTCTCCCTCTCTCCCTCCCTCTCCCTCTCCCTCTCCCCCCCCCCTCTCTCTCTCTCTCTCTGTCTCCCTCCCTCCCTCCCTCCTCTTCCCAACCCTCCACTGGGGTGCAAATAGAAATACATCAGTGATCTGGCTTTCCAAGAATGTCCTCAACTCGAGTGGCACTCAGTTCTGCCAACTCCTTTCTATAACAACATATTAAAGAAGACCTATCAAATATAAGCTGTTATACGCTTGCTTTTGTTTGATTTTGTTACATTCGTTGTCACACCAGGTGATGCTCAGGACGTACTTGTGGCTCTGTGTTCAAGGATCACTACTGGCAGTGCTTGGGGAACCATATGAGATGCCCAGAAATCAGGTTGACCGCATGCAAAACAAGTACCTTAACTCCAGGACTGTCTCTCCAGCCTGGCTTATTATCATTTTCATAATACTTTTTTTCTCACATCGGCATTGCTATTATATCTGATAACTTTAATCTCCAAAATGAATTTCTGTAATCAAGCAAAAAGTGTCTGGAAATTGGAGAGGAACTTTATGCCTTCTGCTTTGTCTGAGCCCCTTGATATGTTAGTAACTTGACAAAGGAGAGCGTTGGGCTATAGCAGATCATCTAATGTCATCCATAATTTACTTCCCATTGCTGTCACTGTTTCTCAAACAATTGGTTTTCTAAACATTTTAGACTTTATTTTTGTAGATTTTCATATTTAATGTGATATCATTCTGATTCTGACATAGAAATGTTCTTGGTTGAGAGATATCCTCCTGCAATTAAAATATCTTATGTATCTAAGAATATTAGGTATAGGAAAGAAAAAAATAAAAAGGAAGTAAATTGAAACAACTGGCTAAACTGCAGACTCATGGAAGACAGAAATTATGCTTCTATCATGTATTTGCAGTATTCCAACAACCTAGTCTAATATCTGCAACTCAGTGGACATTCAGGACATTTCTATCTGCCCAGCTAAGATTGAGAAATTCACATTATGGAATATTCAGGATGCAGTGTATTGATCATGATCATAAAGAAGATACTAAGTAAATCTCCCTCCCCAGAACATTTTTTTAAAAAAAGAGATGGATTTGGAGTAATATCAGTCCAAGTCATGTGTGTGATTTTTCTAGATCTCCTATCTTTTTTAGTATCATTAAATGATGTATAAGTAATCATATCTGTACTTAATAATAATGCATGCTTAAAATTCCAGGAAAAAAAAAGGATGTTCAATAACTTCTCAGTAAAGAGGTGGTGAAGCACAGGATCATTTTACAGAGAAATATTCTCTCATTAGCTCCCCATCTATTTGACATTTTTTATCACCCTGCTCCTATTAGAAAATATAATATAAATCTCTTAGGCCATGGGAATTCCCTTTCTTCCCCAATGCTTACTGTGCCTATGCAAAAAAAAAAAAAAGTGGGGGAACGCCAAACCCTACCACTCCAGCACCCATACTTTTTCTTGTTTTGTTTTGACTTGTTAGTTTTTGACTTTATTTTTCTTCTCTTTTTTCTTCCACTTTTCTCTTTCTTTTTCATGCTTGTGGTTATTATTTAGAGATTTATTTTTATTTTTATTTTTATTTGCCGGGTCCATTTTTTTCTTCCATTTTTCTTTCTTTTTTTCTCTCTCTCTTCTTTCTTTTTTTGGTAGTTGTCACCAGATTTTTTTCTCCCCTTTTTCTTATCCTTTTTATCTATGCACTAGCATACTGGCGGGGGGTAGAGGAGGGAGATATGGGATGCATACTGGGAACAGGGGTGGAGGGAGGATAGCACCAGTGGTGGGAATGCCCCTCATTCATTGTCACTATGTACCATAAATGATGCAGTGAAATATTTGTAATGCACTTTGATCACAATAAAAATTTAAAAAAACTGTGGTACATATACACAATAAAATATTATGCAGCTGTCAGGAGAGACTAAGTCATGAAATTTTCCTATACATGGATTTACACGGAATCTATTATGCTGAGTGAAATAAGTCAGAGAGAGAGAGAAAAACGCAGAATGGTCTCACTCATCTATGGGTTTTAAGAAAAATGAAAGACACCCTTGTAATAATAATTTTCAGACACAAAAGAGAAAAGAGCTGGAAGTTCCAGCTCACCTCAGGAAGCTCACCACAAAGAGTGATGAGTTTAGTTAGGGAAATAACTACATTTTAAACTGTCCTAATAATGAGAATGTATGAGGAAAATGGAGAGCCTGTCTAGAGTACAGGCGGGGGTTGGGTGGGGAGGAGGGAGACTTGGGACATTGGTGGTGGGAATGTTGCACTGGTGATGGGTGGTGTTCTTTACATGACTGAAACCCAAACACAATCATGTATGTAATTAAGGTGTTTAAATAAATTTAAAAAAATGAAAGACATTCTTGCAATAATAATTTTCAGACACAAAAGAGAAAAGAGCTGGAAGTTCCAGCTCACTTCAGGAAGCTCACCACAAAGAGTGATGAGTTTAGTTAGAGAAATAACTACATTTTGAACTGTCCTAATAATGAGAATGTATGAGGGAAATGGAGAGCCTGTTTAGAGTACAGGCGGGGGTTGGGTGGGGAGGAGGGAGACTTGGGACATTGGTGATGGGAATGTTGTACTGGTGATGGGTGGGGTTCTTTACATGACTGAAACCCAAACACAATCATGTATGTAATCAAGGTGTTTAAATAAAATAAAAAAAAGAAGTTGTTTCACTTCCCTTTAAACTCTGTGAGTTGGTGATATTAAACAATCTTCAAATAAATGCTAAAGTGAGAATAAGCCAGGACAATGTGAAACAAATACTTCTGAAGTAGGGAAAGCAATAAAGATAACTATAAGGGTGTCCGAGGTTGATTTTTCACAATAATGCCAATAGGATTGGTACATTCCACTTCTATCCTTCAAGGTCATTCACAAAGAATTAAACAGACACAGTGACTTGTCCAGCCATAACTAGCCATGATAGTTCCAAACAAGGGGTTCCTTGGCCTTTTTATTGGGCACAACCTCCATTTCACTCCTCCTTCTTGTCACTTATACCATTCTGAATGAGTTACTGCAGCTATGATCATAGGCACATAAGGTAGATAAGAAATAGCCTTGAGATTAAAGGAATCCTTTCCTCTTTCTGGTATGAGTCTCCCTGCTGCCTTGTCTGTTGTGTCATAAATCTGTCTAGGTCTGTACTTGTTTATCAGGATAATTTCTGCTTAGACTCACTACTAGCAGTACTCTTCTTGCTTAGGTTTGTGCTTTCTCTGGCAGATAATTTTCTCCTAAGGCTTTCCTTAACTCAAAATACTGTCCTTATCTAAGGTCCATATTATGGTTGGTTTCCCACATTGATCATGAGGGCTTCTTTAAGAAACAGAGATATGACTAGAAAAAAAGCTGTGTCAATAAAGAAGATAGAGCATCCAAGAACCTAAAAGAGTACTAAAGAGACCAGGAAGAAGAGAAGGAAAGAGGACTGACAAAGAGTTCTTATAACAATGAGCAGGGTTTATGATTATCAGCTCAGAAACAACATGGTAATTGGTTAGTCAGAAGTGAAGTGAGAATAGATTTCATTCTATTTATATTTCTATTCCTATTTTTTTTCTTTTTTCTTTTTTTTTTTTTTTTTTTTTTTTTTGGGTCTCACCCGGCAGTGCTCAGGAGTTACTCCTGGCTCCATGCTCAGAAGTCGCTCCTGGCGAGCACGGGGGACCATATGGGATGCCTGGATTCGAACCGATGACCTTTTGCATGAGAGGCAAACGCCTTACCTCCATGCTATCTCTCCGGCCCCATTCTATTCCTATTTTAATTAATCATGACTGGTAATCAATATATCATCACTCCAGACCCTTTTTGTTTTTCTCTTGATTTTTCTAGGATACTATTTTTTTTTTTTTCAGAACAGTCTCACTACGGTTCTACAAATAGAACTGTGAATAAGTAACCCACACAATGAATACATATGAATACATATGCTTCATGTGTCAAAACTCAGGTCCCTTTTATGGGATGGACATTGGTTGCCTTAGAAAGAGCAAGATGTTTAAATCTCAACTGTATAGGCAGAAATGTAAGGAACCAATTATATGGATGCCTATGGAAAAGAGTTAAAACATGAGTCCTTCAATTATAAAATATAAATTAAGGGCAGAGAACATTCTACTCAATAACCCTCCATAAAGGAAAAAACAAAGATAACAAAAAAAAAAAAAGCAGAGTACAAGCACAGTGCCATTGGTATGGGTTAAACAAAACTATTTTAATCAAGCACATGGATAAGATAATCATATTAGAGATTATTAGAAAAAATTTAGTCCATTATGGAATTAACTTAATGGTTGCTGTAGCAAAAAAAAAAATAAAAAATATAATTTGCCCTCAGCATTTGCGGAAATGGAGAAATTTTAAACTACATTTCTATTTCACTAATGTAAAATAAACTTCACACAGAACATGCTGTGATTAAAAGTAATTTTTCTGATTCTTTCAGGAATGCTAAGGGCTACCAATTAAAAACTCTAATCTTTCAAACTCATCTCTTCAATAAAATCTCTTTGAGGAAATGTTGCTTCCTCTTCCTTACAGTAACTTTCTTCTATTTATTTTAACAAGCTACTTACTTTCCCTCCCACACCAGGCTTCCCACAGAAGCCAAAAATATATTTTCCCTAAGTGGCTTGATCTACTAACTTCTCATGAGATAAATATGCATCACTACTCTTATATAGGATCAGTGCAGTGTATCATGGCAGCCACAAAAATGGTACTCAAAGGGATTATTTCTGAATAGTCAACCTTGGGTTACAAACATAGGGTATTTTAGGGTAAGAAAGAAAGGTATGGTGTTTAGTAATGATCAAAAAAATCTTTGTATGAAGTTAAAAACTTATGCATGAGAGTTGTTCTGTGAATATGATAGAGTTGAGTTCAGCTTGACTATAAAGCAACCACAGATTTTCTAATAATTGCAGATGGAGCATTCTCATCTTTATTCCTAAATAAATAGTCTCTTAATAGTAAACTTAAGATATGCATATACACAAAATCTTATAGATTGAGTAATAGAACAAAATCTCCTTTGTCTGGTCATACTACAAACTCATTTGAATGGGTAATTTAAAAATTAAGCCGATGAAGGGTGAGATACATTCCATGACTGAAACCCATCTATGAACATTTTTGTCAACAAGATGGATTAAATAAAGAAATTATTATTTAAAAATTTTAAAGCAATACAAAATTTTATTTGAAGTAGAAAATCAACTCTAATGTATTTTGATTAATGTTGGAACAAAAGAAATATTCTTTCATTTTTTGCAATGCTAAACTGAAGGAAAAAATTTTGTTGTGCTTCTGTGTAAAGAAGATAAGAAGTTATTAGTATTAGCAATGGCAATTGTATGCTGAATACTGAATGTAAATATTAAAATATTTAATTCTTTACCGGTTAACACTAGATCAAATACTATTAAATACAATATCACTCATAAACACTACATAAACACTATTGATCAAACAATAGATCAAACATTCTTACTGCAAATCCATTGTATAATGTATATTCTTACATATATCATATGTGATATGTAGGTATATTCTTTTTTGCTCTATATTAGACCACAAATTCTGTTTTGAAAATGAAGAGTATTGCTATTCACAAAATCTTGAAACTCATTTTAGTGGAATAATATTTTAGTAAAAAAAAACCCATACTCTATAAGTCTTTTCTTCCTTTTTGGAAAAGAAAATTGCTGGATTTTCTAAAGTAGCTTTTTTAAGCTATCTGTAAAGTTTTCATAAATACTACTCTTTTTATTTGGGGGGTCACACCCAGCAGCTCAGGGGTTACTGCTGGCTCTATGCTCAGAAATCGCTCCTGGCAGGCTCGGGGGACCATATGGGATACTGGGATTAGAGCCACCGTCCTTCTGCATGCAAGGCAAACGCCCTACCTCCATGATATCTCTTCGGCCCATAAATACTACTTTTTGCATAGTTTTGCTCACTTTGAAAGTGGATAACTCGAAACATATATGTCCATGATTTCATTATTTTCTTGGAACGTATCCTCCCTGGTCCCTCAAGTAAGTAATGAGACATATTTCTTTATCCCTTACCTCTCCTGCTGTGTGGATCTGAGCCTGAACTTTTAAGAGCTCTATGATTGGTTTCAAAAAGACTGGCAACGAAGACAAGAAAGTAAATTCATTCATATATTTTTTTCCTGGGAGATAGAAAAAATATTTTAGTAGAGAGTAAACAACATTTGCTGGCATGCTTAAAAAGGTTTGTCATGCTGGAAGATTCTAAACTGATCATTGAAATAGTCATTTGGAGAGAGAAAACTACAGGATAGGGATTACAAAGCTACTACAGAACTATTTTTCTTTCTAGACCTTCTTAGTGAAGAGGTGTAAACAATCATCTTTTAAAGATTCAAAACGTTCTGGCCTTCTAGGGGAGTTATATGTCATGCTTTATTTTCATTCCCACAGGCTTTCTTAAAGAGGCAGGTTCTCTCTGTGTGCACAAAAATAACTAGATTTTACAAGATACAGATTGCAGCAAATTGGTCCCATATCTCACCAACTACACTGGTCACCAACTTAATCATTTTTACTTTTTGTCTAAAGATAATATTCTCTGGTTATATGACATTGGTTGACTTTGAAGAGGCTTCACATTATATCAATTGAAACTTATTGTTAGAGGGGAAACAAAAAGCATCCAAGTGATAAAGAATAGACTAGAAAGGGCCAGAGTAATAGCACAGCTGGTAGGGTGTTTGCCTTGCACACAGCTGACCCAGGACAAACCTGGGTTCGATCCCCCCCTCATCTCATTTGTCCCCTGAGCCTGCCAAGAGAGATTTCTTAGCACAGAGCCAGAAGTAATCCCTGATTGCCACCGACTGTGCCCCAAAAACCAAAAAAAAAAAAAAAGAATGGAGTAGAACTATGTTTGATGAGATAGAAAATAATAATGCAATTAATTTCTTTAGCAACTATAGTAAATGTATTGAGTTCTTACTAAATGTTTAGTTCTGTTCCTAATGTTTCACAATATCGGTTCACATAATACAATAATCCTGTAAATATATTTTCACCCTTTACAGTTGAAATTAATAGCTCACTTAAAGTCATGCAAGTAGAGGGGAATTCTAAGAAAAGTGCTAACCCACAATCTCTCCATTAAGCACTACACTAAATGATGCACAACTGGTCTAATTGGGGATTAACCGATGTGAGTGGACATAGAAGCTAAAGTCATCAAAAAAATCAGTAGTTCATCTTAGATACTTTTAAAATTAAGAATGGGCATCTACAATCATACCAGTCTGAGCATGCACAATCTCATCTGATCTCTGAGATACAGGGCCAGGGATATGGCTCAAAAGTTAGATCACGGGGCCTGAGAGATAGTACAGTGGCGTTTGCTTTGCAAGCAGCTGACTCAGGACCTAAGGTGGTTGGTTCGAATCCCAACGTCCCATATGGTCCCCCGTGCCTGCCAGGAGCTATTTATGAGCAGATATCCAGAAGTAACCCCTGAACACCGCAGGATGTGACCCAAAAAACCCTCCAAAACAAACAAACAAACAAAGAAAAAAGTTAGATCACATGATTTGCAAGCCGAGGTCCTGAAGTGCATCCCTGGCACGCCCAAATCACAGAGCCTTGATCACTAGCTTTTAAGCCTACATGCATTAATCATGCTATGAGTCTTTGAATGTAGACATAAAGCTCTCTGTACACTCTTTAGCAGCCTCTTCAATTTTTTATATTAAAATATGATTCACACCTCATAAATTCCATTGTTGAAAATTTCAAGCACACTGGTTTGATTATATAAACAGGATTGTGTAATCTTTACCACTAGCTCACTCTAGAATACGTTATGGTTTAATGGATAAAAAAAATCCTTACACATTAGCAATCTCACTCCATACACTATGTACTGTACTATGCTCCTTAGAGCCACTTATATTCATGTGCCTGTTCTTTTTGGCTCCTGTGGGCTTTCCAGTTTAGACACTTTATAGAAATGATGTTTTGCAATATGTTTTAAGTTTTACAATGCATTAAATGACTGACTTCCTTCACCTAGTATGTAGTATGTTCTACATTAGTGTTATTAAATATATTGCCTTTTTATTCTTATATATGACCAAATGGTATTTTTACCATCTTACTATACTATTCATTTTGCTTATGTGTTATAATAATGAATATTTTAGTCCTCACTTTATGGATCTTAAGAGCACTGCTGTTACGAATATCCACAGGTTAGGCATAGCACAGGCTTTTGTGTGAATTTATGTTTTTAATTCTCTTAAGCATATGCTGTGAATTGGAATTTGTGGGCATATAATAACTATGTATTTTACTTTTTGAGGAACATTTTAACTGTTTTCCAAACTGTCTGCACATTTTAATTTTCCACCAGCAGTAATAAATGTGCCAATAAATCTACACTTCCCCCAACTTAATTATTTCTACATTCTTGAAAATCAAATCTTCCAGTATGAAATGGTATCTCTGTGGATTTGATTTTTGATTTCTATTGCCTTTAAAGAAATGTAATATTCACCTATTAGACAAATACCTTTTAGATAAGCATCCTTTCCCATTATTTTTCAAAACTCTTCCGCTTCCCAAATGGTGAACAGAGTCCAGGCCCACTTATATCCATTGTCAGCCAACCAGAAATGTTAGAGTTTAGAATGAGAAGTTTCTTGGGTATTTGGTTCACCAGAGCTACATTAATTTTCAGAATTCTCCAATGCTAACCCTGGTTATGTTGAAAGTTCATATCATTTGCTTTATGATTGAGTCACTACAGCATCCCTATAACAGTTTCCCATTTTTTTTAAATTAGGTAGTCTGTGTTTTCACTATAGAGATGCAAAAACTTTTATATTATTCTAGATTCTAATCCTAAACAGTTGTAAAATTTCCAAGTACTGTTCTCCAACTTAATGAGTATCATTTCTTTATTTGTTTCATGGTATCTAGATTTTGAAACACTCTTTATCTTAACTTTGATAATGTTCAATTAATTTGTATTTGGGGAGGGTAAAACCAAGTAGTGCTCAGGGGTTATTTCTGTCTCTGTGCTTATGAATCACTTTTTGTGAGGCTTAGGGGTACCATATGTGATATCTAAGTCTGCAAGGCAAGCACTCTTCCATTGTACTATCAATACTGGCTTGGTGTTCAATTAATTCCTTCATTTTTTTAATTGCTTAGACCTTATTTTTAATTACTTTATTTAAGTACTGTAGTTACAAAAATGTTTTATTGTTGGATTTCAATCACACAATGTACACCATTGTTCACCAGTACACCCATTCCTTCACGAATATCTCCAGTTTCTCTCCCAACTCCCAAAACTTGCCTGGCTCTAGAGCAGGCAAATAGCTTCTCTTTCTCTCTCTTTTTGATACTGTGGTTTACACTAGTTGCTTGGACATTAAATGCTATATGTAAGGTAACTGATCCAAGACCAGGAATATTTATAACTATATTTTCTTCTAAGTATTTTTTATTTTAGCTAATTTTACATTACTACCACATAGGTATAAATGATTAGTCCATTTTCATTTCATTATTATCCAATTTCTTCTCACCAATTGTCAAAACAAAGTTTGAATATATGTGTATTAGAAGATAAAAATAAGTAAACAAAGGCAGAATTGGGGAAGGAATTTTTATTTATTTATTTATTTATTTATTTTTAGTTTTTGGGTCATACCTGGCAGCGCTCAGAGGTTCCTCCTGGCTCTACTATGCTCAGGAATCGCTCCTGGAAGGCTCAGGGGACCATATGGGATGCTGGGATTGAACCACTGACCTTCTGTGTGCAAGGCAAACACTCTACCTCCATGCTATCTCTCCAACCCCTGGGGAAGGCATTTTTAAAAATGGGGTACAGCAACTGAGGAAAAACTTATTTATTGTGATCTGACCAGAATATTTCTTTCAAATATTTAACCTGTATTCAGATGTCCAGTTAATTGAAGAGAAACATTTTAGATAACGTTGCCCCGTTTTATGTAACTAGGGAAATCCTACCACAATCATAAATCCATTGCACCAAGACCTGACATTTTAAAAAACACTGTTTTGAATGTATTGAATGAATCTAAACAGAATTTGATTCAGCAAGTGAAAAATGTTCTCATCTATGTATTTCTATGAGAGTAACAGGAAACATCTTCAGATTGAAGCTTCAGTCACTGCTACCAACCTAGGTCATTAAGATGTCAGGGGAGGGGAACAGAGTGATTCAGCCTCCTCCTTGCATTCATCCCTTCCACTGAGTCATAGGACCAGAAAATGCTGAAGCTGTGAACTCTCATCCTTGATCAATGGACATGCACAGTCTCTGTACATACATTATCTTTGCAAATGAATTTAATCCTTCTCCAGGTTGTAGACATACTTAAAACAATTAATCAATTTCTATTTCCACTTTGTTAAGTTTCCATCAGTTCTCTAAAATTTGGAAAACAGAAGTTTGTAGCTCTTCAATAATAAACCACAGAACCCAATGAGAGAGTGAATGCTATAAGCAAAATGCAAACTGCTTTCTTTCAGTAGTTATTTATTTAATAGTTTCTATAACGTAATTATATTGCCTTGTAAGCTTGGTCATGAAGTAAGGCCATTTCATGGCAAAGAATAATGCATCATTTTCAAACTGAGTACTATCAGGCCATTTCACTGTTTAATAAGGAAGAGAATGATTTGGGAGAAATAAACAGGAAAAAAAAATACTGCAATGTATCCAAGCTTCTATCTTTCTCTTTCTCCTTTTCTGTCTGATGAGACTTTTTCTTGAGCTAGAAATAGGGTTTGCACAATAGCTCATTATTTCTCTTTTTGTGTCAAAGTCTTCATTGTGAGATTCTCAGAATGTTAAGAATGCAGACACCTTCCCTGGGAAAGGAAATCAAATGCTCCCTCATGTGGGAGGGAAGGCTTCCCTGAATAATCAGTGACAAAATCTGCCCCTGGGAACCATGACTCTCAGAACAGTATAGACCAGATGTGAAACTCACGCCAAGACTAGAGCAAATGTATTTTCAGGGCAATGCTATCAGAAGTCTTTTAAGAGTAGCAAAGTTTATTGAAGAGGTAGAATGGTTATCAATGACCTCGGTAAAATATCCTGGATTGTAGTGACTAAAAGATTCTAAGTCTCTGTATTATCAGAAGAAAAAGACAGAGAGATTTTACGATTTGGAAGTGAGAAAAAACAATTAGTCTTCCATCCAAAAATTCCTTTACATTTATACTTAGTTCTATTTTATTTCAACTTGAAGAGCAAGATAATGTCATTATTCCTGTGAGACACAGCACCCAATTTTGCTTATCCTGATGGAGAAGAATTGGGTAAGAGATAAGGGAGTATACCTGGAAAGCTAGGATGCTTTGAAAGGAACAGTTTTACCTGGCCATGTTCTATGGGAAAAAAAATGTAGTTGATGATTACAAGTTCCTGAATCTCTTTCTCTCTTTCTCTCTCTCTCTTTCTCTCTCTCCTCTTCTCCTTTCTCCCACTTTCTCTCTCTCCTCTCTCCTCTCTCTCTCTCTTTTCTCTCCCTTCTCTCCCTTCTCTCTCTCTCCTCTCTCTTCTCTCTCTCTCTCTCTCTCACCTCTAAATTTAGTCATCCAATTTTACTGTTCTAAAGTGAAGCTAACCAGTTTGAAAACAAAAGCAAGTTAATTTAAATCGAGTAACAAATTTACACTAAAAGTAAGCCACACAACATCTAGAGTTGAGTAGGATTAAGTAAGCATCCATTAGGAGTGTGTGGGGTTATAGAAACAACCTAGCCATTGCTGAAAAAAACATGAATTTTTTTTTTTTTATCAACTTGAGAACACTAGAAGTTGGAAGACATTATGGGTCATGAGCGATGCCAGAGCTGGTATCTTTGAGAATCTTTTGACCCTTTACTCTTGGCTGTATAGGAAGTTGTGTGACTCAATGAATGCTACTCACTCAGAGAGTAGAAAGGAGATGTTCTAGTCACAATTATAATTTTATCATGAATATATATGCCTCCACTTTAACAAAACAGACATTGATAAATGAATGGTTCATTGTACCGTCTCATCAATTCTGAATGGGGAAGAAAAGACAAGGGAAATATCGTATATTTCGTATCATAAGACGCACATTCTTCCCCTCAGAGGATGGGGTAAAATGTCTGTGCATCTTATGGAGCAAATGCCATCTGGAGCTAAAGTCTGAGTGCAGGGGAGGAGAGCAGAGAAAGAACACTTGACGTCCACAGTGTGACGATCATTCCCTTGATTGTGCAGACATGTCCCTAGTACTCGAAATCAGGTTACTGCACTTTCACTTTCACATAGAGAGCTGTCCTTTAAGACTATTTGATCGCTGCTGCAACTTTATTAAATTAGATTAATAAATGTTTTTTTATTTTCTGATGTAAAAAAATAAAGTTAGGTTTAACATCTGTGAACCTGTGTATTGTAAATATACTTCAGCCTCACAGGCTGGTTGTTCCCAGCGACTGTCATCTAACAGCATCTTGTGTTGCACAAATTTTTTTCTAGTTTTCATAGTCTAAAAACTATGTGTGTCTTATGGTCAGGTGCCTCTTATAGAGCGAAAAATACAGTAAGTTAATTTTTACAAACCTGGAGGATCAAGGGAAAATTAAAATTGTAATAGACAAGTAAAAATATGGCCAAACCTTGGGGCCGGAGAGATAGCACAACAGTAAGGCGTTTGCCTTAGACACAGAAGGTCGGTGGTTCGAATCCCAAAATCCCATGTGGTCCCCTGAGCCTGCCAGGAGAGATTTCTGAGCATAGAGCCAGGAATAACCCCTGAGCGCTGCCAGGTGTGACCCAACCCCCTCCCCCAAAATATGGCCAAACCAAATGACTTTGACCAACCATTTTCAACTCCTGAGTAGGACAAATTATTTCTACCTTAATGATCCCTAAGTGCAGAGTCAAACATAAGCCCTGAGTATAGCTGGGGATAGACCAAAAACCAAAACAAAAAACAACCAGATGTGAGAAAACACCTTGAAAATCCTTAGAGATTTATTTTTAAGTCTTCATTTTGCTATAACTCATCTCTTTTGCAGGATTAATTTTATAAGATATATCAACTTTTTCTTACTCACAATTTCTAAAATTTCCCACCAATTCTATTTCTCATGCCATTGAAATTATTACTTTGTGTTTGTCTTTTCATTTATGCTATAGTCTTATAAGGCATGGGTAAAATCAACTAGTATTTATCTTTTTCTTTCTGATTTATTGTGCTTCTTATAATCCCCTCAAGCTCTTTGCGTTTTTGCCTTATATAACAATATTTTTCTTTTCATTACAGAAGTTTTCTACTGTATAAATGTAATGCCTCTAAGCAATCTATCAAAATCAATAAGTATAATATTATTTACATATTTCTGCTACTATAAATAATGCAATAAATTTTAATTATATTTACTATTTTATATTAATGTTTTCATAGTCTTTGGATGGGGGTTAGGGTTATAACTCAATGGTAGAACACTTGCCTTACCTATCTAATATTATGCATTCAATTTTCTAATACCAAAAAATAATAATTTTTTGAATATATACTTAGAAATCAGATTTGCTGGATCTCAGAATCATATGGTAGCTTTATCTCTTACTTTTGAAGGTAATTACAGAGCATTCACCAAAATGATTGCACCAATTTGTGTTCCCACCAAGAATTCAGAAGAATATATAATTTTTCCTCCATACTGTCTTCTATGCTACTTTCTTTTGAGTAAATTCATACCCACAGGTGGGGGGATAAATTTTTTTTATTTTAATTTGCATTTCCCTTATCGTTAATGGTTATCAGAGTTCTAGAGCCATCTATAAATCCTATTAGGAAACAATTAGTGTCTATCTTCTCACCTGCCTGTTCATATTGTGTTTGGGGCAGTAGTATTAATTTATAAGGGTTCTTTATAATTCTTGGATGTAATCCCATTTCAGATGCAGATGCATGATGCACAAGTATTTTCTGCCATTCATGTGGAAAATAAATTTTTTGTTGTTCTATTTTCTCTCTTTATGGTAGCAGAATATGAACTTTTAATGATTTGATTGTTTTTATTACTTTCATTTTCCTTACTGTTGAAGTTGAATTCCAAAAGATATTCTCGATACAGATGTCATGAAACATTTCTTCTATTCTATCTTTTAGGTACTTTATGATTTGGGTTATTACACCCAGTTCTTTAATCAATTCTGAATTTATATTTGTGTAAGATAAGAAAAAAAGTGGTTCGGTTTTGTTTCTTTGCATTCTCTCAACAACACCCATTTGTTGAGGAAATCAATATTAATCTTATTCCATCTAGTTGAGAGAAAAATATCGTTTTTACAGTAAGTGAATGTTAAAGGGCAGTTTAGATTCATGTGAGAAAAAAAATCTTATACCAATTTTCATCACATTTGAATATGCAGATGGTGATGACGACAAGTAGCGTTCAAATAATAGGATTTTAAAAAGAATAGCAAGAGGCTCCCTCTTGGTTATAATTACATGTTGTTTTAGTTACATTAATATCCAAGTACTGAGGTTTTCTATAAAGTATGCAATATTTTTATATGCTACCTCTTTCATCAGAACAAGCTGTTGTGGGAAAAGATTATGAGTAATTACCTTAAAATTGTTGGCAGTTTATATATGATTTACTTAAGAAACTTAATTTTAAAAATATATCTTAAATTCCAAAAGTATGGCATTGAGAAAAATAATTATCAAGCATTTTATTTCTATTAAATTTCCAATCAGTCACTTTTAAAAAATTATATACTTCCTATTTGAATTTGTGAATGGACGGTTTACCTAGCGATACTGTAATTTATCTTTATTATCTATGTGATATTTGACATCTTAAGTATATCATCTCAGTTGACATTTTGTAATCAATTATCATATGAAATATGTAGGCTGTCTATACAGTTAAAAATAACTACTTAGTAACTTGAACGTAAAGAAAAACTGAGTAATAGAACTAGACTGAGGACTTAACTTTAAACTTCTCCAATTATTATGTTTATTGGTTCCCCAAGATCATAATAATTCTGTTGGTTTACATAATAGCCTAATAAATCATTTCATATCTAATCTTTGTTCACAATTACACCTCAATTTCCATTATAATGAGCCTCATGGGTGAAGTTATTCCTTTTGTAATGCTAAAACTTTGCTAGATCTGTGAATCTTTTGAAGCAAATAAGTTCTCCCTAGCTCTTCATAACTTCTGGCTAATATTATTTCCTTAATTGTCAAGTATATATTCATTAAAACTAGATAACTGTTATGATGTGAGGAAATCTAATTTAGGCACTAAGCCAATAAATTAAATCAATATGTATTCATAGAGCTTCCCAAACTGAATTTAACGTCCCAATTTCATAAATGTTACTTATGTTGCATAGTTCTCAGTTTCTATTAAATAGTTTTCTCTTATCCTTCCAAGACTATTAACCAAAAATACTTAAAGTATCCTGCCTCACTGACTAATCTACTGTCTCACTGCAGTACATAATATTGAGATCTAAAGCTAAAACAGAAGGATATAAGCAGTTTACAACATGAAAATGGTTGATGAGAAAACTAAAGAGAAGATATAAATTAAGGAGTGTATTGATATAAAGTTCCAAATAGGTTTATAACATAAAAAATTAGCTTCTTTGGAATAAAATTGGGACATTTGAGATGGAGCACTGAAAAGTGAATAAGGTCTAAATACTGAATGACACTAAATTCCCAATAGAGAATTTGGAATTTCTCGTGCAGCTAATGGGAAGCAGTGGAAAGCTTTGAATGTTTCTTTCTTGTTCCTCTTGTGCTTTGTAGGGTTCCATTTGGGAAGCATATATCTGAGTGGGAATTGCATGAATATGGGATGATAGTTTATGATAAATTTGTTATGATGGAACTATCCTCAAGATATTTTGTGATAATTGTTATAATTTGTGATGATTCATGATTAACTTGTTATAATATAACTATTCTCAAGAAAGATGTCTTATGGCAACATGAAACTTAGATGAATCTGCTTGATCAGTTGTAACATTACTATAACAATAAATTAGGATGAAGTAGAAGAAATAGCAGCATAAATCTTCAAATAACACCTTCCAAAAATTATGCTTGCCAACACCTCAGTGAATATTGTTGGAGAGCAACTCTCACAATTAATATCATCTTTGTGTTGGTCAGTATGTATCTCTTGTCCATCAGTAAATAATTTATATTTTTGAAAAATAACTATTATGGGCCAGACTCTTTCAACTACAAAATTTACCTCTTTGTGCCCTCACCCTAGTTCCTCAGAAGGTGATTATATTTGAATATGAAGCATTTGAATGGTTGGGTATGTTCCAATGAAGTCATTAAGGTGGGAATCTACATAAATATGAATGATGTCATTTGCAGAAGGAATAGAGATGCCAAAGATTCTCTTGAACGAAGGAAAACTTTATGAGAATGGTAGGCAGATAGAGGTCAAAGGAAATAGTATGGATTTAAACAGGTGACTAAAACACTGCTGAGACATGATTCTTAAATGTCTGGCGAACAGAACAATTTGAAAATAAATTTCTAGTGCTGGAGCAATAGTGTAGGAGGTAACGCTTGATTTGTTAGAGCATGATTGAATTCCTGACACTGTCTATAGTCCCATTTTCACTTTCAGGGGGTCAGTCATGAGCACAGAACCATAAATGACCACTACTATGTGTAACAAAAATCCTACCCCACGACCACCAAAAAAGAAAAAAAGAAAATCAATTTGTTTAAGTCACAGTCTATAATCAACCATATATGGCAGCCCTTGCAAACTAATATACAACTTTTTTACATGGTAAATGCCTTTTCAGTAATGGGAGCATTGTCACTTGCTGTCATCAGTCCCTGATGACATAATCTGAGTTTTTTAGTGGACTGAAAAACACTTCCTCCTTTTCTTCCTCTTCATCCTCCTACAGCTCCTCCTCCTCCTCTGTGGTGATTTACCACAATAATGCCAATGGTACTTTTCCTCTCTGTCCAGCAGGATCTATCATAAAGAATGATACAGACAGATGTTATGACATGTCCAGGTAGCAATCTAGTCTTAATGAGGGGATAATTTATTATTAAACACAATTTCTGCATTCCCATTCTGACTCTAGCTACAGATACTTGAGCCACTGATTCATTAACAAGTGCATTAAGAACAGTTAGCAGGGGGGCCTGCACGATAGCACAATGGTAAGGCATTTGCCTTGCATGTAGCTGACTAGGATGGACCTCAGTTCGATCCTAGAGTCCTATATGGTCCCCCAAGCCAGGAGTGATTTCTGAGTGCATAGCCAGGAGTAACCCCTGAGTGTCACAGGATGTGGCCCAATAAATCAAAATCAAACAAACAAAGAACCGTTAGCAGGTATATTAAAAGCAAGAGCTGGCATATTTACATAGCTTATGTATAAAATTTTCAAGCCTATAATAAGTGTTTCTTCTGCAATATTTGAGAACTTCATTTGGAATGTAAATATCAGTTTTACTTAATTACTTGCACTCAGAAAATTCCAGATGGCTTCGAATGATCAATACATAGGTAAACCAAAAGTTTTAAAAGATTTATCACTGGTGTGATGTTGCTGGGGTTTTATATAATCTTAAACCAATGCTACTAAATAAATGACACTTTATATAATTAAATAAATGTGAAAACTTTTGATTCTTTAATATAAATTTTAGTTGAATATCACGAACATCAGAGTAGTTATTCTTCTAAATAAGAATAATATTTCACATATAGAAATGTAGAAAGTTTTATTATTTAGTTGAATTGGTACTTCTTTCACTTTTTTTTCCCTCTGAACTAAAGAATAATGATGGAATTCTCACTGAGAAGAAAATTAACTCAGTGGGTAAATCCAATTCTTTTCAAAATAATGCTTACCATAAATCTTTGGGAAACTGAGAGGAGTCCATCAAGAAGCCGGGCACCACCTACTGCTTTTTATTGAAAAATTGATAATCTAATAGAGTAGGATAGCAAGCACTACTTCTCACCAGGAAGAAACTGATAACAATTGTCCCCAGGTAATTGTATCAGGCCGTTAAATAAGGGAGTCAGTTGGCTTTGGACTTTCTATATAAATTCCAGGCTTTTTGAAAATTACATACCCAACACTGACTTAATCATGATATTCCACACAAATGGAATTTGGTTGTCTTAAGTAGTAATTTTTTTTTTGTCTTTTGGTTTGGAAGACACACCCAGCAGTGGTCAGGATTTACCTGGCTCTCTGTACTCAGGCATCACTCCAGGCAGGGTTCACCGGAACCATACAGGGTATCATGTATGGTTCAAATTTAGGTCTACCACATGCAAGACAAGCAAATACTCTACCTCCTTACTGTCTCTCCACTCTATAATTTCTTTTGAAAAGTATATTTTCCATAATGCTTGCTTTATATTGACTAGTTAGTGTTGTAGAATGTACCACACACTGAAAAAGCAATTGTAAAAGGGCTCAGGCATAGTAGAGATTACAACCACTTCCTAATTGAGTGGATTAGTCTTTGGAATTCAGTGTCCTCCATTTATTAAATGGAAAGATTGAATGTCTTTTCTTAAGGTTTTTGTGGATTAAGTGACTTAATGCCTAGAAGGTTATCACATAGAACTCATGAATTGGCATTGAACTAGTAGGCTCTTTAACCCCTAGTAAATCTTATTAATCATCATGATACTTCATTGGCTTTCATTAAGTCTCAACTCCACCCCAGTTATGCAGTATAGAAGGATTAAAGTAGACATCATGCACTACCATGAATTTAATAAAAGGGAATGACAAGAAATATGGGGAAGAAATATTGCTCCAATATCGTCATTTGGATCTGGCCATAGAAGCCAGATCTTAATGTCTGACCAGATGTCTGATGGCAACTTTATGTTTTCTTTCTTTGGCTATTATAAAATAAGAGTGAAATATTAATTAACTATTATCAAATAGAAAACAAAGTATATTTTTATATATAGGGCAATAAAATTTGAGTTAAAACTGAAAGCAAGTCTGAACTAAATCAAAAAGAATAGGTAGAAGCTTGTTCTTCTGAAAAAAGTGAATATTAGGTTGCAACGGTAACTATAAAAATGTTTATTTGAGCTGGAGCGATAGCACAGCGGTAGGGCATTTGCCTTGTATCTAGCCAACCAGGTTCGATCTCAAGCATCTCATATGGTTCCCTGAACCTGTCAGGAGCAATTTCTGAATGAAGAGCCTGAGAACTGCTGAATATGGCCCAAAAAAAAAAAACAAAAAAAATTATTTATAAGCTATAAAAACAAAAATATAAAACAATGAACAATTCGAAAGTATTTTAAAAATAGGATGTAAATTTTAAAAATAATACATAGGATAGAATAAATATGCACAATAAACCAATGAGAAGATAAAATAAAACTCTGATGTCGTAAAACAATTTTTCAGTATCAAACAGACAAGCAAAGACAAAATAAAAATAAATCTTCAATAAAATTAAAGGTTTAAATAAACTTGCAAAAATAAAGATTAAGAGGCCATTTCTCAAAATACGGAACCCAAAATCAAAGAAACAGAGGAGTAGAGAATGACAGAGGTTTTAAAAATAGCTAAAAATAGGGCCTGAGTGGTGGCACAAGCAGTAGGGCATTTGCCTTTCACACATTAACCTAGAATGGACCACGGTTCAATCCCCCATATGGTTCCCCAAGCCAGGAGCACATAGCCAGGAGTAAACCCTGAGTATCACCAGGTGTGGCCCAAAAACTAAAACAAAACAAAAAAAAATAGCTAAAAATCTGAGATCTAGAATACAGTGAGTCAGGTACTTACTTATATGTGGCCTACTGAAGTTCATTTGCCAATATCTCATAACCTGAAGCTGATTCCCTATGTAATTACTGAGTGCAGAGCCAGAAGTAACCCTTAAGCACTGCCTGGTGTGACCCCAAAACAATAACAAACAACAATAGCTAAAAACAGTTACATGTAACTATGAATATAATGATTTGAAGATAATCTTTGACCCCTTAAA
This sequence comes from Suncus etruscus, assembly GCF_024139225.1. Taxonomy (NCBI): domain Eukaryota; kingdom Metazoa; phylum Chordata; class Mammalia; order Eulipotyphla; family Soricidae; genus Suncus; species Suncus etruscus. Next base: position 16,613,929 of record NC_064863.1, on the reverse strand, counting down.
AGCTAGAGGCAGGGGCCAAGAAGATGATGCAGCAAGGATATTTTACTTGCCCATTAGCAAACCAGCCCATTCAACACACCCTACAATCTCCCATGGCTCTCCAGGAGTGAATTCTGAGCACTGGTGGGTATGCCACAAAAATCAAATAAATACTAGAAACACACTAAAAGTTCAATTCAGATTTATTTTATTTTCTAAAATAAATATCTATTCTCCATTTGAACATAGAAATCACTTCTTGGGAGACTTAGAAAAAGTCTGTTATTTTATTCTTTTTATTCATATTTTAGAACATCAATAGTGAAAGAACTTTTCATTTTTTCCTTTGGGCAATTATACATAGCCCCCTACCAAGACTGGGAGGTACGAACTATTGTAGTGTGAATTATCCTGGCAGGAAAGACCAAACTTAAATCCTCACCATGGTCCAGAATCCACCCTAATCTCCTCATGGGAAGCAGAAGAGAAATAAAAGTGTGCTGAATCAAATAATAATACAAAATAAAAACCAGCAAAAAGACAGACTTTTTCAGTTCAGTGGACAAAGCACAAAGATTTAATGTATTTCACTTAAATCATGCCTTGAACTATTAAGTTCATTGTATATCTTGGACAGTTTTTACAGTTTTACAACTCCTCACTCTTAACCTGTCTTTGAAGGATTTGTTAGCTATAGTAAGAATAATGATTCCACACCCAGGAAACTCATACTGATAGTGGCCTCATAAACCTTTATTATGGTGGTTTACAATATCTAATTTTAAATTATAAACACTCAAATTGGAGCTAAGAAGTGTTTCCATAAAATAAATAATAAAGCAATAGCAGCTACTAAGAACTCACTGCTTTTCAGTATATTTTAATGGATTCCCCCTGTTCTTTCACAATAAAAATTCAGATAAAATTTTTATTTTATCTGTCTCATTCGAAAAGAATTAGGCCTTGATTTTTCTCTTTACACCATATAGCAGAAATAGCATAACTTATTTATAATGTCTCAATTCCTTTGTTTAAAGACCTGATGCAACAGCACAATGTGGCTGAGCAGTGGATGGAGAACCCTATGGTTCCTTGTTTTTAGCTAATCCTCCTATAATCAAATAATTTTTCTGGAACTCAGTTTCTACAGATTTCTTGTTGCTGAAAGCCTCTACATAGTTACTCATCTATCATACTGTTATCTTTAGAAAACATAGCTAGGCTTCTCATTTGTCCTAAACACTTTAATACTGAATTTTGAACTTTAAGGGTTGCTACAAAAGTAAGATGAACAAGTCTTAGTCCTTTCATATGCAACTCATAATATCTACAAAATAATTACTACAAATAACAAAGTAACACCTAATGTCAAGAAAATTGCTGAGTAGTTTGGACCCTAGAATTAGAATATCAATAAAAATTAATGATTCCTGAGGTTAAAAATTCTAGGAAATATATAAATATATCAAGGTCAATTTTATAGGTTAATTCACTTGAAACTCACATGTCCATCAAAATTTCACTTTAGCATGAAGGAAGTCTCTGTGATAGTATTTAAAACATATAGCTTACTGCAACTTTAGAACCAAGAGAATCTCTTTACAAGGCTTACTTGTTTAAATATACAGCTAGAATGAATGATCTTCTATCATGCTTAAATTAATGAATAAATGCATATAACTACATCCTCATACAGCACCAGTCTTGAGCACTCTTTTAGTTTGACCCCCCAAAACAATCTTGTGTGAGTTTGAAATGCTTATTATACTTATTTTCAGAAGAAAAGCTTAAGTTTAATTAAGAAATGCCTCTAATATCACAGGTAAAAATCAGTACTATTCTTCATAACATGAATATTACTTCAATACAATTGTTTTGTGAATATTGGCAGAGATGAGGTTTAATAAAAACAAACCCTCATTCTTTGCTGCTAAACATGTAACTGGGTATAGTGTCTAAGCAATCCTTTTGGATAATTCTCTAAGAAAAGTAGGTATGGGGCTTCCATTTCATCCAGATTTATCAGTTATCTTAGTATATATTTCTCAAACACAAAAATCTTAATGTGAGGCAATAAATGTAAGCTTATTTTCACTGCAGCTTTTTCTTGGTGCAGTAACCAGATATGGAAACAAATCAAATGTACAACAACAGATATATGCACAAAGTGCAGCCTCTAAAGAAAAAAAGGCATGCAGTTCATAGCCACTTAGATGGAATTAGATGATATCATACAAAGTTAAATAAGGCAAAAGCAGAAGGACAAATACAAGATTGTTTCACTCAATCTGTGGTATATAGAGACACACGTTGATATAGAAATATCAATTGATAATAACACTTGCATACTAGAACACAGACATCAAAGTGCTAGGTTGGGTGGCATGGGGAGGGGAAAATATAGGAATTTGCACATGAACATAACTGTCAGCTAAAAAAGAATGAGCACAAGGCTACAAGGTCTGAGATATTGATTGGTTCACTGAACTAGAGTGGACACAGGGATGAATGGAAAGGTCATGGCCACTTCAGTGTCATGGCTGGTTAAAATCTTTTATAGGATTACCAAGTAAGTGAACATTCTTATAACTCCATCACCTAAACTATAATAAAAATATACTACTAATAATAATTTTTTTTAGTTAAAACTGAAACCCATATACAAACATTTTAATCATGGTGCTAAAATAAAAATATTATTAAAAATAATAAAAAGTGACAAAAAGGAAAAAATAATAATTTTAATAGAAATAAATGTTTTGAGAGGTTACTAGATTGTCAACTTATCCTTAGGTAATTTCTTGCATATACCCCTGATTCCTAATGAAATGAGATAAGATTGACAAAGCATAGATATTCCAGTGACTAATATAGCATGATGTATATAAGATTTTGCACAATCAGATATATATACAAATACCTAGGGATCACATTAAAATGAAAATTATGATTCATTAATTCTGAGATGGGCCAAAGATTCTGCATTTTTAACAAGTACCTATATAGTCTTAGTAACATATTTTCAGTAATAAGGGATAAAGGGAAAGAAATGCATAAGTTGAGAAGACCTGGAATAGAATCTGAGTTTGATAGCAAAGAATTGAGCTAAAAATTTTCTACAGTTCTTCGTTTTACCAATTATCAAAATTAGTCTGTGATAGAAATTATGCTTATCTCATTACAAGTATATGGTGATCAGAAGGAATAGTATGTTGGCAAATTAAATTTCTGCTTGCCCATCAAAGCCTTTGTGGCTTTCATCATTAATACATGGGAAGCTCAAACTTGTTCAGTTCAATACCTGCTGAAGACTGTCAGTGACAGATCTACCTTGGCTATAAAATGTTTACCAGAAAAATTATCCTGCACATTATCTTTGAACATGCGATCATGAGGTCAGACTGAATTCAATGGCTTTTGCTATCCAGACAATCAGATTGGATCAATACATTTTTGTATGCAAAAAATCTTTGTTCACAAGCATTCTTTGAAATGTTAGCCTGAGAACACAATATTGCTTTTTCTCTGACAAAAAATCTTATCATACATTATATATATATCTCCTTATATCATCAGGTTATGATTTCATGGTGCTATGTTCTCAGGTTAAAAATGTTCGTTGATAATACTGAGTCATAATCTTCTCCATTGTACCCAAAATTCCTCTAACCAGCAGCTTAGTTAAAAAGGTCTCTAAGGAAATATTGACATTACATGTTTTCAGGGTTTTGTTTCTAAACCCCTGTGTCTCCAAATGACAGATAAATTTACCAGGAGTTTACACAGAAGGGAATTGAGAGATAGATAGCATAAATGGTAAGGCACTTGGCTTGCATACAAACTACATTGGTTTGATCACCACTACTGTACTGGGTTCCTCGAGCACAGTCTAATGTCACTTCTAAATATAGACTCTAAACTGCAGAGAAATAGATGATGGAGTGATAGTATAGTGGGTAGGGAATTTGCCTTACACAGGACCAACTCTGGATCAGTTCCCTGAACTCCGTATGGTCCTCCAAGCCTGCCAGGAGTAATTTCTGAGCACAGTGCCAGGAGTAACCACTGAGAAATACTGGTTGTGGTGCAAATACATACATACATACATACATACATACATACATACATACATACATACATACATACATATAGGTAATCCCTGAGAAATCCCAAATTGGCCCAATCTTCCAGCCATTCCTGCCCCCTAGCAAAAAAATGTTGCAATCATAATTGATTTTAGAGAACTTTTTTAGAGATTTTTTATAAGATAGAACTTTTGGAAATCAACATCCATTTAACAAATGTTATCTTGTGTTAGATTCTGTGATACAGAGATGAATGTATTATAAAATAGTATATGTGTGGTCTGTGGTCTTAGTGTTAAGTCAAACCAGGTTCACACACCCACTTTGTCATATTTTAAACTTATGATCTTTTAATAAGCAGAAACATTTCTCACTTCAAATTATTCTTCTTTAACTGTCCATATGAAAGTTTTATATGGTAGCATTCATTATGTGTCTTCTACATTGTTTTCCTTTACATATTTTAAAACTAAGGTAGGTCTTGATTTCTTAATCAGTCCTATATTCTATGTCATTGAAATCTGAAAAGCTAGAACTAGAGAATCCAATTGATTCAGCACAGTTTGAGTAGTTTTGAATCAGAAAAAGCTCAGTCTATGGAGCGAAGCAATTTTTTTTCTAAATTAATTCACTTTGATCTCACATAAGTTCACCTTCTCATCAGTAACACCCTAAGATGCCTGGCAAGTGTAAGGATCACAAGGCACTTAATGAGCCTGAAGCTGTAGAACTGAACTGAATTGTGTGATGCTAGGATTTTTAGGATTGACATTTTATCCTGCTGTGTCTAGAATGAAGCGTGGCTAGTGTGAATTATAGATGGATTGATGATGTTTTACTTGAAATACATGTTCTTGGTGACCTCAAGTAATTTCATGTCTTGACTGCGTGTTTCTGTATTGCCAGAGTTTCTATTACAAGTAAATAATTATCGTCCATTCAATATGGCCAGATAGGGACTCAAGAAACTCTTGACAAAATCAGCCAAGATTTGAACAGTAGAATATTTTCAAATTTTCACATAATATGAGACTCTTTATTTTTTTATTTTTGGGTCACCCCTGGCAGTGCTCAGGAATTACTTCTGGCTCCACACTCAGAAATTGCTTCTGGCAGGCTCAGGGGACCATATGGAACTCCAGGATTCGAACCAATGACCTTCTGCATGAAAGGCAAATGCCTTACCTCCATGCTATCTCTTCGGCCCCCATATGAGACTCTTTATATGGTAGTATTTTAAATTTGCATGCAGTCTCTGTCTTCATTTTGTGGATATTCAAAAGATAAATATTGGGGCCGGGAAGGTGGCGCTAGAGGTAAGGTGTCTGCCTTGCAAGCGCTAGCCTAGGATGGACCGCGGTTCGATCCCCTGGTGTCCCATATGGTTCCCCCAAGCCAGGGGCGATTTCTGAGCGCATAGCCAGGAGTAACCACTGAGCGTCAAACCGGTGTGGCCCAAAAACCAAAAAAAAAAAAAAAAAAAAAGATAAATATTTTTGTAGGGTCAAGGTACTAATAAAATGGCATAGGACAGTGCCTCATAATTGGCATGAAATTCATTTGCTTCAGTGGTTGTTATAAATGATAACATTGGTGTTTTCTGGCTCAAAATAATAAATAAAATGATTGGAAAGCAGACCATACTGTCTGTTCTCAAGAACAATATTTCATATTGTATGTCAGTCTAAATTATTAGCTACTAAAAATTAAATTAGCAAGAGAAGTCACTGTTATCCATCTAGGGACATTGATTTGTTATCCTTAATGCTATTAATAGAGAATTCAAAATTAAACCATTAAGAGTTGTTCTACCCATACTGTTCAACTGAATATCAATTGCTTATTCTCCATATTAACACAATACGAAGACAACTTTTGTATCATGACATTTAACTGGGGTTATTGATCATTTCAGTGCTTTTCATGAACCAGAAATACAAATTTTCATTATTGTGTAACTATAAACACATAATTTTTGTATCAAGAGGCACACTGGATTTTGAATAATTAGCTTCTTAGATTATAGAAGTGATCTAAATAGTTGGGATTATTAGATTCTTTGAATATCAAATAGGAATTATACCCAGCTTATCTATTGTTGAAAGGATGAGTAAGAATAAATGTAAAATTCCATGATCAGTATGTTTGGCAAAAGGTATATTTCCCATCATAAAGCAATTATGTAAAATAATTGGCATCATATCAAGATGCTAAGCTTAAAATAGTTTAATAAACATTACTATTTATAACTAACATTTATTCAGCACAGTATTTGTTGAGAAGAGGCTGATCTAAAAGCTTTCAGTATCAGAAGTGGGATTCTGTAAGGTTCCCTAACAGTACTGCAACAAGTTGGCTGCTTAAAACAACAGAAATACTCACAGTCTTAGAGGCTTGAAACTTAAAAGCATAAGTACTGATAACTTAGTTCCTCCTGTGGCCTTTCTCCTTGGTTTAAGATGCTTTCTATGCGACATGTCTTCCTGGACTCTTTCCCTCTTTATTGCCAAAGCCTTTAAGACTTTGGGGTTCTTTTAAAGGTATCAATAAGACATGATTGGCTTCACCCTAATAAACCTGTTAAAAGTTCGTTGTCTTCTTAAAGACTCTGTATCTAATTGTAACTTATTCTACTTCACTTGATTTAGATTGGTCTTCAGATTAAACTGGGAATGTGAATTTAATTCAACCTGCAAGGTAAAGTGATCAATGGGTAGGATAAACAGGAAGACTATTATATGGTCAGGGGAGAGTTCAATTCTAAGTAGTATAAATAATGATGAAGATATTGGGGAAAGGAATACCTTTATACTATTGAGAGAATAAAAATTGGCACCACCTTTATAAAAATGGTATTTTATTTTCTTAGATAATTAAAATAGGAATTCCATATAATTCATTAATTCCAAAAACATTAAGAGGGATTATCCTATTTATATTTTCATAGCAGCTTTATTCAATGTGGCCAGAGCAGAATCAACTTAAATGCTCATGAGGTTATTTGTGTGTATATTGGGGGGGGGGGGAGGAAAGGCACACCTTGTTGTTGTGTATGTAAATATTTTAGGGGATTATTATGTTACTGACCCTACCCTGATCGGTGTTTGTGCCCTACCTTAGGGTGTGACCTGGCATTCTGCCCCCATCCTAGGGTGGTACCTGATTCTGGTTCCACCATTCGGTGGTATCTGATCCCACCATTGGGTGGTACCTGATTCTGGGGGATAAAAACAAGGGTCTGTGGAAGGCAAGAGGCTTTTTGCTGGAACTGATGCTGAGTCTTTGGACTTCAGTCTTGTCCGCCGAATAAAGCTAATATTTCCACAAGCCTGACTGTCTGCGAGCTGTTTACCGGCTATTTCACCTCAGAATCGTCGGATGGACAGGGTGGCAGATGTATGCTCCGAGCTGGAGGGGAAAGACCTCCTCCTCCATCCCTCCATCAGTCAACCTCTTCAGGGGCTGACTTGCAACATCTTGTGTGCCTTGTTGCTCATGGATTAGTTTTCATAGTACCTGGGGAATCAATCAAATGGGGTTCTGGGATTCAAACATTCATTGGCTACTTGCAAGACAAGTGCCTTCTTCTCTGTTCTATTGCTGTGTCCCCTCATGTGAATATTGTTTAATAAAGAAACTGTGGTCTTCAAAACATCTGAAAATAGCCAGTGTTGGTGGGTGTTATTAAAGAGTAACCCTCATACACCACTGGTTGGAATGTCATCTAATTCAAGCTCTATTAGAAATCAAACTGGATATTTCTCCAAAAAAATAAAAATGAAACTTTCGGGGCCAGAGCAGTGGTGCAAGTGGTAGGATGTCTGCCTTGCATGCGCTAACCTAGGACTGACCATGGTTCGATCTCCTGGCATCCCATATTGTCCCTCAAACCAGGATAGATTTCTAAGTGCATAGTCAAGAGTAACCCCTGAGAGTCACCGGGTGTGGCCCCAAAACCATAAATAAATAATAAATAGAATTTTCTATGATCCAGCAATACCGCATCTTGGTATATATATCCCAAACACAAAAACATTAATATGAAAGGATAAATGCCAAACTATAATCATTGGTGCACTTAGTACAACAGACAATATATAAGGACAACCCAATTGCCCAACTACAGATTGAACTTACTAAGAAATTAAAGTGTATTATATTTTATATAGTTTTATAAATACAGTCCTGTGATATACAGCAGCATGGAGAAAGCTAGACAATTTCATGCTGAAAGAACTCAGTCATAATTAAAGGGACATCTACAGAACATCTTTATATTTGAGATTTAAGACACACAGCAAGGCAGCAAGAAAGATCCAATGGCAAAAATAACGGGGAAATGACTCACACAACTGAGTTGATGAGTGCCAGGTGAGAGGGAATTTGAAATAAATGGGGATGTGTGTACTAGTATTGAATATAGTGTTGGAGTTATATCTATGAGAAACTATTAAAATTAAAAAAGAAATAAAATAAAAAGAAGTTGTAACCAAGACAACCAATGGTCTAAACAACACTGAGATGCCCAATTCCTTAGTATGGTGTGATCATGTATGTTTAATTTTTTCAATCATTCTGGTGACCTAATGAGAGGCCATCACCAAATGATTGGTATTTGCTAAATTATAAACATTTGAGCTTTGTTGCACATCTTGTGTGATTCATCCCAACCCTAGCTAGCAGAGAGTCTGTCTACCTTATCATAGCCTCAAAACTTATTGTTAGTTTCTAAACAAAGTATTTAATAGAATAAATACATTGTTGAAATGGAGATTGTATCCAATAATCCTGAGAAAACAGGAAGGTAATGCTTCATGTTGGAAGTTTTAACAAATGATATGTTATTTCTCCTCGCATTTGAAGAACTTTGCAGAAACAATTACTTCATTCATCTCCTAAATTCTTTAGATTAGTAAGTGTCACGTATTATTACCCCCATTTTTCAGATGAAAGAATTGGATCTCCCGATGCAGCAATCTCTTCAGCTCCTTTATTATTTTTTAATACCACCAGGAATTTGATGGATGTTCTACAGAAAATTGAATTAGAGTCAGTATCTATTGAAAAGTTATGCAGGTCACCAAGTTTTTAATGCTCTGTTCAAGATAGGACGATGTGAGAAAACTAATTGAGAGTCAGGAAAGAAAATAAAAGCCATAAAGTGAGGTAACTTGCATATAACTAAAGATTACATAATTCTATATACTCAATGAGTGCAAGAGTCTGATTATTTATCAGAGCCATCATTTTATAGAGTATATATTTCTTAAAGCACTCAGGATATAAAAAGCTGCTGTTGTTGGAAGATTGTGTTCTAGACAATGTTTAGTTCCATCTTTCCTTAGTGCAACATCAAATTCAAGTTCACATTAAAGAACACTCTTGTGTTATTGATTAATAATTTGTTTATGCTTGCTCTCCCATTAAACTATAAGTTTTATGATAGCAGGCTCTTGGTTAAAATTTTGCCAGTGCCTAATATGAGACCAAAGAATACTTCACAAATAAAATTAAAAAGAGATAGCAATACTGCTTTTCTCAAAAACCCTTTGCTTCCTGCCTATTTTACTCCAAGAAAAAGACTCAAGAACTCTAATGCATTTCACGTTTTGAAAAGATAAATAGAAAAAAGCAAAAGGAATAAATATTTTATATTTTAGCCATATTTTAGGGAGTAGGTAGTCTAGGTTATACAAAAATACTCTTGGATAAAAATAAACTAATAATTCTTTTTTTTTTGTTTTGTTTTTTGTTTTTGGGCCACACCCGGCGTTGCTCAGGAGTTACTCCTGGCTGTCTGCTCAGAAATAGCTCCTGGCAGGAACGGGGGACCATATGGGACACCGGGATTCGAACCAACCACCTTTGGTCCTGGATCGGCTGCTTGCAAGGCAAACGCCGCTGTGCTATCTCTCCGGGCCCATAAACTAATAATTCTAAATCTTATTAAAACTCAACTTATAAATCATGTTTACATTTTCTTATCATCACAAGAATTTCACTAAACTACAAACAGTTTTCTGGTTGTACATACACTATTAAGTTAACACCCCTAAATATTTGAAATTTTAGTGCTTGGTTATTGAAATGGTAAACTATATTGATATTGATATTAAGAATATATTATGTGTGTTATTGTGAAGAAAATAAATGATGTGATATTTATGTTTAATTCCTGGTTTTAATCAATATTTTATTTGTGCTCAAGGAATGCTCTTGATGGGTCCCAACATGCTATATAGGGTGCAAGGAATCAAATCCACATTAGCAGAGTGCAAGGCAGGCATCTACCCTCTGTACTATCACTCAACCCCTCATAGTTATAATCAACATTTTAATGAAGCAATACAAAAGATAGATATTTGGGCATTGATTTAATTGTCACTGTACCAAAAGAAAACTTTCTGCTGTTATTGTTGAAGCATCATTTCTTCTTTGAATGAAGATCCTTGGGCATAGTTTCCCAGCATCAACTAGGCAGAAAAGGAGAGCGTTTGTCAGTATTTGTATTTCTAACCTCACTTGAACCTCATTCCTACCCCAAGGACAAAGCCTGGTGTTATTGTATTATTTATTGTAAAGGCAAGATCAAGGGCTCAGTGAATGAAAGGCTCATAACAAAGAAGTGACAATACTTTGATTCACAGCCATTCTTTTGATTCCAATGCTCTGAATCTTTCTACCTTTTAAATTACCTTTAGGTATTTCCTTTTTAATGTTGATGAAAACATATAACTTGAAGCCTACCCCCTTATTTTTTAAGTGCATAACTTATATTGTTAAGTAGAAGCACTGTCATGTCCAGCCTAACTCTAAAACTTAGCTCACCAGACATAACTAAAACTTTATCAGTTGAATAATAACTTTCTGTTTTCTCATTATCCCTGGCAACCACCATTTTACTTTCTGCTTTTATGAATAGAATGTTTTGAGACCACATACAGTGAAATTATAAATTTCATTTTTCCTACTGTGACTGGCTTATTCCAATTTAGTCTAAAACCCAAAATAGTAACACATGTTCTCCTATTTATTTAATTTTCTTCTCTTTCTTGAGCCAAAAATATTCCACTCTATACCAATACTACCTTGCTGCTCCCTATTTTCTCTTTCATCCTAGCAGCAAATTTTCAACTACCCTTTAAAAATTAGTACTTAAAGTAGATTGAAGTGAAGTGGTGATGTGGTAAAATTTTGCACATTACTTCATGAGTACAAACCAGAGTAGTAGATCATAAGGATGAACTACATACTTGTCATATGAGCCAGAATAATTTTAAACATGAACAAGGGGTTCTTACTAGTGATCCTATGTAAAAATGCCATAAACAGTCATTGTTCTGGGCAATCTATAGATATAGTTACCCTAGTCAGAGGGAACTGTAAATTGTTTCTGAAGTTGCACACCAAACATACTGCTGTCTAAGGCATTGTAGTATTGTGCTTAGAAAAGCAAAGGGAAAATTGAGTGTTTATTATGAATCTACTTAGGAGCCCAAAGCAAACTGAGACCTATGCTGGAGTTTTCTGCTGGAGTTCTCTGGGTAGTTCTGCCAAGAGTGCAAGGCTTCGATGTGGACAATCACAATTACTTGGGCTTGGAAAGCAGCAAGACACAGTTTCTGGTCTGGAAAGCATTGTAGCCTTTGACCATCACATTGATTACTAACAGTTGCCTAGCAATAAAATACAATGATTATCCTGGACACAGCTGACTCTATCAACTTTTTATGAGGTGCATAATCTTAAAAATAAGAGAGATCCAAGAGGAATCTGCATTGAGAGACTTGGAAAAAGATAGAGCCTGAGTCGGAGATAAAAGAAGGCAAAAACAGAGAGAGACAGTAGGAAATGACAAAGATGAAGAAAGAGGGATAGAAACGGTTCTGTAGAAACAGAGAAGGGGGAAGAGGCAGAGGGCAGCAATAGAAAGAGAGAAATAAAGGAGACTAGCAGACAACAGCATTCATTTTATGAGAAACAGGCTTTCTCTCTCGTAGCATTCTGAGTAGAGTCAAATTCGCTCTACTTCCATTTTGATGTGCTTGATTGCTCCATGCAAACCCCAGCATTCCTGGCCTTCTGCCTTAGCTGATTGATAAAGAAAGAAGCTGTTTAACAGAAGATGAAACAAAGAAGGGCCCTGGAGAATTTGTAAAGTTAACATATTACATGTAAATATTTCCCCTTTATTCTCAACCTTTCCTCACTATCCTCCTTGATGGTAAAAGGTTACAAATAGGATGTCACAAAATCCAATAACAATTATTTTGTTTTGGCAACAACATTTTCCTGAAAACTGTCACCAGAGTATTAAGTCCAAGTTATATGAAGCTCTAGTTTTAGGAATAAATCTGAAAGATTCACTCCAGTGTTTGTGTATGTTTCCAACTTCATTTGGAAAAACAGGTATGCAGACAGATAAATTCAGATTGCAATTAGTGGGAAATATTCCTGCAAGTCACTGCTCTTCATTTCATCAGGGATGCAAAAGAGAGACTGAGGGATTGACAGTGCCACTAAAAACCTTGGTGATTTTTGTCCCTCTACTGATTCATAGGCAGACATCCAGTCTGTGAAAACATTATTAGCCATTGCCCTCAACCAGACATGCACAGACTAGGGGTTTAGGAAGTCAGACGCTGCCCCATTATTCACTCAAATGCACAATATAGAAGTGGAACAGGTCTGTGAATGATAGAAGAATCTATGTTCTCAGGCAAAGCCAAGAAAAATACTCGTTTTTACTATCAGCTACACTGAAAAGAAGCAGAAAGATAAGCATAATCCTCATTATGGTGAAATTACCACTTCTATTACCATTACCATGACTCGTTAAATTCATAATTCATGGTCTGTCATTCACCACTGACACCTGACATTTACAAGAAATGACATTTCTTACATAACAGCAAAGGCAGCCAGTGAAAAATTAAGTACTTTGTACATACGACTACTAAAATGCAAGGTCACAGGCAGGGAGCAACCCAACTGATGGCCTGATTTGTTTTCTAAAATCTTGGGCTTTGTAAAAATGAAACCTTTTTTCCGATGGCAAAAAGAACTAGAATGCATTTTCCTTCAGTTGTAGCATAATAATAGCTTATTCATTTGCATACTTTATATTTCCATTTATTTATTTATTTATTTTGGCTTTTGGGGCTATACCTGGTGATGTTCAGGGGTAACTCCTGACTGCACTCAAGAATTATTCTTGAGTGGTAGAATGATGGTACAATAAGTAGGGTACTTGCTTTGCATGTAGTCAATCCAGTTTGAACCCCAGCATCACATATGTACCCTTAATCTCCACTAAGATTGACTCTAGAGCACAGAGCTAGGAGCAAAATTTCAGCACTGTAAAGTATAGCCTGCCTTCCTCCACCCCAAAACCCACAGACACACACAAAATTCTCCTGGCAGTGCTCAGAGGATTATTATGGGATTCTGGGGTTGGCCACGTGCAAGGCGATGAGCAAGTATCCTATGACTATATTATCATCTGTTCCTTCTGATAATATTTTATTACATGGATTCATTATTTGTAGTATACTCATGCTCTGGTTTTGCTTTGAGAGGTCATAAAAAGGAGAGGAAATCCCCTTACTTTTTATTTCTTATATAGTAATGCATTTGTGTTCATTGTACTATGTGCCTAATATATATAATTAGTTCAAGTAGTTGCTTATAAACAGGAATAGGCTAAAGGTTTTCTTGTGCTTGCAAGATGGCCCAAAAGGCTAAAAGTTCATGATTTGCACCAATCAGATTATTTTCCAAACATCACTGGCAACAACCCATCACCTGAACTTACTCGAGGTAAGACAAGAATGCCCTCATCCTCCCTAACTGAGAGCATCAGGGGTGTGATCCAAAAACAAAATTTAAAAAATGCTCATCTCATTTAGGTATATTTTTTCTTCCACTATCACTCAATCAAGTCTTCCCTGGTATATTTAAAATTATAATTGCCTGCTCTATTTAAAATTACAATTTTTCGCACATCACCTCCCACCCAGCTCTTTCAATCTTGCTTTCTGTCTGACCAACTTTATACTTTGATGCTTGATTTTTACTACATTTGTCTTATTTGACAGTAATGTGACTTCAATTATAAGTAGAAATTATTTGTCTGGTACATTCTTTTCCACACCTGAGACAGTTTCCAGCATATTGCAGCTACTCCACAAGTCTCTTTTAAACAGATGAATTAGCTAACAAACAAAAATATTCCCCCATAGAATTTGAAATGTGGTGGGGAAGGAAACAGAGAAATCTATCACATTATATGACAGGTGTTACTATCAATGCAGAAGGCTAGACAGGAACGTATGTGGTTTTTTTTTCCAAAAGACCACTGTATGTTCACGGCTCTGCCACAAATATGATTTGCAATTTGTGTCATATGTGCATCATAATAAACGTATTTTATTAAATACTACATATTTGAATTGAATGTGGAGATTTATCTATCAAATAAAGTTTAGTATTTATGGGGTGTAAAGCCCTCTCACGAAAGCACTTTGCTACTGAACTTCTTACCTTTCTCATCAATTTTCTCTCTGTGCTGTTGGCTGGCCAGTTCAGTCAATATCACCCTTGGCAGCCTGTCTTCACACATGGCTGTTCCCTAGATTTGGGGAAGAAAATTGCTTAGTATGCTGTAAGGTAGCAAGCAGTGTGGATTGCAAATGCATACAAGCATTTCATACATTTTAAGACTGTCCTTTAAGATAAATAATCTATTTAAGGTTTCAGTAGATTTTAGATGGATACTTTTGATGAATCAGGCACCATGAAAGGGATTAGATATACAGTAATGAATAAGGAGGGTTTGGTACTGGGTTTTACATATGACTATGTCTCTCATCATGTATCTGTCTTCTACTTAAATCATCTGTTCTTTAATCCTCAAGTCTTTTACTCCTGACTTCTTTGGGCTATTTAAATAGTTTCAAATGCCAAGGTTAGTTCCCAGTCTTCCTTTGTACTGTATCTTTTTGGCATCTTTACTTGTTTTCTAAGCATTTGCAGATTATAATGCTTTTCTCATGTATGAGAAATTACTTAGAAATAATATGGCTCTACTTTGTGTGAAAAGCTTATAACAGTGAAAGTTTATCCTTTATGGGATACTTGGTAAGAAAGTTGACTTATTTTGATCATATTATAGCCATGTTTTTCCTTAAGTTCATTTTTTTTTCTGTTTCTTGGGCTACTCCCAGCAACACTCAGAAATCACTCTTAATGGAGCACAGGGAATTTTATGAGGAACCAATGATCATACATGGGTAACCACAAAAAAGGCAAACAAAAGTCTTTGATTTAAGGAATACATTCTACATTAATTTAATTTAAATACATTTTCTTCCATCTGTGTTATTCTAGAACTGACTTCTATTGACATTTTTTATCCCTATTATAGGAAACATTTTTCTGTTTCACCAGTAAATATTGATAGTCTGCTATAATATTATAATACATTATGTAATTATTATTATTATTGTATTTAAATATGGTGGTTTCTTTTATGTAGTGGGTAAAATTATGGAAGATATTTAATAGCTAATAGTGTATTTTTGTCATGCTAACTATCCATTATTTGATAAAGGAGTCACATTTTGCTTTTGGAATTAACTACAGAATATAGACTCTATTCTATAAAGTGATTCTTAATCTTATTAGTAGTGCATGAAGAGAAAGATATTAAAGTTATTAAGGAGCTTATCTTGCACACAGCCAGTTTTGATTTAATCCCAGTTGTACATAAGGTCCCCCAAACACTGTAATGGATGATCACTGCTTAGACTTGTGTAAGTTTTGAGCACCAGTGGCTATGGCCCATAACTTTCCCAGCCAAAATAGTCTTCCTTAGTATTCCAGTGAATATCAAGGTGCTTAGTGTAGCAGTTTCTCCTCCTTTCTTTTTCCTTCATTCTTCCTTTCCTTTCTTCCTCCTTTCCTTCTTCCTCCATTCCTCATTTCTTTCCTTTCTTTCTTCCTTTGTTTCTTCCTTCTTATTTTCCTATTACTGCCTAATTTTAATTTTTCCAGCCAATTTTCTGTCTTTAAAAGCTTTTTCTGCTAAGTATATGGTCCTATGCAGGCAATTTATAGTCAACAATCAATTGTAATATCCAAGTTCATATAGGACTGTGAGCTAAATCCAAGGTGGATTTAGTGGATTTTTTTGTTTCCATATTTGTTTTGCCTTTCATTTTTTATCCATCTTGCTTGAAAATAAAAAGAATCAAATAACTGTTAGGAGAAGCAAGGAGAAAGGGATAAAGAAAGAGAAAGATTAAATGATATCTGCATTCTCCTTTCACAAGTTGGACAAGTTGTATATCTCCTTCAGAGAAAACATACTAAAAGCATGCTAGCAACTATGTGTAGTTTATATATAAATATATTATCAAAGGGGAAAATCTTTAAACTGTGTTTGGACAACCAAGATACTTTACTTTAAATTCCTAAATTGAAGGTAGTTAAGGGGATGGGGATAGGACAATATGCCTAGAAGTTCTTAGGAAACAGGTATCACCCTCTTCCATACCAAGCCTGAGGATTCAATATGCTGTCAGATAATGCTTAATTTTTGCAAATACCAGAACCAAAGGGAAGGGGAGAAAAATTGTGAAATCATCAAACAGCTAATGGGATAACAATACGGTATGTAGGGCACTTGCCTTGCATATGGCCAGCACAGATTGAGTTCCCATGCAACACATAACATTCCCTGAGTCCTACCAGAAGTGACCTCTGAGTGCTGAGTCAAGAGTATCCCCTGAGTATCATCGGATGAGGTTTAGCCCCCATCACTTCACCAAATATGAAAAGAAAAGAACAAGAAACAAGCAAATATTACTTCTGCCATCCACCAGTTTTGGAGAGTTGTGGGCTACCTTAGAGTTAGGCTAATTAGATATTTAGTTAAGGATCTGAATAAGAGGTAAATTTAAAAATCTCCATCTCCAGATGGTTTTCAGACACTTTTCTCTCTCATTCCTTGTCAGTGTCTCACACCGCAATAGAACATGATACTCAAAAAATAAAGGATATGCTGAAAAATAAGGAAGAAGATAGAATACATTATGAGAGACATTTCTTCCATCAGGAAAATTTCAAGTCATAATCATAGATGCTTATTGGAGGCAAGTAGGTTTGGATTGATTTTATGTGTGTATGCTTGTATGTGTGTATGTTTTGTAATGAAGCCACACATGACTATGCTCAGGGTTTACTCCTGACTCTGTGTTCAAGAGTCACAACTAGCAGTGCTGAGGGAACTATATGTGGTGCCAGGAATCAAAAGTAGGTCTGTAAGTGCAAGGCAAACAAAGTCCTTACTTGCTGCATTTTTTTCTCGACCCCCTGGAGTTATGCTTTAAAATCTGCATGGACATATAGAAATGAATCATTTGTAAAAAAGCATGAAGCTCTGTAAATAATGCCAAAGCAGTTGGAAATGTTAGGAAGAGCAAAGAGAAGCAGAAAATCCAGCTTAGAGAATTAAGGCAAAATCTTCATGACTTGGAGAAGTTTGTGAAGAAAACAGAATTTAGCGGGCTATGTTCCATTGGAAATTTGGAGTCTATATAAATTAAAGTTAGTTTACAAACTTTGAAGAGTACTTAGATACTTCCTTAGATATTAAACAATACAAGTTTTATCTTCTCCTGAATGTGCATTTATTGATCTCCTCTTTCCAATACCCAACAACATCAACCAGCACTGTGATATCAAGTGTACAAGACATTTCACACAAAATAAATATCAAAGGCAGGTAAATGGCATGTCTTATACAGTCCAACAAAGGAAAGAAGGTAGTATAACCACTGGTGGATGGTTTAAACAATAATGAGCTTGGTCAAAGCTGCCAGAAAATATCATGCAGATATTGATATAATCAATCTGATAAGATATTGATATGATCACTGCAGATCATATCATGGGAAGCCTCCTTAAGGGAGTCTAAAGCACATCATGAAAACTTAAAGAGTTCTTAAGCAGTAATATGTTCTAATCTGGTTGATATATTATTCTACTGGTCTATGGGCATCCTTCACACTAGAAATTCATCAGGTTGCTTAGCTAACAGACAATGACATCTGAGTGGCAGAACCCCAAAGGAAAATAAATCCATAGTCTGAGGACAGGACTGTTTAGAATTACAAGGAAGCAATTGTAGAGTACAAAACACATAGCTGATACATTTGTCAGGTTTATGCTATAAAGATGATCTGACCTTGATTTAAATTGCTTTTCTTGATGTTGTCTCATATTCAATAACCTCCAAACTGATTAGCATCAACATTTAAATGCAGGGTCATAAGCATGTGGGGTGGGTAAATTCGTAAGGAGTAGAATGCCATGGGTTCGCGACAATCTGACAGTCTTTTCTTTGAGGGATTACTGGCTTGCCCACTTAATCATACTCTTAAATTTTTCTTGAGTCTCTTCACTCATCTAAATTTGCCAGCACTGCTCTGTCTCTTCCTGGGTTAACATTTCGCAAACACACCTAGTTTCTTCATGAGTTATTCTACTTGAGAATTTTCCCCTTCCCCATTATTGTCCCATGTGAAAAATGAAAAAAAAAAAAAAAACCTGTGTAGAATTGTCATGCCTCTGTGCATAACCCTTTATGCAAATGAAGGTACATATCAAGGATTTCCAATTTTCACTTTCAGGGAAGGCAAAGGTACTAACAGGTGATGTGTTGTGAATGATTTATGCATCACATCTAGCTCCATAATCAAAAAACCAAAAACCTCAAGGTTGTTTTGAATACTAAAAATTCCATTCAGTTGGCACTTTTCATATTTGTTTTTATTCCAATCTAATTCGCCCCTCCCAGAAAGCCACCCAATGTTATTTTTGCTCATCAAAAGATAGATTTGCATGATTCCTTTGTCACTTGGGTAATCAGTCTCCAATGCCACATCCGAAGGGAAAAAAAGTTTTAAAGAAAAATCAAAAGAAGAGAAAGCAAAAGGGGTGGGGGGATATATTAATTTTCTTTCTAGAACTCCAAGCCCTGCCAGTGATTGTGGAAGTGGATGGCTTTTACCCTGCCTGCTTGATTTTTTTGCAGCCTGAAGACCCCCCTCCCATCCTTCACCCCCAACTTCCCTGCTCACAGCATTAACAGAACCGTCGGTATCTTCTAGGTTTCCTGTATTCTCAGAACAGCACCAAGCGCAGCATTAAAGAGCGGCTCCTGAAGCTTTTACCCTGCTCGGCTGCCAAAACATCGTCTCCTGCTGTTCAAAGCAAGTTTCATTTGTTTGTTACCCCCACACACACACTGTATGCTTTGTTTTTTTTTTGTTTTGTTTTGTTTTGTTTTGTTTGTTTAGGTCTGCATGCAAGGCAGTTCTCTGTCTCCAAACAGAATCAATCTAGAACATTCTGCAATATCATTTCTGCTGTTGTACTCTTGTTGTTCTAAATGCCCAAGAAGATCTTGGATGGAATTAAGAGAATGCCCCACTTGATTGACAGACAGCACAGTGTTAGTCATAGACCTCTAGTTTTCTAAGTTTTGGATATTTGTTTAATCTGAAGAGTAAAGACTGGACTTCTATTCCCTGAACAGGCCTGTTGTGTGTCCTGTTTAAATAGCAGGTATTTATTGCAAGATGTATCACCTTGGCCATTTTCTGTCTCCAATGCATTCAGTATGAAATTTGGATATTGTCAAATTTCAGAAATATGACTAGACTAAAAAAAAAAGTCTCAGATGAAGTGAAAATATTTCAAGTAATGAGATTCTTTTCTTTTCTACCTACTCTCACTCTCAAGTTCTCTAGACATAGAGAATCAATGTATGTTTCAACCTAAATATAGGCATACATAGGTACATATACCTATGCATGTTTGTGAGCATTTACGGCACAAATAAATAATGCACAACTACACAGAACATTCAAAAAAGTGTCCAAGGTCACATGTATCAAGAGACTTTATTTTGGGCCATACCCAGTGACTCTCAGGATTACTCCTGGCTATGCGCTCAGAAATCGCTCCTGACTTGGGGTACTATATGGAACACTAGAGAATCAAACCATGGTCTGTCTTAGGCTAGCGCAAGGCAAATGCCCTACTGCTTGCACCACTGTTCCAGCCCTTCAAGAGGCTATTTAAAAAAAGGGGGAGGGGGGGGCTTACATGATTTTTGAGTGAGGTCAAATGGAAAACAAGTTGGTTTTACTCTGCAAACTGGAGTCAGAATTTATTCTTCTTCAGGAAGTCTCCTTTTATTGTTATTTTGCCAAAGGTTTTTCCACTGATTGGAAATTACGCTTATTTTAAATTGAAGGCAGATACTCCACTAACATCATAGGAGTATTCTCCTTTTCTTAAACTGAACTCATTGTGGGCTTGGTTTTGTCTACAAAATACCTTGACAAGAAATCATAGATTGATGTTTCATGAAAGGACCAAGTACTTTGGCCTTGCCAAGTTGAAACTTCATCCTTACCAATACACTGCTCATCTTCTCATACTCTAAACTTAAGCAGAGTATAGAAAATATTTAAGGAGGCATCCTTGATATATGTTCCAAAGATGCTGCAACTATTAAGTAATAAGGAGCTACAAATTGTTTTCATTACAAACTTTCTTTTATACCCAATTTTTTCAAGTAAAACTGTTAAATTCGAACAGTTTTAAAAAATGCTTCAGCAGGGAAGAAAACAGAGTACTTAGAAAATATTAAACTTCCTAGGTGGGGAAATATAACCTATATCTTTACTAGTTTTATATTCTTGTGTAAAATCTGATAGATTCTGGGGCCAGAGGATAACACAGTGTTAAGGCTTTGCCTTGAATGTGGAACCCGGAAAAGGCTTCGTTCAATTTCCGGCATCCCATAAAGCCTCCCCAGCCTGCCAGGGGTGATTTCTGAGTACAGGGCCAGGAGTAATCCCTGAGCACCACTGGGTGTAGCCCAACAACCAATTAATCAATTAATCAATCAATAAATAAAGTTTTCAATAAAGGACTAATAATTAGTAATTTTAAGAAGGCCTTAAAAATTTAATCATTCCCAAAACCCAAACGGAGAAGATACAAAAAAAATAGCACAAATAAGACAAAATATTTTGTGAAAATCTCAGAATGCCAAAATATATCTAAAACTGAGTATAGTTGATATATCATAATATATAAGAATTCATTTGTTTATGAGCTGGAGAAATAGTATCAGAGGTAGGTATTTGCCTTGCATATGATTGACTCAAATTCAATCCCTGGTATTCCATATAGTTTCTGAGACCTGCTAGAAGTGACCTCTGAACACAGAGTCAGGAGTAAGCCCTGACACTCCTGGATATGTCCCAAGCCCCTTTCTCTAAAATGCATTTTTTCAATTAGCACATAAGCATCTATGCAAATAAATAAAATAGTTTGCAAAAGTATTCTGATACTAAAGTTTATGTTCTATCTTGTAGCTAGAGAGAGTAGGACAAAATGATATATATAGTCACGACCAGACATGCAAAAATTAAAATTATAATTGAGACATATTTGTGGGATCTTCTCCCTTTCGTTACATACCATTTCTCTAACTTGATGTGTCAAGTGTAACCTGAAAGGCCATAATCTAGAGTAATGCCAACATCCCAATCCTACACAATATTAAATCTGCAGACACTTTTATTGCTGCCATTTGTCAGTGAATGCTATTAGAACCATTACTTTTTGCCTTCAAGTTAAAATAAAAATTGCCAATTTACGACATATTTACTGAATCCACAGTCATTTGTACAATGCACACAGGTAAAATGTAGCCTTTCTAATGGATCTCCTCTATATTCACTTAGTGAAAACACAATTATCAAGCCCTGTTAGCACTCTCCATCCACCAATAACTGATAAAGTCATAAGCCAAATAAATGTTCATGGAGGCCACAATGCAATTTTTTGAATCAGTGTGAGGAGGAACTCAATGTGTCCCTTGAGATGTAAAGGAAATAATAGAAGATCCTAAAAACAAACAGAATGACTCATTTCAGAAACTAATCACTTATTTTTTTAATGGGATTTTATAAAACTGGCTGACATGGACCCAGTGATGGTTGAAACTTGTGGGTTGTAGACTCCAAAAGACCAGCAGATACAAATTCTTTTCTTAACAAGTTTTTATCCTTCACCTCCTTCATTAGCTACAAAAAAATATTCAGTAGGTAAAAGTAGATCACTTGCAATGATTATGTTCATTTCATTATTATAATTACTATATTGCTATAGAAAGAATTTTACTAAGCCCAGATATGATCAAGGACTGAAAAGATGTTATTTTAACATGAGATAAGAGACAGTGGTTAGAGCCAGATACTATGTTTATGATGCAGGAGTGGTTTCCTGTGTCTGTTCACAATTCCATAAAAAAAAAAAAAAAAAAAAAACCTCAATATTTTCAAGAAAATAAAAGCTCTGACTTAGAAGGTCAAACAGTTTATTGTAAAATAGAAGAGCAAGTAAAAGGAACTTCCATATGGGGAGAACATTAATATAGGACTCATTTTCGTAAAAGTTAAAGCTTTGTGTCCTTTGAAAGGATCTTTGCATTTCTTTCTTTTTTTGACTACTACTTTATATGCCTTAGAATTAATACATGTGGGAATAAAACTTAAGCTTTTTATTCATAAGCGTACAGCCAACAACCAAGTGACACAACTCAGATTACTTTCCAAATTATGATTAGTTCCCACTCTGGAAACAAATTTGTGACTAATTTGAAGAATGTCACCCATTACAATCACAAAATTTTGTTCAATACAAACCCCAAAGAAAATACCTTATTAATTATTCAGAATGCAAGTAGGTATGCAATCTAATTTTTTACCAATTGACAAAAATACAGAGGATGCAAGGAAGTTACAGAAAAGTGTTTTAAGTGAAATTTGGGGTCTTTGCATTTCTTATTGATTGACAAGAATGTCACAGAGAATGCGAGGATCCAACTTCAGTAATTTCTCATTTATCAGGAAGAGCCCGGGAATTCACAGAAATTTTAAAAATATTGGATGGCAGCAATAAAAAAAATGATACTGCTCAGAACAGCTGGTAAGGGAAAACAGGCTTCCTCTCAGTCACATACATCACTATTCTCCTGAAAGAAAAACACATCAAATGTCTGAGTGCTGACAGCAAAGATCCTATAATATAATTCATTTGACTGGCCTAGGCCTCGGCTTGAAAGACCAGAACAAAAACTATGAAATACTCTACCAGATTCCACACAGCATCAAATAAAGGAAGCTGGAAGATGGTTTAAAAGTTCACCTTCTAATACTCACTTGAAACTCCATACTCCTCTTCCAGGAAGTTGAAAAGGAAGAGGTCTTCATTTCTCAGACATCCTTATTATGAACCCAAGAAAATAAAGAAAAGAAAAAATGCAGACAAGCCAAAACCTCTGCTTTATTATGTAGCATTTAACTGCATTTCACTGAATAATCAGACAAGTCTCAAGACAGTATCTGAGAGTGGGAGGGGCAACAAAGTGGAGGACACCATTATGTCCAAAAAAATAAAAATAACAGATACTGCTTAAAAAGCAAGGTGCAAGACCCAAGCAACAGTATAACAGGTAGGGCACCCAGGTTCAATCCTTGGCATCCCATATAGTCCCTTGAGCGAGCCTGTAGTGATAAATGCTCACAAAGGCAGGACTCATCTCTAAGAATTGCTGAGAGTGGCTCACAAAAACCAAAACTTGCAAACAAACAAAAAGGCACCACTACTTGGTCAACTATGGTCAGTTTTCAGAACCAGAAAGCATGAGCATTGGAAAGAAATATAGGAAGATGTGAATATACTCTTTCCATGTTGATCACCCAGTCATCATTAGGGCCAGCACTGTTTTACCTGGAAGCCAATTGTTGGATCATTGAAAGCATTTAGAAAATTCTGCTTTCTGTTCTGTATCTAATGTTGGCAAAACTGAATTTTTTGACGTGTACAGAGTGTTATCAGTTTTTAAATTTATGGACACAGATTTAGAAAGATCATCATTTACAAACAAAATATGTTACATCTGAAAATAAAAAGAAAATTTTCCACATTAGCCAAAATCAACTTTCCTTTTTACTTACAAGCTTATAGTTCCTGGTCCTACTTTGAGGGGAATCTGTAGTGTTTGTTTTTACCCAGGGCTGTAATCTGCCTCCAGCATTTCCAATTCCTCTTCTACTGAATTCAGAAGGTGAAGGATTGATTAGCTTTCTTTTTCTTTCTTTCTTTCTTTCTTTCTTTCTTTCTTTCTTTCTTTCTTTCTTTCTTTCTTTCTTTCTTTCTTTCTTTCTTTCTTTCTTTCTTTCTTCTTTCTTTCTTTCTTTCTTTTTCTTTCTCTCTCTCTCTTTCTTTCTTTCTTTCTTTTTTCTTCTTTCTTTCTTTTCTTTTTCTTCCTTTATTCATCTTTTATTTTTTGCTTGCTTTTCTCTTATTCATTCTTTTTCTTTCTTTTCTTCTCCATTTTCCCTTTAGCTCTCCATTCTTTCTTTTTATTTTTACTTGTTTTTCTTTTCTCTATCTTCTTATCTTTATCTCTCTTTTCTCTCTTGGGAAGCAAAATATTTCTTTTTTTAATTTTGAGAGATGTGAGGGGAGAGAAAGAAGGGAATTAATATCCATAAGAGAACAGGAATATCCCCAGAAGGGAAAGGACATTTAAATAGTCTTTTGAAAATTACGTACAATTTCTCCACATTGTCTTGGTCTGAAGCTCTCCAAATACATAAAAGTTAATTGGGGGCTTTGTCACAGGGAAAGCCTTGCACAGCTGATGGCCCTTTAATAGTCTTTTCATGACCTTTAGATTTTTCTGTAGTTTCCCCTTTTTGAGGGGCCCACCTTTCTCTTGGAATGGTTTTATAAGTCACTCATATTTATGACAGTAATTTAGAAAATGAAAAGTGATTAGAAAATATTCACACACTCATATACAAACACAAACACAGACACATAACCCTTACCACCACCACCACCTTCCTCAAAGCACCACACACATTTAATTTTATCACCATGTTGCTAATACTTCTCCTATATATTGCAGTAACTATCCATAATTATCTTTATCCTTCTACTAATGTATTTATTTTAATAAGATTACATATCCATAATCCTTTACATTTTATAAATCCATATATATTTTTTCTTTTCATTAATAATATCCTATTAAGCACCATGATTATAAACATGTTTGTAGCTGGGTTTCAGAAATAAAACACACACACACACACTTCTTCACCAGTGTAACCTTCTACCACCAATGCACCTCAATTCACTCCTCCCTCACCCCCTGCCTGTATTCAAGACAGGCATTCTATTTCTCTCACTCACTACCATTGTCTAAATTGTTGTTAGTGTAGTTATTTCTCTAACTGCACTCATTACATTTTGTAGTAAGCTTCAAATCATGAGCCAGTCCTTCCAGACCTCATGTATTGTTTTTGTGCATTATTACAATAATGTATTTTACTTTTCTTAAATCCCATAGATGAGACTATTCTGTGTCTATCTCTCTCCCTCTGACTTATTTCATTCATCATAATAGTATCAATTTCCACCCATATATTGGAAAATTTCATGACTTCATTTTTTATATATTTTCATATATCTTAAACCATTAAAACTCTTCATAAAAATAAAACATTCTATTGTATTTTACACTATATTATATTTTACCTCATTCCTTGACATAGATATTTTTACTCTTTCCCCAACAGTAATAATAATATAGTTACAATGAGCATGTCTATGCATATACTAATGTGCTCTTTATTCTCATTTTACCCCAGGTTTAAAAATTATTTGGATGAAAGCTAACATAAGTAAATAAAAGCTTATTTTATTTTATAAAATTACCAAAAAACAATTCAGTGATTTTTCACTTGTTTAAATATGTCCTATACAATATCTCTCAAGTTCTTGTTATGTGTTCTTAGTACTTTCAAAACTTGGACAATGCATGATGTATTTGATAGTCTTTTGTTGAGGGGCATATTTAGGTATTTGTTCCTGTTTTTCTTTTCAAACAAAAGCATTTAAGGTAACACATGTAACAAATAACAATTAAATGTAACTAATGTAACACAAAAATTACATACATGAGAACACATTCTTAAATTTATTTAAAAGTTGTTCTTCTGGGGCCTGCGAGGTGGTGGTAGAGGTAAGGTGTCTGCCTTGCAAGCGCTAGCCAAGGAAGGACTGTGGTTCAATCCCCCTGTATCCCATATGGTCCCCCCAAGCCAGGGGCAATTTCTGAGCGCTTAGCCAGGAATAACCCCTGAGCATCAAACGGATGTGGCTGAAAAAACAAACAAACAAACAAACAAAAAGTTGTTGTTCTTTTGAAGGCACAGAGTCAGAGCTACCCAATGGTCATCTTTGAATCTGTGTTAAGGGATCAGAGATATTCTATAATGAGGAGCCACCTGCAGTGCCAGGAATTAAATAATTGTTATGCTCACACCTCTGCAGACAAAGCAAGTGCATTAACCTCTATATCATTTGACCACTTAAAAATGTCCCTTTAACTAATCTTTTAAATTCTTTTTAAATTTTTGAAAATCTTTAAACAGAAACACAATTTGGGGGCAGAGTGATGACGCAAGTGGTAAGGCATTTGCCTTGCCCACGCTAGCCTAGGATGGATCACAATTCAATCCCTCGGAGTCCCATATGGTCTCCCAAGCCAGGAGCGATTTCTGAGGGCATAGTCAGGAGTAACCCCTGAACATAAACAGATGTGCCCCCCCAAAAAATAAACCAAATCACCCCCACAATTTATAAGCCCCAACTTTCTAAAATGTTAGACCACAAATAGGGATTTTGATAAGATAACTGTCAGACACTTACCTAATTTCAACCACCTTAGAAAAGAGTTAGGAGCAGCAATCACTGGGAGAAGGAGCTACCTGATCTTAAAGGAAAGTTCTGGCTACAAATTTAAATGGAAGTAAAAAATTATCTGTTGAGAAGTGGTGTACAATTTAGAATGTTTTCTAACCCTTCAATGCAAATGACAAATGGGATAGGACTGACCTGATGATTCTTGGAGCATGAGTTAGGTATTAGTTCATTCAAGTTTATGGTCCTCATGTCAAGTTGGATGTCTATCCCAAAGTGTAGATCAGAGGACTAGCAGATTTGGTAGTCTACTAATCTCATCCGTAAATTTCTTATGTTACTCACTGGTCACTGCATCTTCTTTACATTTTATATCCGTCCATCCATTACTTAATCTGTTGTTCATTGTCTCTCTGAACTATCATTTCTGTTTTGTTTTGCTCATACCCAACTGTACTCAGAATTAACTACAGGCTCTATACTCAGGGATCGCTTCTGGCAGGCTTAGGATACCCTATTGGGCACTGTATGTAGTACCCTTGGTTAGTCTCACTCTTCAAGATAAGCTCCCTAACCACTGTAATATCTCTCCATCTACCCCTCAACCTATCTTTTAAAATGAGCATTTTCAAACTCTCTTATTTTTGTGCTCATGATCATCCTATTTCTCAAGTTCCTAGAGATATTTTAAAAAGTGGAATCAAAGAGGATTTTAATGTCTTGGCAAGTACTTGAGTCTCTATTGTTACCTCTTACTAAAGAAAGTGACCCAACACCATTTATTTAATTTCTCTGCTCCTGTACTTTCCTTATTTAATCACTTATTCTACAAAGTTTCTTTCATGATACACCTTGTGTGGCAGGCAGGAATCTAAGGAAATAGATTTAGCAGCTCACTGCCTTCATAGAGTTTATAGGGAAGAAGTGATGATAAATATGCAAAATAAGTTCAGTAAGTAGTTTGGAAGAGGATGTGGGTGGAAAGCTTCTTTTATTGGGTCACTGACATTTGAAACCCTGAAACAGGAAGAAGCCAGAGACAAGAGTTTAAAGAGTTGAACAAAGAGGCAAAAGTAAGCATAATGGTTTTAAATGACAGAGAAGCATAACTGGTTAATAATGTTCAAAGAAGATATTTGTGATCACCAGAGAAATGGATTGCTTTCAGGATTCAGCAAGATATTTTATCCCAATAGTTTAGTACACAAAGCATAGAACATATGAATATATGACAGGCATTAACTCAATTGAGTCTGCCAACACCTTTTGAGACAGACAATTATAGTCCTTGTAATAGATGAGAAAGCACAGAAAAATAAAGCAACTTTCTTAGTTCACAGAGTAATATTCTGACTCCAAAGTTTGCTCTCCTTATCACATTATCAGTCTGAGTCTAAACTATACAAAACGCTTTTTAATGTATAATTATAATTCTTTGTAAAATAGGAATCATAAATCTTCCCAATGAAAAACAGCATGAAAAAGTATTAGATTTTTGTGCTTTCAGGAAAACAGACCTGACGTCCTCATAACAGGGTCAGCCACGATCTTTAAGATCATTATCACTCGCTTAGAACTACACAACTGAGAAGTTAAAACAAAACCTCTAACAAAATGCCCTCTAGTATAGATGTGTAGATATATGTATTTTTAACACCTCGAGTTTTGGAAGTGTTCCAACAATAGATTAAGTTTTCATGGAAAAACTCAAGGTGAGATTGAAGGACAGTTTTTGGCACAAAATAGGATGGTTGTTGGACTAGGTGCCCTTTCTAAGCAAATGGACACTGTATTTAACTATATTATAATATAATTATAACTATAATGATAGGCATTCATAAGAACTATAACTAAAAACATGGGAAAAATAGGAAGAACTGACTTCCTCAAAATCATATATATTTAAAGTCTGAATGAAAATAATTTGACTTCAAATCTATTTTCCAATTTCCCAACACTGTTGTGCTCTGATTTTGTACAGCCAATTTTATGCATAAAACACAAAGCATATTTAAATGAGACTATGGGAAAGAGTTTATTGAGGGTTCATTTAAAAATGTATAGGTAGACTTTCTGAAACCCAACAAGACTGTTGAAGTATACAATGTCAGCTACTGTGAATGTTGTCCCCTTTATTTGGTAATTACCTGAGAATAAAAAAGATATAAACATAACTGTATTTGTCATAAAGGGCTACCTTGGAGAGGTTTGGCTTTTAGGAAAGGAATGTAACCTGTATCGGTCTAATCTTTACCACAGTAGGAGGAAAAAGCAGAAAACATGACCTCTGCCATACTCTCCTCTCTAATTTTCTCCTCATGTTCCCATTAAAGTTTCTTAATGATGAGTATGTAGACTGACATAAGGTGCCCTGGATTTCAAGTGAAAATATTTTCTAAGTTTTGTACAACCTGAAAATCAGAAGTTGAGGGTCTATGAGACTGGGAACAAATTTTAGTCTTAATCATGCTCTTCTACTTCTTGAAAAATCTGTTCTAGGGCCATGGTATTTTGGAGATGGACAACTAGTTCACAAATGTGTGTTGACAGTAGGTAGATATATGATAAAATAATTTATTAATTTATTTATTATTTTGGTTGGGTTTAGTTTTGGGGACTCACTAAGAAGTGCTCAGGGCTTACTCCAAGCTCTGGACTCAGGAGGTCCCCTTGCAAAATGCTGAGTAATTCACTTATCTCCCTAAGCTCTCATTTATTTTTATAAAATAATCATTTTCCTGATTTATTCGAAGGACATCATGATGTCTTTTACATAATGGGAGCCCAAGAATTACTCCTGGCAATGATCAGATGTCCCTCTGAGGTGGGGATCCAAACAGGTCAGACATATGCAAGGCAAGCACTGTGTCTGCTTTCTTCTCTTGCCAGTCTCTAAAATAAAAGAACGTATCAAATTTGGGGCCAGAACGATGGCACAGCTGTAGGGCATTTGCCTTGCACACAATTTACCAGGGATGGACCCGGGTTCAATTCCCAGCATCCCATTTTGTCCCCAGAGCCTACCAGGAATGATTTCTAGTGCAGATCCAGGAGTCACCCTAAGTGCAGGTGGATGTGGTCCAAAAACAAACACACACACACACACACACACACACACACACACACACACACACACACAAAAGGAATGTGTCAAGCTATTTCATGAATGGCTTAGTAACAAGGAGTCTTTAACTACTTTATTCTATGAGAAAATAAATACTTTAGTTCCCCATTGGATAGTGCTAAGTAATTCACTTTAGCTCTCAATGCTATGGTTTGTTTTTTTATAAATATTTCCCTGGTTTATTCAAATGATATAAAAAGAGTTACTTACTAGATAATGGGAACAAATGTAAAAATTAAAATATTAGACACTTGGTTATATGTATATATATATATATGCATGAGCTTATTTAAATGTGCTTCATAATAACATTCACTAGTAAAGCCTGTGTCCTTATTCAATCAAAATAATTGATTCACTAAATTAAAACTTCATTCCAGGGATTTGTGTTGTTGACACAGGGGAACAAATGTGACAAGGTTCTTGTGAGGTTAAACTAATAGCTGATCGCATCAACAGCACAAGCCTTAGTTAATTGCAAAACATAATTTCCTAACTTTAGGTTTCGATGTCAGTTACAACAACATTGCAGTGTTTTTTTGCCTTGTAGAGAACTGATCATGGAAACTGTTAGATGCTTCTCTTTGCAGAGACACCATCAATATTTGGCTATTTAAGATTTGTTTTTAAAAATTGACTTTAGTTTTGGGGCCGGGCGGTGGCGCTAAAGGTAAGGTGCCTGCCTTGCCTGCGCTAACCTTGGACGGACCGCGGTTCGATCCCCCGGTGTCCCATATGGTCCCCCAAACCAGGAGCGACTTCTGAGCGCATAGCCAGGAGTAACCCCTGAGCGTCACCGGGTGTGGCCCAAAAACCAAAAAAAAAAAAAAAAAATGACTTTAGTTTAAATAAAAAGAAAAGAAAAAAAATTGACTTTAACAGCCAACGTTCTGCTATTTAAGTATACAACAATAACCACCAAGAAAGTGAACAAAAATGTTTGATCTTCAGGCAAAATCTCATTCTAATTCCTTAGTAACTTTACTAAAAACTCTCACCTGGTTTCATAAATAGGGAAAGCTTTGAACAGAAAACCACAGTCAATGAAGCATTATAAAATAAATTTTCGAGTGAAAAGAAAGATCCTTCTATTTCGTCAGATGATTAAGCCCTAAAAAGCTTAAACTCTCAGCTGTCCTTTCTATTTACTTTTTTATTAAATGCTTAACGCTGTGTGACTGGGATAGTTCTAAGTACTTGGGTTGTGAAATTCACTATATAAAAAAATGTTCTATTTGATGGTCAGTCATTAGTCGTTCATTTTACAGAGAAATAAACTTAAACAAAAAGGTTGCTGGGGCTGGAGCAGTGGCGCAAATGGTAGAGTTTTTTGCCTTACATGCGCTAACCTAGGATGGACCACAAGTTCAATCTCCCTGCATCCCATACAGTTCCCCCCAAACCAGGAGCTATTTCTGAGCACATAGCCAGGAGTAACCCCTAAGCATCACCGAGTGTGGCCCCCAAAAAGTGGGTTGCTGAATTTTTTTTTATCTTTATTTATTTTATTTTATTCTATTTATCCCAGTAGAGGTATGGGAAAAGAGAGGGAACAGCCACACCAATCAGGCTCCAGAATCTTTGTCATATTCCAACTCACTAGTTGTGATCAATATTGTGGTCGATTTCATAACAAAGACAAGACGGCGTCTTTAACAACGTTTTTGTGCAGCATAGGATATGCCTTTGAAGACTTGTTTAGAAAGATCATTGTTATCCCTTTGAATGAATGGGTCCTTCCAGAACCTTACTCTCCTTATTTACAAATGAAAAACACAGGTTATCTCTCATGTCTCTTTTCACATATAGCACAATGTCAATTGAAATGGCATTTTTTGATTCTTTCTTGCTGTGATCATTAGTAGGTATTTTTTAAAAATAACAAGATTGGGGCCAGAGAGATAGCACAGCCAATGGGGCATTTGCCTTGCAATTAGCTGATGGGGGTTCAGTTCAAGGCATCCCATATGACTCCCCGACCCCAGCCTGTCAGGAGTGATTTCTGAATGTAAAGCCAGGAGTAACCCCTGAGCACAGCCAGGTGTGCTCAAAAACAAAAACAAAATAAAAAGATATCCTTTTTGTATGTGGAATCTTCATAGGTAATTTAATTTTCTATGAAAAACAGGAAGGAAGAAAATTTAGAAAATTAAACCAAATATAATACCAACTGGAACTGTTATTTATGGTAAAAGGAGATTTTACTGTTTAGAATAGTAGTAGTCCTGGGGCTAGAGAGATAGCATGGAGATAATGTGTTTGCCTTGCATGCAGAAGGATGGTGGTTCAAATCCCGGCATCCCATATGATCCCCCAAGCCTGCCAGGAGCGATTTCTGAGTGTAGAGCCAGGGAGTAATCCCTGAGCAATGCTGGGTGTGACCCAAAAACCAAATATATATATTAGTAGCCCTTTCCTTTTGTATAAATTTTAAAAGGCATCCTTTTTGTTCATCTTAATTATTTGAGTAATCTCCATAAAATTTTAAAGAGGATGGCCTGCCCAAGTATTAGATTCTTCTTTTCACAATATGATAAATGGGGAGATTTGTGATTTATCCAACATCATGGAACCATTGAGTAGCAAGTGGAAAAAATGGACATTATCTTTTCTGGGCCATCATATATATGCCAGAACCCTACATTAAATCACGAATGATTCGTCTGTAGGAAAGCTAGAAACTGCAGTCCCAAGAAAGCTGCTTCCTATTGGCAAGCTTATTTTACTTCAACACAGCAGGCAGTTACGGAACACTAACTGCTTGAAAAGTAATAGCACTGAGGATGAAGAACGAATAGATCATGAAAGCTGTCATTTATATGACATATAGATCATTTATATGATAGCGTTATACAAATAAATAGACAAACGTATAGATAACTCAGATGCAATGAGTACAAGACAAAATATCAAGAGTGGTCATTTTAAAAAGAGATTGAAATCAAGAAGTTAAGGATGGTCAGTCACTGCAACTTATTTACTTGCTTTCAGATCCTGGTCCCAGGACTGACGAGTGACAGAAACCTTAGGAAGGTTGTGGATTGCCAAGCTTCAGTTTTCTCAATTGCAAGGTGGAATTGCAATGGGAGAAGCAATGACAAATTTGCAATGAGAGAAGCAACTATTTTAAATTTACTCAAAGGATTTACTTTGAGTTCATTTACTCAAATGAAAAAGTAGACTGCTTCTAATAGAAACTAACTAGAAACTGTTTTGTAGATGTTGACTGATAAGGATGTTATTCTGCCAATATTCTCATATTAGTGGTGATGATCACAAATACTATTGTTATGCATATGACATTAAATCTCATGTAAGTGCCTGTAATTAAGAGACACTTTTCCAACAGGACCATTTGAAAAAGAAATGTCATTTTACTTAATGGAGGGATGAAAAGCCTTTTTTTAGTATTTCTTTCATTTATAAACTTACTTTATTTAAATACTGTGGTTTACAAGAGTTGTTCATAATAGAGATATTTTTTTCCACTGTAACATAGTTGGTCATGATTCAGTTTCAGTTATATAGTGTACAACATCCTTCACAAGTGCACTTTTCCCACCAATGTCACCAGTTTCCCTCTCCTACCCATTCACCATCCCCCTTGTCGACCACTGTGGCACACACTTACTTATTCTGTCTCTGATTCTATCTCTCTGTCCTTCTCTCTTTCTCTTTTTCCTTTTTTCCTTTTAGAAGCTGTGGTTTGTAATATTGGTACTGCAGAAGTACCATGCCTATTACTTTAAATCCTTTCAGTCCCCAGTTACTCTCCAGAGGGATCATGTCCAAATATTATCGTGGCCCCTTTTCTGTCTTAACTTCACTCCTTCACTATTTGTGGCAAATTATCATGGACTGGTTCTCCTGGCCCTCATCTCTATTGCCTTGGGAAATTATTTCCATACTATCTTCTTTTTATATCTCACACATGAGTGCAATCATTCTCTATCTACCCCTTTTACCTCTGACACATTTTATTTAGCATAATACTTTCATTTCTTTTGATTTCATTTCTTTTGATTTCATTGTTGTTGATTTTTGGCTTAGATATTTATTTCTGTCCTATTTTTATATCTCCACCAGTGTACCTGAGACCACTGCTCCCAACCTTTCATTTTTGTGTTTCTCCTCCTCTAGTCAATTTCTTTCCTTCACCTCACTATATTTGGGGCCAAGGGTGTTTGAGATAACTCCCATATGGACCATTGCATTTCTTCATGCACTTATTATAATTACCACATATAAGTGATATCATTCTGTATTTGTTGGGGGGTCACACCCGGCAGCGCTCAGGGGTTACTCCTGGTTCTATGCTCAGAAATCGCTCCTGACAGGCTCAGGGGACCATATGGAATGCGTGATTCGAATCACCTACCTTCTGATGAAAGGCAAATGCCTTACCTCCATGCTATCTCTCCAGCCCCTCATTCTTTATGTTTTAATAAATTTCTTGATGTTAATTTGGGCCAAGAGACAGAGTGAGGAATACATGTAAGAAGTGACGTAGAAATTTGAAAAATAAAAAATTATTTTTATTATAATTTGATGATTGATCACTAGCAATTTCTGAAAGAATTTATAAATAACTCTGGCCCATTTTTATTCACTTAAGAGTAATATATAGATAGAACCTGAATCAAGTCCAGGCTGATATCTGTTGCCTTCCTTTAGACTAGGAAATAACCGCATATTCTAAGATTCTATTTTATATTATACAAAGTCTGTAAAATATAAATCATTTGAATGGAATCTTCTTAGATAGCAGGATTAAAATTTAAGCTTCCCACTTTCAAATTGTTTTCTTGCCAGGGGCAATGGAAGAAAAAGTGTGTTGGACAAAGTTCTTTATAGAAACACTGGCCCGTCTTTACTTGCAAGGCTTTTATGAGAGAAAAGAGAGCAATAATAAAAACACAGAGTTTGCAAGAGGACAGACAAAGAAAACTTATCACCCTTCAGTGAAACATTTTTGTTTGAAACTTGAGTAGAAAAGCAATGCTATTAATGTGTGCTCTAAATCTTCTTGGAGGCAGATCTATATGGCAATGAGTCTCATTCTCTAAGAGATAATTAATTTAGAAATAATAAATTTATTTATCTCAATGACATTATAAAATTAATTTATTCTATGTGATCTAATAAAAAGTATTGGTGACAAAATTATTCTGTAATAATAGAAAACAAAAACCATTCATAGCAGTTCTTCTAGGTCATATATCATGCAAAACCTTTGACAAACTATATAATGGAAAAGAATTATTGAATCAGAGCTATCTTAATCACTATTTTACAGATGAGTTGGCTTAAGATTTAAGGTGTTTAAGTGATGTGCCATGAATCAGTTCTCTATACAAGCGGGTGGCCTGAATATACCATTCTTTGCTACATGGCATTGTTTCAGCCTCTACTGAAACCACCACATCTTTCACCAGCAGCTTCTAATCCAATGGGAAAGAAACAGAGCCTTGCCATGCCCATTCTGTTGTCGTGTCATGCCCATTAATGGCCATGCTTGTTGCTACACAGATGCTTCCTAAGTCTTCCAGGTCACATGCAACTCTTTCTGCTTAGTGACACTATGAGGCATTTATGATTTTTGCCATAATTGCTGCATTTTGAACCCAGAGTTATTATAAGTACATAAATTTGGGAAGTAGATAATTCTAGGCTTTCCTAAAAAATATTGGACTTGAACGCTATCCTAGGTGCCATCCTAGGTTCAGTGCAAAGACAAAGACCACCAACCACAGAAAATGGATTAAAATGACACTGAGGGAACAGAACTTTTAGAACCACAAAGACTGACTTCATCATAAGTCCCACCCCTGGATCTGTGCAGATACTGAGATCTCTAGACACAGAGGTCTGATTGTATCACCCAGGACAGAACAGAAGTCTTCCAAACACCACAAAAGCACCACCGGGAGAGTAAATGATCCTGAACAGAGTCTATAGTTAATCCCATGACAATATACTCCAAGGACAGAGAAACCCCATATCTCTTAGGCCAAGTGAATTCCTTTTCGAATGACCCCAATATTTACTGTGCCAGGGCAGGAGGGAAAAAACAAAAAAGCAAACAGCACAAAACATTGTTTTATTTTTTATATATATTTTTATCTTCATTTATTATTATTATTATTATTATTTTTATTTATCTATCTATTTTAGGTCGATTTCTCTGTTTGGGTGTTGTTATTGAAGTTGTTGTCCCCAGTTATACCTATATTTTTCTCTTCTTTTCTTTTCTTTCTTTATGTGCTATGCCATGTTTCTTATCTCAAGACCATGGCGTTTTTTCTGTTTTGATTTGTTTTGTTTGTTTGTTTGTTTGTTTTGGTGGTGCTTATCATTATTGTTGGAGTCCTCACTGGATATTTGACACTTCTTTTTGTACTGATGGAGTGTTTCATCTTCTTTTTCTCCTTCGTCTCTCAAATCAATGATGAGAGCCTCTAGAAGGATTCCGCCCATTTTCGGGGTATTAAACTTTTACCCCAGTTTATTACTTTTCTCTTCTTCAAACAAAACCATGCAACTTGAACTAGCTAGTCCTGCCTCCCAATTAGAGGGGGAAATAAGGGAGGCACCAAGACCAAACAGGTGCAAGACTACTATGTAGTAGGATAGGCACATAGGGGACCACATATTCTAGCAGCCCTGGGGGTGAGGGAAGAGGATAGGGGAGATAGGACAAAAACGGAGGTGTACGGAGGACAATTTGGTGATGGGAATCCCCCCCTGATTTTATGTAAATATTTACCTAAAATATTATTGTCAACAATATGTAAGCCACTATGATCAAAATAAAAATTATATTAAAAATATATTGGACTTAATAAGAGACATTGCTTCTCTATAAGTATATAAAGACTGTGAAGGCCACTGAGAAAATTGTATCTGTATTCAATGGATAGTATAGATATTTATTTTGTCCAGTTATTTCTTCTTGATGAGCACAGCCATGAGCAGAAAATTTTGAGACTTGCTCCTGGGAAGATATATATATATATATATATTTTTTTTTTGGTTTTTGGGCCACACCCAGCAGTGCTCAGAGGTTACTCCTGGCTGTCTGCTCAGAAATAGCTCCTGGCAGGCACGGGGGACCATATGGGACACCGGGATTCGAACCAACCCCCTTAGGTCCTGGATCGGCTGCTTGCAAGGCAAACACCGCTGTGCTATCTCTCCGGGCCCGGGAAGATATATTTTTGAAAGAACTTTTTAAAGCAAATTCCTGAAAAGATTCTGCCTTAGGCTTACCTACTTTGGAATCCCTGCTAGCTTCTGGTCCTTATAAATAGTCACAATATACCTTTCCTTAATCATCAGAGTGATTGTTCTCTGTGAATGATTAATGTCAGTGATATCATTTAATTTTCTGGCATTAAATTTGATGCAACTGACACTGGCATTTATAGCATTTATATCCATAGCCCAGACTATTTCTAAATTCTAAACCATATAACCATCATATCAGATGACAACTCCATTTGGGTGTCCAATTTGCACCTCTTCCACTAAAATTTAAGATCCTTGAGGCAAGAATTTTGTCTTTTTATTATTATTCCAGTGTTCACAATATTTGTATAATAAGCAATCAATAATGTTTCAATCCTAATTCACGAATGTCACTAATATTTAGAATCCTGTGAGGCATTAGTGGCAACAAAATATGACATTTCTTTCTCTATCTCCCCTCTTTTGTGTTCCCATCCCAGAATAAATGACAGCTATTCACATATATCAACACCACAAAAAGAAATCAGAATTGACAACACATTTTATTATGCTAAGGTCTTCTGTGAAGCATTGTCCTCATTTAGATAAGCCTTGGTCAGAAAAGAGGAAGAGCAAGGAGAAAGAAAGAAAAGTCCATATAGAGAAAATGCTGAAAGCAAAGGGTAAAAATTCACAGCAATTCTTTGTTTAGAAAATAGCAAATTGCACAGGATATTAAATCATAAGGACTGTGGGAAAAAATGACATGCAATAAAGCTGGACTATTGCCTTAGGTTCTGTTCCCCCAAAATGGTCTCAAAGTGGAAGAGTATAAAAGGTTCCAGTGGGATCTGTATTTTCCAGTGAAACTTACTCTATGTTCAGAGATCCAATAAAAACTGAACCGAAAAAAATAACTCAGTAGTGGCGTAATTTTTAGGAAATGGACTTTTGATGTCTTTTTTCCAACCTCCTTCACCTCAATTTATGTACCTAAAAAGAGCAAAATAATACCTCCAAGGCTATTTTAATAGTTAGACCAAATAAAAAATAATTAAAATGTTAAACACTCTATGCCAGCCTCTTATAAAATGCTATAAATAAAATATTGCATTTCAACTTCTTGACAATCCTCGATGGCAAGTTCAATTATTAGCTCTGTCTCACAAGTGAGGAAAATGAGATGCAAACTGTGAGCCCAAGATCACAGAGCTAAGAAATGTCAGAAAAGGGAACTCAAACTCCCCAAGTATAAAATGTGTTCATTCCTGAAAATTTTAGAACAATGTCTTACAAGCAGTAAAAATAATTATTTAGCAATCTTATTACCCTTTGTTGATCAACTAATATATATCAGAATGGAATTCAAATATTCTTTTAAACTAATCTTATAAAGTTTTTAGAGAATTGGAAGAAGTTGACTACATTATTTAGTATAAGAGTTGAAGCAGGGGAATTTTGTTTTTGTTTTTGTTTTTGTTTTTGGATCACACCCAACTGTGCTTATGGAGCTTTCAGTGGGCATGGGGACAAATAAAGTGTCACTATTAAACCCAGGTTAAGTAAATTCAAGAAAAGTGATTTATCCCCTTAACTTCAGTTCCAACTACCCACTATTGAAATTTAGCACAACATGTAATCCCCCCCACCTCAATCCCTGTGCACAAAGCCAAAAGTAAGCTCTGAACACTGCTGGATGTAGAAAAAAAAAATGCAAAAACAGAAATCACATATAATCACTAAACTAAACTTAACCAAACTCTTTTCAACATACTAAATAGCAAATCAAATCTACTTATAGCCTTTTTCCTAATGCAATATAAATAAGGTGATATCATATGCATTGGACTTCAGTAGTTGCATAAATAAATTAATCATGTCTATTCTTTTGCAAGTGTTTTGAAGTATACAATTTTAATTAACAAACCCTTAGTGAATAGCTTAGATTCATTTCTTTTTTATTGTTCTTTTTTGTTTGTTTGCTTGTTTTTGCTTTGGGGGCCACACTCAGTGATGCTTAGAGGCTACTCCTGGCTATGCACTCAGAAATCTTTCCTAGCTTGGGGGACCAAATGGGACGCTGAGTATCGAACCATGGTCCATTTTGGATCAGCCACATGCAAGGCAAATGCCCTACTGCTGCGCAATTGCTCCAGCCCCAATTTACATTAACTTCTTAAAATGAAATGAATATAATAAAATCCATGACTAATGGTCAAAAGCTATCTTATTATTATTTCTTTTTGTTGTTATGTTCATGTACTTTTTCTTTACTGGTATTGTTTTGGTTTGGTTTGGTTTTGGAGTTAAATTCAGTGGAGCTCAGATGTTACTCCTGTCTCTACACTGAGAAATTACTCTTTAGGCATTAGAGGGACCATCTGGGATGCCAGGATTCAAACATGGGTTTGCCAGTTGCAAACCCTCCCCAATAAGCTATCACTCTCACTCTCACTCTTTATTCTTCTTTTTCGTTTTTGGGCCACACCTAGTGTGCTTATGAATCACTCATGGCAGACTAGGAAGATCCTGTGGGGTGGGAAAGGTTCAAACTAAGATCAGCTTCACGTGAGGCAAGCACCTTACTGCGTAGTGTCGCTTTAATGACTCATATGCCCTTTCAACTTGTATTTCCTCCTTGTGTTGTCAAGAAATCGCATCCCCCATGCCTTATTGTTAGTAAACTCTAGTTTAAATTCTAACTCCATAGCATGCTTTTCCATATTGTTTACAACCTACAGTAATTTCTTCTTGTTTTAAAAGCATGGCAATATTTGTGCACAGGTAATGAGGATATTTAAAAATAAAAGTTTTTTTTTTTACTATTTAAAGAGTAAGTTAGCAATTCCTAGATTTTTATCATTACAGCCTCCATTTCTCTCTGCTCATTCTTTGTTTTGGTTTGGTGGTGCTCTGGGCTTACTCCTGGCTGAATCTGCCATTTATGATGAGTCTGGCATGCAAGGAAAGGATCATCTTTCTGTATTACTTAAGCTTGTTCCTTCCATTCTTCTCTACTTATGTAGAGTCAGATATTTATTTTCAAGGTAGCTTCAGTAAGAATGGTAATAGTCTTTTTGACATATGCTATTGTGACATATCTTAGCTAAGGAGATACACTCAGATAAGAAATCTATCTAAGAAATCAGTTATATCATGGTATACCTAGTGGTCTATGACATTGACCTATTAAAGAGAAGAGTCTACATTTCCATACACATAAAAGTAAAGCGACTAATTCAAGACTACTCTTAATTCAAATGTAACTCTATTTCCTGGCTAGAATCCCTTGGCTGCAACTTTTCTGGTTATAGAATGAGTTTGCAATTTCTAGAAAAGTGAGACATTTGCCACCTTCCTTCAATATGAGAAATAGAAGAGAAGATGAGTTAATTATATGAATTTGGAAGGGAACTTTGTAGAATTTATAACCTGGCTCTGCAACTGTATGGCCAGGGGCAAGTTTTTATTTTTTCATTTATCCAAGAGAGTGTCTTTATCTATAGAACAAAGTGGGCATCCATTGTGTGCTGATAAGGACTTTATGAGTTACTCTATGGAATGTGTTCGCATGATGCAAAGGCTAAAAAAAAGATTTGCTATTATTATTAGATTTTTTCAGACTAAAGGAGAAAGCTTATCAAATTTTAGAAAAATATAGCTTTTGGTAGGGAATTTTTAATTTAGTAAACCAATACCAGGTATCTTTTTCCATCTTTTTCCACTGGGCATACTTCTTATTTTCTCTTTGATCACTATCTGTCTAGCAGTTGCCTTTCTTCACTGGAATATCAATCACTTTGGTCTCTTTTATTTGTAAGTTGGAAACTATCTATTGCTGTTTCTCCTTATTCCTTGGCACTTCTATGATAGATTTTCTTTTTATAATGACGGACAATATAATTTACATTGATCAACTCCTTCACTGACCAAAAAGCAACTAAGACCTCGCCACTTATGAAATAATATTACTCATCATTGTACATATCAAAGGTCAAGATTTAAAGTAAAGAAGAAGAGAGAATG
Source organism: Suncus etruscus (assembly GCF_024139225.1). NCBI lineage: Eukaryota > Metazoa > Chordata > Mammalia > Eulipotyphla > Soricidae > Suncus > Suncus etruscus. The sequence goes on along the minus strand of NC_064863.1, from coordinate 16,572,625 downwards.
CCTTTTGTTCAAAAAAACATAAAAATAAAAAAATAAATTGAGAAAAGCTACATAATTTTTGTTCTATTTTCTCTGCTAGAGACGGGAAACCCAGATGAGAACTTATAAAGATGGTTGTTATTTTGCATAGGCAGAGTAAAAGTTGGCTGTAAAAGAGTCAAAGGGCAGATTATATACAACATTCTCAAAACAATCAACTTTTTCCATATCTTTCTCTTATATATAATCACAATTTTTTTGGTTTTTTTTTTTGTGGGGGGACACACCTGCAGCGCTCAGGGGTTACTCCTGGCTCTCAGCTCAGAAATCACCCTTTGCAGGCCTGAGGGACCACCTGGGATACCAGGATTCAAACTACCAATTCATCCTAAATGGCTGCATGCAAGGCAAACTCCCTACCGCTGTGCTATCTCTCTGGCCCCATAGATCACAAATTTTTATACACTTCTCAGAATATTAACATTAGAACTTTTTGCAGATATATTTAACTTGATAATTCTTACATATTATTACACCAAGCACTGTAATAAAAGTTCAGAACATCCAAGTTCCTTCTTCATAAATTTCTCTAAACAAAACCATAAGAACATTTATGCAGATATATATGCAGTCTGAAAATAAGTTCACTAAACATTTTTATAATGAGCACTATAATATGAGTATAGCATTATACTATTTCCATCGGCTAGGCTTCTGTGGACAAAGATATTATTATAACATTAGCAGACATAATTTTTTTTTGGTTATTGGGCCATACCCGATGATGCTCAGAGGTTACTCCTGGATATGTGCTCAGAAATCCCTCCTGGCTTGGGGGACCATATGGGACTCTGGGGGATCGAACCGTGGTCCATCCTAGGCTAGCACCAGCAAGGCAGACACCTTACCACTCTGCGCTACCGCTTCAGCCTCAGCAGACATAATTTAGAGAATAAGTTGCACTTAATATACACAGCAATCATCACAGCAGTTGAGAAACATTCATTAGGATAGCTGAGAACCATTAAAAATCTAACAACATTATGCATTTTCTCAGAACTGAGCAAGCTAATATTAAACAACTAAAGTTGAAAACATAATTTTCTGTTTGCAGTGGAGCATAGATCAAAAGTAGCTATTAAGACCTAAACAGATAGAACACACAGTTTAACCAGCAATAGCATGGCTAATCCAAATAGATAGAGAGATTAATCTAGAAGAAAGTTGCAGGAGGTTTTGAAAACAGCTTCTCCTCAGTTGGGCTTCAGCTAGGCATGGGTCCTCCATATTCTCCTTCTGTGATAAGCTGCTTAGGTCATTGGAGACAGAAAGGACTTCGGTTTCTGGGCTGGAAGCTAGGTGGGGGGACCTGGTCATCTCCCTGCTATTGGCCTATCTCTTTGGCTTCTACTCCATCAGTGACCTCAATAAGCTGCTGCTGGTTAAGGGTCCGAGATCCTTGTACAAAGCACCTTTGGTAGAAGAAAGGTGGTGGGCCTCAGCCTCCAGGACACTACTCATAATCTTTAGCTCTCTCCCCTACACTGTCTGTTTCTGTCCTGCAAGAGGAGATCTCTGCTACATTCAGTGGCCATCTACACCAATGTTCTGGTAAAGTTAAGAATGCCATCATGGTAATTATCCACCAGAGGGTCAGGGCACTCACCATTGTTGGGTCTCCACAGGTCTTTGTGTTCCTGTTGTTTATGTGAACATTTCAATGGGATAATTATGTTACTGACCCTACCCTGATGGTGATTGTGCCCTACCCTAGGGTGTAACCTGGCATTCTGCTCCCACCCTAGGGTGGTACCTGATTCTGCTCCCATCATTGGGTGGTACCTAATCCCACCATTGGGTGGTACCTGATTCTGGGAGATAAAAGCAAGGGTCTGTGGAAGGCAAAGGGCTTTTTGGCTGGAACTGATGCTGAGGCTTTGGGCTTCAGTCTTGTCCACCAAATAAAGCTAATATTTTCACAAGCCTGACTGTCTGCGAGCTGTTTACCCGCTACTTCACCTCAGAACCAATGGCTGAACAGGGTGGCAGATGCATGCTCCAAGCTGGAGGGGAAAGCTCTCATCCTCCATCCCTCCATCAGTCAACCCCATCAAGGGCTGATTTGCAACAGGTTCCTATTCAGGTGCCGGTTATAAAATAAAATCCCCACATGTTGTAAAATTACCCTACATGCCATATATCTACCCCCAGATATATGGGACTGAAAAGCAGGGTATCCACAAAGGATTAAGAAACTAAGCTATTCAGGAGAAAGTCATGGAGTCAGTCTCCTTTTTGCTCAGAATGTCTCTGAGTGTGCCAAACCAAGCTCTCTTTCTTGATTCTCCCAGAACAAAGTCCACCAGGGATGAGCAGAGGGTAGAGTGATCTAGATAGGTTTTTACATATCAAAGGAAAAAGGAAGATGATGGAATGTCTTTGTTTTAGGTTAATTGCTGTATGTCATCTTACACATCCTAAAGGACTATAATTCACTGCAATGGTAGTATAGCTAATTCTAATAAAAAAAAATTTCAAGCAACCAAAGTGCCTAACAACTGTGATTAGCTAAAAAAAAAAAAAAAAAACTGTAGTACATCACACAATGGAATTCTACACAACTGTTAGAAAAAATGATGTAATGACATTTTCCTAAATGAGGATGTATATTGGGACTATTATGCTGAGTGAAATAAAGTTGGAGGGAGAGAGATAAACACATAATAATCTCATCTATAATAATAATCTATCTGTGGGAGTTAAGAAAAATAAAAGACAATATAGTTATATATAAGTAAATACAGTATAGTTATAATAGTTATAGTTATATGTAGTTATATAGTTATAATAGTTACTCAGAGATAATAGAGATAATTTAATACCCAGGGATAATAGATAATAATTGGGGGAATGCATTAAATGACTGAAACCCAATTACAAACATGTTTGTAACTATAATGATTAAATAGAAAAATTATTATTTAAATTTTGTTTTGTTTTTTTGGGCCACACTTGGTGATGTTCAGGGATTATTACTTCTGGCTATGTGCTCAGAAATCTATCCTGGCTTGGGGGACCATATGGAATGCCGGGGATTGAACCCAGGTCCAACCTGGATCAGCTGCATGCAAGGCAAATACTTTACCACTGAGCTATTGTGTAGGCCCCTATTTAAAAAATTAAAGAATACAATATAAGTAAATTAACAACAGTAAAAAAAATTAAATATTGGGGAGATATTTCAAGGGCACATTGTTTTGTATATCAGAACTTGGGGCTTAAACCCCAGCCCCAGATGGCCTCCAAGCACTGCTGAGAGTGATTCCTAAGCCTTGAATCAAAAGCAGCCCTTGAGCACTGCTGGTTCAACCCCCAAGACAGACAACACAGAATCAACCATGTCTCATATATCAGCAACATATCAATAAAAAAAATTGAAAATTCCAAATAGTGAAATTTTAAAATGTTTTTATATTTATAGAGACTATCTATTCATAAGACCTTTGAGAAGTAGTTCCAGAAATTATTCATTATCTAGATATATTTTATGCTATTAAATTCAATCATAAAATTGCAAAGTACCTCAAGTCTTCTGTAATGGAATTTGCCAACAGCCACTGCTACTAAAAGATGTTCAAAATAATTGGCTGTTTTCAATGTACTTTTCATTTCTATGTGATATATATGAATATTCAACAGAAGAAAATACTATTTATAAAGGAATATAAAGATTTCATATACTTTGGGGCAGAGTAAAAGAAACACACAGTGTTTGAATAAAATTTGGGATTTTGAGGGGCAGTTTCTGTTGTTACAGTGGTGTGATAAATGCCAGGACTTCCTAAGTATTTGAGATGAATTGATTCTTTCTAAACGTGGGCTATGCATGATGAACTCAAAGTTAATTGCTCAAATACTCCCCATGTTCACCTGAAAATAGTTGCTAGTGGGTGGATGGGTGAATGGTTATGAAGACAGGAGAAGGCAGGAGAGACTTCCAAGCCTTCCCATTTATGATCCAGGGCATATTAAATAGGCAAAGTTGAAAGATTGGCTTCCCTTGTCTGGCCCTGCATTGAACTTTCCATCCAGTAAAGTCAAACGATAGGACAAGAAGGATGACAATTTCATGTCAGACCCCCAGGTTGCTGTATTTGTTGGCTGTACCAGTGTGTGAATGTTAAGACATTTCTAACCTCTGAAACTGTTTCTTCAAATGATTATAATACCGATCTATTTTTGAACATTGTGAAGGGTGGAAACTAAGAAATAGAATTTTCTGAGTCTGTGCATTTTATCAATGTCTGTACATGTTTTCAAAGTAGAAGAGAGGAAAATATTACATTGGTACTGCATAAAATAGCTATGGAAATCTTCCCCAGACAGCTGGTACTTATCCTGCTGTGTCAGACTTTAACATTACACAAGCAATAGCATCTCCTATTCCACAAGTTCTGAGCTGCAGTTTCCAATGCTGTAGTCAAGAATCTTCCAGAATTATTTAATGTGTATCTAAACCCTGGGGCAAATTAGCTAAATCATCTTCTGATATCTGTCACTGGACCAAGCTTTAAATATTTAGTTATCATCATCATCCTTACACTGATGCTTTTACCGTAGATATCCACCCCTTGTTCAACCAATATCTTGAAGAGTATACAGGAGTTAATCACTTTTAATAAATGAAATAAAGCAATATAAATAAATCCAGGTGCATTTTTAGCTAGGTAAGTCAATCTTTGCTCAAATAAGCTAAATAATAATTCTAATTATTCAGGATTTTTCTGGGTTTTGTTCTTATTTTGCTATGAACCCACAACCAGAATGCTTAGGGCTTACTACTGAAGATTCTGTGCTCAGAAATCATTCCTAAGTATTGCTCATGGTACCATATGAAGTGTCCAAGATAAAACCTGAATTGTCTGCTTGCAAGGCAAGTTTGTAAGCACCTTTATTATCTTTGTGGCTCCTAACTTTTAAAGTGATGTAAAATTGCATTGTAAGACTTTATATTTTGGGTGTGAACCATTATAAACTAATGACTGCTTATGCTGGGTTGAGTCCCCATTATATGGATCTGGAGAGATAGTATAGCAAGCAGGGTGTTTATCTTGCACACAACAAACCTGAGTTATATAATTTTCATTCCATATGTTATGCAAAGTGCTACCAGGTGTAGTTCCTGAGTGTTGAGCTAGGAATAAGCTCTGAGCACTGCTGGGTGTGGAGAAAAATAATTTCAATAAAGTTGTATTTTATTTTAGTCTTATCATACTATGTTCAGGATGCTCTGAGTAATTATTTATTGGCTTAACAGTTTGTATTGAATATGTAAAACAACTTAAGGGCATCTCTATGTATAAGGATTAGACTATGGACCAACTTCCTGAAAAACATATTTTTATATAAGGAAACAAACAACATGGAACAAAATGACATTATTGGGAGAACTGCCTTATTAAATTCTTAGTAACTATAATTCTTACTTAAAGTTCCTCTATTTTTATTTTTTCAAGAGAGATGGGTGATGACAGATATTTGTGCTGGGAATGGGTAATATTCCAAAGAAGTGTGTTCAGATATGACTGAGGATATGACTTGGAGGTGAGGGCCAGTGTACACCTCTGAGTGTGGCCCTGAACATCCCTGGGAACCAGTGAAGTGACCTGTGGTCTTAACATTACTACTCTGAGCACTAACCCATATTGTCATCTCACTGGGTAGCAGCATGCATGAGTGGACCCTGAACTCCTTAAAGACTGCCCCATTTAAGGTGAGGACCTTAAAGATCCCCCACCCTTATGAGGTACTTGTAAAACTGATAGAAACATTCCCACCTTTTAAAAAAATCATTGTGAAAAAAGGAATAATTGACTTGCATTTCCCATATTGAATCCACTCAGAAACAATAGCTGTTCTGACTCCCAGCTCTCTCCACCCCTTCACTCACTCTCCCTCTGGAAGTTGAGCTGGTTCTCAGAGGGCCCAGCTTGAAGTAAGCAGAGTGGGGTGAGTTACTCTGTCCTTGTTTTGTGGGCAGACTGAAATGAGGACAGTGCCCCTGTCCTAACTGTCCTACCAGTTCAGGTAGGAGAAAGAACATTAGTTCAACAAGAGGCCCCCCCCCCATCCCCACTCTGAGCTCAAGATTCTCCCAAATGTACCATCAGAAACAGCCTTTGGCTTCGTCACACCTGTGCTATGTTTCAAAAATATCTACCCATAACTACACAGGAAACTGGAAAACATGTACTTGGTCGCTCACTTTAATAACCTCTAACAGCATGAACACTTATGGGGTATGATGGAAACCTCAGGCTCCAAAGCCAAGACCTGGAGAGACATGGGTCTGGAAGCAAGAAGCAGGTAGCACAGTGGAGGAAGACCAGAGAATGCCCAAAACATATTATTTTTAAAATGCCTTAATTTCAGCCTTACAGAACTTATTTACAAAAAACCTGTATCAATAAGGCAGGCCTCACATTTATACTTGTCTACTTGTCACATTCTACTTGTCAGTAGTCAAATGTATATAATTATGAATTGGGCTCCTCCGTGTTTTAAGAGAAGTTGTGAGAAAGAGGAGAAAAATGCCTATTTTTAAATCTCATTCTGTAGCGCCCAAGAGGTTTAAATTTCAATTTCAAGTCCAATGGTGTCAGGGCCTGAGGGAACAATCCACTGTCTTAGACCTTCCACAACCTCACTCCAGAGAGACTTAAATTTGCCTATCAAAGGAAAAAAAACAAAGCAGCCAGCAAATGCAACAGTCCCAGTTTGGTGGACTTTTTGTCTCATTGAAACTGAAAGGGTTAGAAAATACATTATTTAAAAACCTGATTTGTTTTCCACTCCAGATACATTAGAATTAGCAGCTCACCAAGGGCCCTATGTAGTTACACATTGGCAGAGGCATCTTGCTATGTAGTTCAGGAGTTGCCAGAAGCCAGAATCTCACCATCCTGACAGGTTTCTTTTCCTTTTCTGGTTTTTGAGTCACACCTGGCTGTGTTCATATTTTACTCTTAAATCAGTGCTCAAAGATCAACTCTTGACTGGGAACCAAACCCAGCTTGGCCTTGTTTAAGCATATACCTTAAACCCAACATTATCTTCCCAGTCTTTTTTATTTTTAATCTTAGACAAAATTTTTAATTCTTAGCCTCAATTTCAGAAAATTGCAGAATAACAGATACCTTCTATGTCTTATCTAGATCCAAGATCCTATCATTTTTAGATCTTTAAATTTAGCATTTATTCTCCAGAATTCCACTCAGGACATCAGACCCACCTTTCATAAAGCTCATGATGCTTCCTCAATGAGCAGTTTCTCCCCCAAAAACATAGCAAGTTCTGTAATTCCCTGATTTATAGTGTGAAATCTTTCATCCCCTAGGATTTGGGAACAAATTATATAACTGTTCCCATCTCTTAAAATAGCATATTGACTAAGCTTATGATCTTTGATGTCAAAAATCCAGGGATCAAATTCCAGCTCTGTAATTTACTAGCTGTGTCACCTTGAGTAAATTGTTTAAGTGCTGGGAATCCCAGTTTATTCTATATAAAATAAGGAAAGTAATAGTTGTCAGATAGGAATTATGTTGGCATTATTTGAGATTAGATGTAGAGAAAAAGTACTTATTAGGGGGATTTTTATTCAGCATTTCAGCAGAAGTCAAAAAAGAGCTGGACTTCAGGGTGTTAAAGATATGTCTCTTTCTTTAATATCTTGTCATGTGGCCTTGAACAACTTAGATCTTCTAAACTTCAGTTGTCTCTAAACTCGATAAAAATAAAAGGATATAGAGAGATATTACAGTGGGTTAGGTGCTTGCCTTTTACATGGACAACTTCAGTTCAATCCCTAGCATCCTATATGGTACTTAAGCCCTGCCAGAAGTGATCCATGAAAGTAGCTAGAGTCAGTAGTAAACCCTAGGTTGGGTGTGGCTCAAAAACAGACAAATGAAATAATAAAAAATAAATAAAATTAGGATGAGAGCCTCTCTTTTAAACAAATGATATGATGTACTAGTTATAAGGCCCAGGACTATATACCAATATATTTATTGGCATTGTATACCATTTAAGTATAGATGTCTCTGTGTGCTAGGTAAGTCGCCATAAATTCCACAGACTATGTGGCATGATCAACATGAAATTGTCTTTTTTACCAGCGTACAGACTGGAAGTCCAACATCAGGACATGGTCTTCTGAGTCTACCCCACCCCCGGTTTCCAGACAGCAAAATTCTTTCTGTGTGTTTCCATGACTTTTCTTCTGTGTGTGTGATCCCAGGTATATCAGACAAGAATTTTTGTCTTCTGAACTCATTTCCCCTTAACTAGCTACAAAATGACCCTATCTCCAGATACAATCAGGCATAGGTAAGCCCTCAACTTTTAAAGAGTAACCTTTCATCTCAAACCAGACTAGAAGTCAAATTGCAGTAGATGAAGAGAAAAGTAGATGGAAAAAAGGATTTAGTGGCTGCAGTCCCTGAAATATTTGACCACACTTAAGAGGAAAGAAACCTCTTATTCTTATTTTGCTCATTATGAATTTTATTGATATTTAATGTGAGTGGTGTATGAATGAGTGTATTTGTGCGTATAAGTACTCACGAGAGTTGAACATAAGCTTTACATTAAAGACATGATGATAAATCCTGTATCAAAATATTTTTCTGTGTTATATCTGATCACTCATTGAGATTCAGTCTAATCAATCACCAATGAACAGTGGGAGGTCTTGTGAAAACTAGAATTAAGCCAATATAGCTCCTTCCTGTCCCCATGTCATGTGCTAGGATCTCTAAAGATGTTCAGATTCTCAAGGAGAATCACCTTGACCACAGAATTTCAATAGTGTTCTAAATCATACCAAGAATTCCACGGTCCTATGCAGACTCATGCTGTGCTCTCCAGAGTCTTGTCTTTAGGAATCAGAGCCTTGATTGGCTTAAGTGGTGTTGCTTTTTTTTTTTACTTATAATATGCTAGTGATTGCTGATGATTTCAGGAATGTTTTCAGAGCCTGTCAGCCTCCTCAAAATAGAACCAGCCCTTTGGCTGTGAGGAGTCATTAAGAAGTAAGGTGCCAGTCAGCTGGGAAAACAAGCAGACCCGCAGGCCTACACATCAAGCACAGTGCTTTGAATATTGCATGCAAAGATCTCCCATCACACACTTAATTCAATTACACTGACCTCCAGCCCTGGGTCTTTTGTTTCAGTCTCAGTCTGTAAGTCTATGACAGCTGCAGAAAGCAGCTGTGTTGGTGGGGCTCAGACTGCTGTGTGGTTACAAAGGCCAAGAAGTTAATATGCTATTTTGTTTCTTTCCCGAGGAGGGGTCAACAGATCTAAGAAGAGGTTAGAAAATGATTGAAAGGCTGCTTAGAAAATATGATTAAAATTTCTTCTACTTTTTCCTATGCTGCGTGCCAGAGAACAAAGCACAGAGAAGACAGTGGTTCCTAAGTTAATATTTAAGGTCAACTAATGATCTAAGTCAATGAAGACTTCCAGATTTTAGTTTGAGAAATTCTTTTCTAGAGGCAGCGAAGGTTTTTCCCAAGGTATGGTTCCTTGAGCTGCCATATTCTGTGGTTGTTGATTCATTCATTCAGACATTTAGCAATAGTTCCAGAGTATCTAATAGATATTAGATTCTAGGTTTGCCTGGCCTATAAGACATTAAGTCTGTCCTCAATGGGATATCACAGTAGAAAAGACAAATAGAACATGGCCTATTACATTATATGAGAGAAAGTAATATTTAAGACTTTTTGACTTGGCACAAAAAATATCATATTTGAACTAGATCAGAAAATAGATTTAAAAAACTAATTTGTAATCTAAGTATTTCCAAGGACGTATGTATAAAGTCACTTCTAAAAAAAGCAGGATTTTTCTTGTTTTTACTTATATCACATCTATTCCCAGATATTTATTTAGACATTGGCAGCTACAGTAACCAGAATTCAGTCCATTCTGTATTGAATGTTACCATTCGAGGGAACAATCTCCTCTAGCTCAAGACTATTATTGAGTGAAATCAATGCATCCATTCCAAAGAAAAAAGAAAGAAGAAGGGAATTCATTTGGACATTGAATGACATTTTGTCCCCAAAAAGTTCAGTGAAGTCAATCTGTTGATGTTTATTCAGGTACTTTGAGTGCCTTCTGCATTTCTTCAGTATATACTCCACTGCCTTTTCTCATCACGTTGAAACTAAACAGCTCAGAGATTATTCTTGGCTTTCTCATCTTTCCATATCCTTTTTACTATACTGATCCATCCATCATGTTTCTCCAGCTTCCTCCTATTTATTCAATATGAATAAAAAAAATACTGGTTTTTAGCTCCTCTCATTCTGACAGGCACAACCCCTCCAAGTATTTGTCTCCTACTTATCTACTCATTCTCATAACTCTTGTTGGTATTTTGTAAAATCTTCAAGATCGTGATTAGGACATGCCATGATGAGAGTTGTAGTGCCTGTTCTTCCTCTACCATTTGAGAATGCTGGTTCCTGGTGACACTCAGTGACACTTGTTGACATTAAATCAGTAAGAAAAAAATCAATTTTTAATGAGAATCAGCATTGCTAAGTATCACAGCTGAAGTGGCTTGTGGACTCTAAAATTTCCAACTGGCCCATAAAACAGAATTCAGAATGCTATTTTCCCTGGGAACAGAGGAAGTCTTTTTCATGAGCCTTGCTTCTCTGAATTGGGAATCTGGAGTTGAGAAAGTGACAGAATGCAGGGATGCCAAGATTCCATGTTGGACCTGCTTGTATTAGTTCCTCAAGAGTTGAATTATGACCTATAGAAGTAAGAATTCCTTTAGTCTTCTTTGGATCTCACTTCCAAGAAGCAGAATATAATAAAGGCTGTTATATTTAGATATGACAATACATCCTGACATTTTCAAGACTTGTGTTCTACCTGAGCCCAGGGCAAATATGCAGATGTTACCAGATGTCACTTGTCAGGAGAATGTTTTATGGACACATATTTTGGGTTTAAAAAATCGTTTGCTGTTGATTTTCTCAACACCATAGCATTCTAATATTCTGTTGAATGCTATAGACAGACTATAGTTTACTGAAGAAGCTTCCACGTTTGCATAGCCACACACTTCATTCATTTTACTTATATCTTTGAGAACTTATAATGTATAAGGCAAGCCATAACATGTTGGAATGTATTTATAGACATGGAGACCCCTGTCTGTATCATAGACTCTTGCCACAAGTTTCCATAATCTTCATTTATCTAAGGAGCACCCATGACAAGCTCAATTCTGGTTCTTTTTATTTATTTCAGCCCTTAATCTGACTGTGGTAATCCCCAAGAAAAATGTTTGTAATGTATTCGCAGTATCCTATCTTAGAGTTACATGACTCAGAATTTCAGATTGTGATTCACTTAAATTTTAGCTAGTTCTTAGTGTATCCACATATATTTTGGAATTCAATATTGTGGTTTTTGTATACTTTCCAAACTGTAAAAATACTATGTCTAGTACTAGAATATGGAAAAGGTATTATTACATCAAACTGTCTTTATTTTATATAGTCAACTTGGAGCACTTATCAGTGTCAAACACATCCTCTGGAAAAATCCCAGCCTTGCTATGCCAGTATTATTCTATAGTTTGTTCATGGCTGTTGGGGATGAGGGGTGATGCATAGAGATGGTGCTTAAGACACTTTCTGGTTTTTCTTTCACAGACAGCGTGGAAGATGAACTGGAGATGGCTACTGTCAGGCATCGGCCTGAAGCTCTTGAGCTTCTGGAAGCCCAGAGTAAATTTACTAAAAAGGAGCTCCAGATTCTTTACCGAGGATTTAAGAATGTAAGTGCTACTGTTTTGATGTTATTCCCTACATGTCCCTTTGAGGAATAATAATTTGTAAAAAGGAAGCTCAAGAAATTTACCATCCTGGGAAAACCCCCACAAAATGAACATTTCATATTGCTTATTAGATACTGGTAAAATCCTTTGGAATTTTATTTTGGTATAACAGTATTCAAACCATATTTGCACATAGCCACATACTAAATAAGGTTAAAGTTCATTTAAAAATAATTATTTGATTCAATTCTTCCTTGTATTTTCTTCAGTCTTAACATTTTATTTTATTTTGTTTATTTTGTTTTATATTATTTTATTTTGGAAAGGTGGGTTACTTCTGGCTCTGTCTCTAAAGGCCATTACTGTAAGTTCTCAGGGAAACAAACATTTGATGCAGAAGATCAAACTAAGTTCAGCAATATACAACACAAGTGCCTTAACCCCTGTACAATGTCTCTGCTTCTAAAGACATAATTTTAATAAGCTCCTGTTGTCTCTTTATTTGTGAACTAGAGTCTGTGTTTGACTTGAATCTTGGCCATAGTTTGCTCAGAAGGGCACCATTGGGAATTTCCAGTTTAGCATTGAGAAAAGTTAATTTTCATTTAATTTAATATCAATATATTAAATGTAATATTGCCCTTACATGATTTCTTCAATATTTAAGTGCAATCCTCTTAGAAAATTGCAACTGCTATTGACTGTAACCACAGGCATCTAAACATTCTGCCTTTTTCAGGTTCTACACTATGTATCCACCTCAAGTATCAAGAGTTTCTGTTTCAAACCTCATACAAAGCTTAACATGTGATATTGTCACATATCTGTAAAACAATAGTGAGAAGATCCTTTGAGAGCCAAAATAAATTGTTTTGATTCCCACAAACCTAGAGAGCCCCAATTCCATGCCCTGTAGAAATCTATTATATCTAAAGGTTTCTGCTACATAGAGTTCCTTCGCATCCAATTACTCTGTTAGCACCTCTGTCAAACCTCCTACGGAAAGAGTAGGTGAAAGTACTTACTATGCTAATCTCAGAAGTGCTCACACACATACATACATACATACATACATACATACATACATACATACACAAACAAACACAGACAAACACACTCATGTTATGTTTTTACAAGACTGCGTCATTAACCTGTATGTGTTTTGGCACATATCCTTTATTTTATTTGATGACCTCACATTTACCCCTATTATCCCTTTATTCCCTTTATTTCTTGCCTGAGATTTTCTAATTTTTCTCCCTTTTCTTGGACATTAGAGATTATTCTATTCTGCAAACACCTAAAGTTCAATGCAGGAAAATTGGAGAATGGAGGAGGGAGAGATATGAAGAAACTAGAAACTCACCCCAAACTGCCAGGACTTTCATGAGAAAGTCTATGAAGATTTAAAATTTAAAAAAATGCATGTAAAAAGAAAGGGTGATTTTTAAACTAAATTATCAACTTATTAGCCTCTCTCAGCAGCTTGCACACTGCACTGACCATTGCCAATAGAATGCCAGCAAGTGTCAGGAATCGGAAAGGAGAGGATGTAAAAGAGACCAATTATTGATTAAAGTAAATGATAAGGTGGGCTGAAAGCATTAGCACTGTGGTATGATGTTTGCCTTTTATGAGGTTGACCCAGTACTGACCTGGGTTCGATCCCAGGCATCCCATATGGTCCCCAAGCCAGGAGTGAGTTCTGAGTGGATAGCCAGGAGTAACCCTGGGCATCACTGAGTGTGGCCACAAAACCCAAAAAAAAAATCAAAAAAGGAAATGCTAAGATGAATCATAGACTAAAACTTCACAGGTATTCCTGTGGGCATCTAAGCTTCTTTGCTCTAGTTCAGAGAGCTTGTATGAAACAAACACACTTCTCTGTAGCATTCAACTGAGCATCAGAAACAAAATGGTTGTCAAAAAATAAAAAGAACTCCAGACAGCCTCTAAGCATCTTGGCTTTCCCACTGCTGCTTCATTATTACTCTGCGACTATCTATGTGAGTCTTTCCATCTGCAACTCAATTACCTTTCATTCCTTTTGTGGCAAATTGGAATCATGATTACTGCCATCATTAAGCCCTGGAACTAGCATCTCTGCAGCATGTCTTTTACAAGTGCTACTTCACTAAAAATTGCCTACTCCTTAGTCAATGTTCATTGCTTTATTTTATTTATTTCGTTGTCCTCTTTCTTTTTTTAACCATACTTCTTTCCTTTCCACTATACCTTGAACCCTCTTCACTCATCCTTTCTCTCACTCCATTCTTCTTTTGTTTTTCTCTTCTTCTTTGTCAATAATTGTCTCCATTATTTTCTTTTTTTTCTGCCTTATTTTTCTTTTTTTTTTAATTTATTTAAACACCTTAATTACATACATGATTGTGTTTGGGTTTCAGTCATGTAAAGAACACCACCCATCACCAGTGCAACATTCCCATCACCAATGTCCCAAGTCTCCCTTCGCCTTACCCGACCCCCGCCTGTACTCTAGACAGGCTCTCCATTTTCCTCATACATTCTCATTATTAGGACAGTTCAAAATGTAGTTCTTTCCCTAACTAAACTCATCACTCTTTGTGGTGAGCTTCCTGAGGTGAGCTGGAACTTCCAGCTCTTTTCTCTTTTGTGTCTGAAAATTATTATTACAAGGGTGCCTTTCATTTTTCTTAAAACCCATAGATGAGTGAGACCATTCTGCGTTTTTCTCTCTCTCTCTCTCTGACTTATTTCACTCAGCATAATAGATTCCATGTACATCCATGTATAGGAAAATTTCATGACTTCATCTCTCCTGACAGCTGCATAATATTCCATTGTGTATATGTACCACAGTTTCTTTAGCCATTCATCTGTTGAAGGGCATCTTGGTTGTTTCCAGAGTCTTGCTATGGTAAATAATGCTGCAATGAATATAGGTGTAAGGAAGGGGTTTTTATATTGTATTTTTGTGTTCCTAAGGTATATTCCTAGGAGTGGTATAGCTGGATCGTATGGGAGCTCGATTTCCAGTTTTTGGAGGAATCTCCATATTGCTTTCCATAAAGGTTGAACTAGACGGCATTCCCACCAGCAGTGGATAAGAGTTCCTTTCTCCCCACATCCCCGCCAACACTGTTTATTCTCATTCTTTGTGATGTGTGCCATTCTCTGGGGTGTGAGGTGGTATCTCATCGTTGTTTTGATTTGCATCTCCCTGATGATTAGTGATGTGGAACATTTTTTCATGTGTCTTTTGGCCATGTGTATTTCTTCTTTGTCAAAGTGTCTGTTCATTTCTTCTCCCCATTTTTTGATGGGGTTAGATGTTTTTTTCTTGTAAAGTTCTGTCAGTGCCTTGTATATTTTGGAGATTAGCCCCTTATCTGATGGGTATTGGGTGAATAGTTTCTCCCACTCAGTGGGTGGCTCTTGTATCCTGGGCACTATTTCCTTTGAGGTGCAGAAGCTTCTCAGCTTAATATATTCCCATCTGTTAATCTCTGCTTTCACTTGCTTGGAGAGTGCAGTTTCCTCCTTGAAGATTCCTGTAATGTCCTGGAGTGTTTTGCCTATGTGCTGTTCTATATATCTTATGGTTTTGGGGCTGATATCGAGGTCTTTAATCCATTTGGATTTTACCTTCGTACATGATGTACCTGGGGGGGTCTAAGTTCAATTTTTTGCAAGTGGCTATCCAATTGTGCCAACACCACTTGTTGAAGAGGCTTTCCCTGCTCCATTTAGGATTTCCTGCTCCTTTATCAAAAATTAGGTGGTTGTATGTCTGGGGAACATTTTCTGAGTATTCAAGCCTATTCCACTGATCTGAGGACCTATCCTTATTCCAATACCATGCTGTTTTGATAACTGTTGCTTTGTAGTACAGTTTAAAGTTGGGAAAAGTAATTCCTCCCATATTCTTTTTCCCAATGATTGCTTTAGCTATTCGAGGGTGTTTATTGTTCCAAATGAATTTCAAAAGTGTCTGATCCACTTCTTTGAAGAATGTCATGGGTATCTTTAGAGGGATGGCATTAAATCTGTATAATGCCTTGGGGAGTATTGCCATTTTGATGATGTTAATCCTGCCAATCCATGAGCAAGGTATGCATTTCCATTTCCGTGTGTCCTCTCTTATTTCTTGGAGCAGAGTTTTATAGTTTTCTTTGTATAGGTCCTTCACATATTTAGTCAAGTTGATTCCAAGATATTTGAGTTTGTGTGGCACTATTGTGAATGGGGTTGTTTTCTTAATGTCCATTTCATCCTTATTACTATTGGTGTATAGAAAGGCCATTGATTTTTGTGTGTTAATTTTGTAGCCTGCCACCTTGCTATATGAGTCTATTGTTTCTAGAAGCTTTTTGATAGAGTCTTTAGGGTTTTCTAAGTAGAGTATCATGTCATCTGCAAACAGTGAGAGCTTGACTTCTTCCTTTCCTATATGGATTCCCTTGATATCCTTTTCTTGCTTAATCGCTATAGCAAGTAATTCCAGTGCTATGTTGAATAGGAGTGGTGAGAGAGGACAGCCTTGTCTTGTGCCAGAATTTAGAGGGAAGGCTTTCAGTTTTTCTCCATTGAGGATAATATTTGCCACTGGCTTGTGGTAGATGGCCTTCACTATATTGAGAAAGGTTCCCTCCATTCCCATCTTGCTGAGAGTTTTGATCAAGAATGGGTGTTGGACCTTATCAAATGCTTTCTCTGCATCTATTGATATGATCATGTGGTTTTTATTTTTCTTGTTATTGATGTTGTGTATTATGTTGATAGATTTACGGACGTTAAACCAGCCTTGCATTCCTGGGATGAAACCTACTTGATCGTAGTGGATGATCTTTTTAACGAGGCATTGAATCCTATTTGCCAGGATTTTGTTGAGGATCTTTGCATCTGCATTCATCAGTGATATTGGTCTGTAATTTTCTTTTTTGGTAGCGTCTCTGTCTGGTTTAGGTATCAAGGTGATGTTGGCTTCATAAAAGCTATTTGGAAGTGTTTCTGTTTGTTCAATTTCATGAAAGAGTCTTGCCAAGATTGGCAGTAGTTCCTCTTGGAAAGTTTGATAGAATTCATTAGTGAATCCATCTGGACCTGGGCTTTTGTGTTTCGGCAGACATTTGATTACTGTTTTAATTTCATCAATGGTGATGGGGGTGTTTAGATATGCTACATCCTCTTCCTTCAACCGTGGAAGATTATAAGAGTCCAAGAATTTATCCATTTCTTCCAGGTTCTCATTTTTAGTGGCGTAGAGTTTTTCAAAGTAGTTTCTGATTACCCTTTGAATCTCTGTCATATCAGTAGTGATCTCTCCTTTTTCATTCCTGATACGAGTTATCAAGTTTCTCTCTCTCTCTTTCTTTGTTAGGTTTGCCAGTGGTCTATCGATCTTGTTTATTTATTCAAAGAACCAACTTCTGCTTTCGTTGATCTTTCGGATTGTTTTTTGAGTTTCCACTTCGTTGATTTCTGCTCTCAGCTTTGTTATTTCCTTCTGTCTTCCTATTCTTGGGTCCTTTTGTTGAGCATTTTCTAGTTCTATTAGCTGTGTCATTAAGCTACTCAGGTAAGCTCCTTCTTCCTTCCTGATGTGTGCTTGCAAAGCTATAAATTTTCCTCTCAGTACTGCTTTTGCTGTGTCCCATAAGTTCTGAGAGTTTGTGTCTTTATTGTCATTTGTTTCCAGGAACCTTTTGATTTCCTCCTTGATTTCATCTCGGACCCACTGGTTATTGAGCATGAGGCTGTTTAACTTCCAGGTGTTAAAGTGTTTCTTCTGAGTCCCTTTGGAGTTCACAAATAATTTCAGAGCCTTGTGGTCAGCGAAGGTAGTCTGCAAAATTTCTATCCTCTTGATCTTATGGAGATACGTTTTATGTGCCAGCATGTAGTCTATCCTGGAGAATGTCCCATGTACATTGGAGAAGAATGTGTATCCAGGTTTCTGGGGATGGATTGTCCTATATATATATATACACTAGGCCTCTTTCTTCCATTTCTCTCCTCAGGTCTAGTATATTCTTGTTGGGTTTCAGTCTGGTTGACCTATCCAGTGTTGACAAAGCTGTGTTAAGGTCCCCCACAATTATTGTGTTGTTGTTGATGTTATTTTTCAGATTTGTCGACAGTTGTATTAAATATTTTGCTGGCCCCTCATTCGGTGCATATATGTTTAGGAGAGTGAATTCTTCCTGCTCTACGTACCCCTTGATTAATATAAAATGTCCGTCTTTGTCCCTTACAACCTTCCTGAGTATAAAGTTTGCATTATCTGATATTAGTATGGCCACTCCAGCTTTTTTATGGGTGTTGTTTGCTTGGATAATTTTTCTCCAGCCTTTTATTTTGAGTCTATGTTTGTTCTGACTATTCAGGTGCGTTTCTTGTAGGCAGCAGAAGGTTGGATTGAGTTTTTTGATCCATTTAGCCACTCTGTGTCTCTTAACTGGTGCATTTAATCCATTGACGTTGAGAGAAAGAATTGTCCTGGGATTTAACGCCATCTTTATTTCAAAATTTGGTGTGTCTTTTGGGTAGTCTTGTCTTAGATTAGGTCTTTCAGTTTTTCTCTTAAGACTGGTTTTGTGTCTGTGAAGTTTCTGAGCTGTTTTTTTTCTGTGAAGCCATGTATTCTTCCGTCAAACCGGAAAGTGAGTTTTGCTGGGTATAGTATTCTGGTTGAAGCATTCATTTCATTCAGTCTTGTCACAATATCCCACCACTGCTTTCTGGCATTGAGTGTTTCTGGTGACAGGTCTGCTGTAAATCTAAGGGAAGCTTGCTTGAACGTGATTTCCCCTTTTGATCTTGCTGTTTTCAGAATTCTGTCTCTATCTGTGGGATTTGTCATTGTGACTAGGATGTGTCTTGGGGTGGTTTTTCTGGGGTCTCTTTTGGTTGTTACTCTTCGGGCATGCAGGATTTGATCACCTATATTCTTTAGCTCTGGAAGTTTCTCTTTAATGATGTTCTGGACCGTTGATTCTTCCTGGAAATTTTCTTCCTGGGTCTCTGGGACTCCAATGATTCTTAAGTTGTTTCTGTTGATCTTATCATAGACTTCTATTTTCATCTGTTCCCATTCTTTGACTAATTTTTCCATTGTCTGCTCATTTGCTTTAAGTTTTTTGTCCAATCTCTCCTGCTGTATGGAATTGTTATGTATCTCATCTTCCACAGCACCAAGTCTATTCTCAGCTTCTGATACCCTGTCCCAGAGCTTATCCATTTTGTCATTCACTTCGTTTACTGACTATTTCAGTCCTGTTAGTTGACATGTTATTTCAGTTTGGAGTTTTGTGATTTCTGTCTTCATATTTTCTTGGTTCTTATTAGTGTTCTGTTCAACTCGATCCATGGTTTCTTGGAGTCCGTTGAGCATCTTCCATATCGCTAGTATAAAGTCCTTATCTGAGAGGTTGATTAGTTGGTTGGTCATTATCTGGTCCTCAGAATTGTCATCTTCATTCTCTATGTCTGATGCTGGCCTGCGTTGTTTCCCCATTGTCACACTTGTATTGTGGGTTTTTCTACATGTTGTGGTGGTATTCATTGTCTATATGATGCAGGCAGCACACTCCTCTGGCTCCTCCCTTTCTGGATGGGCTGACTTGCCTCTAAGGGAGGGGAGTCCTCCGTGGATGAAGCCTCACACTGGGTCAAATCTTAGGCCCGAGCATGCAACAGAGAAGATAGTCTGGAGAGAAATGTTTGCTTCTGTGATATAGCGCCGTTCTTAGTGTGATTTTTCCTTCTTGTTGCAATGGAGTTCTTTCCTTAGAAAGAGTGCATGGCCGCTCCATGAACCGTGCTCCACTGGAGCCTCTTTTTGCCCCACTCGCAAGAGTTTCACGCAAGAGGACAGTAGACAGACATAGACAGGTCACACTCACAGTTTTTCACAGTTGGGCCCCACTGGGCCAGTGTACTTTCGCGGATTTTCCCCGCCTGGTGTCACACGCAGGGAGCTGGCTTTTGCAAAGCTTTGCCGGTTTTCATGCTCTGTAGTCCCTCCTTGAAAATGGCGTCTGGGCGAGCAAGGTTTCTCGAGCCTCTTTTTGCCCCACTCGCAAGAATTTCACGCAAGAGGACAGTAGACAGACATAGACAGGTCACACTCACAGTTTTTCACAGTTGGGCCCCACTGGGCCGGTATACTTTCGAGGATTTTCCCCGCCTGGTGTCACACACAGGGAGCCGGCTTTTGCAAAGCTTAGCCGGTTTTCATGCTCTGTAGTCCCTCCCTGAAAATGGCGTCTGGGCGAGTGAGGTTTCTGGAGCCTCTTTTTGCCCCACTCGCAAGAGTTTCACGCAAGAGGAGAGTAGACAGACATAGACAGGTCACACTCACAGTTTTTCACAGTTGGGCCCCACTGGGCCAGTGTACTTTCGCGGATTTTCTCCGCCTGGTGTCACACACAGGGAGCCGGCTTTTGCAAAGCTTAGCCGGTTTTCATGCTCTGTAGTCCCTCCCTCTCCATTATTTTCAATTCATCTTCTTTCCTTTTTCTCTTCTTTAATATATTCTCACCATATTTCTCTACATCCATTCCACCTTGCCCCATTAAATAAATTCTTATCTGAAAGTACCCAGATTGAGCATTTAATTTTGCATTTTTCCCTCCGGTCAAATTCACCACACTAATTAATATGCCCTAAAAGGTAGCAACAGAACAGCTCATCACAAATATGTCTTGCAAGATGATAGAATTATAAACCAGCAGACCACCAAAAGAAGTGAAAAAGCTAACAAATTATTTCAAACCTTTAAGAACAAAATTTTATTTTTCTGGGCCAGACATGAAATTCTAATTATTAAAACACAAACTTTGCATGCACAGATCCTTGAATCATTTGCAGCAATATATAACTTACCCCATGCACAACTGGATATAATCCCATTGGCTTTGAACTTTCAAATAGTGACTCTGATGACCCTGAGAATTTCTAGATCTGAGAAGTAAAATATTAAAAGTTTTTGTATTGTCCAGCCGTATGACCCAGTGCTTCTGGTAATGAACCTAATCCCCTGAGTATTGCTTGGGATGTTGCCAAAATTTTTTTCCTGAAACCCAATTTGGATATTTATTTTCTTCATTGAAACCTTTAAAACCTGTTTATGAATAGAAAAAAATATCAACTTATTAAACAGATATTCATATAGGAAAGTGGCATAATCTAGCACAGCACCCCTATAAGTAAAGATGACCAGTATCCCTGATCATTTCTCCAATATGATTCCTCTGATAGCAATGTTCACCTCAGCCTAGATTGTTGTTTTTGTTTGTTTGTTTGTTTGTTTGGTTTTTTGGGCCACACCCGGTAACGCTCAGGGGTTACTCCTGGCTATGTGCTCAGAAGTTGCTCCTGGCTTGGGGAACCATATGGGACACTGGGGGATCGAACCGCGGTCCGTCCAAGGCTAGCGCAGGCAAGGCAGGCACCTTACCTTTAGCGCCAGCGCCCGGCCCCTAGATTGTTAATATATAACGGGAGAGGCAATTTCTGAGTCCTTCATCTTCTCTGAGTCACCTCCACATTTTCATTTCCAGTTTTTATGCTGAATAGATTATTTGAGTGAAGAGAGATGAAAGAATTGGAGACCGTGATAGTACAGTGTTTCTCATCTTGTAGTGTGACTCAGTCATTTAAAGAACTTGCTAATAGAAAACACACATTTTTGGCTCTACTTCAGAGATTATGATGTAATAGATCTGACATGGTGAAGTGGAGTATTCGCATTTTCCCAGACACAGCCACACTGGGTTAGTGTAAATGCCATGAGCTTTGGCTTCCTATATTACTTGTTTAGACAGCCTCTTATGTATCAGCGATAAGTATCCCTGTTTCGACAACTTGGGATGTGATGCCAACGGACATTTCAAAGTTATAGGCATTTATTTTGACATGCTAATCATCAACAAATAATTTATTATAGTTTAGTCTCAAAGAATAAATCTCAGTTCTATGTTTTTTTTTTAAATGGTGTTGCCATAGTTGCTCTACATACTTCCTTCCTCTGCAGTGTTTTGGGTATTGAGTCATATAACTGTATTATAAGTATTCAAAACCAATGCACAGCATTGTCA
Organism: Suncus etruscus; assembly: GCF_024139225.1. Lineage (NCBI taxonomy): Eukaryota > Metazoa > Chordata > Mammalia > Eulipotyphla > Soricidae > Suncus > Suncus etruscus. Next base: position 16,550,693 of record NC_064863.1, on the reverse strand, counting down.
ACACATCAGCAGTCTTAAACTTAACTGCATGTTGCAAGCATCCAGGGAGCTTTATAAATTACAAATAGTTGGGTAGCATGCTTAGTAAATCTGATGTAATTGCTTTGGGAAGGATCTTGAATACCAAGCTTTATATAACTTACAGTCAAGATCAAAAACCATAAAACTGAATGTATAAAATCTTAATTATAATTTTTCATACAAAAGTAATTAACCTAATTGTGGCAAGCCTCATAATGTCAAATGTCAATGGTTAGATTAGTTACAGAGGAACTAAATGAGATTTTTTTCATGGATGGGTATATGTGAGAATAATATCTCTAATAATTCTGATTAAGTTATATCTAGTGTGATGTACCAGTATCTTCTTTATTAACATATTACTTTTAAAAACATTATAATTTTAATTGACCAAATGTCCCATTAAAGATCCACTGATCTAAAAGGTCATATATGGCATATGTTTGTTAACATACAAACGTACCTTTCTCTGCTCTTTGAAAATCAAGCATAACTGTTTTGATTATGGGTTAATGAATGGTCTACTAGGCAATAAGTTTTAATGTGGCTATATTCAATAGGCATTTCCTTTAAATATCATATATACTCGAGTATAAGGCAACCCGAGTACAAGCCGACCCCATATTTTTACCCTAAAAATTGTAACTCAAGTATAAGCCAAGGTGGAAAATTCAGCAGCCTCTAGTAAATTTCAAAAATAAAAATATATACCCCAAACAATTACAATAATTGAGGAATCAGTAGGTTAAATGTTTTTCAATATTTATTGCTAAAGAAAAACTGTGAGTTAGCAATAATAACTTTAAAACTTTAAATAAAGTGCAGAAAACCATAGCTTCACAGGTCATCAAGCTAAATCACAAAGGTTAAAATTCTTCAAAATTGGATTCCTCTTCCTTCTCATCTGTATGTCCAAACAGAGCTTTAGCTGTATCTGATGTGAAGGTATCGGCAAAGACATTGTCATCATCACTGAGTTCGCAGATATCATCACTGCTGTCGGTCTCATACAAAGTGCAGAGTATTGTGTGTGTACACTGAATCTAATAACCTGTGTGACCCGAGTATAAGCCAAATTTGAGGTTTTCAACACAAATTTTGTGACAGAAAAACTCGGTTTATACTCTAGTATATTCAGTAATTAACCAGTAGTGGTTTTTCTACCAATAAATTTATTACATATTTATATTTTAGGTACCATGTTTTGCATTCTTAATGATAAGATTTAATGTTTACAACGTTCCAATACCACATCTTCCACAGTGTCCACTTTTCACCACCGTTGTATCAGAGTCCTCTCCATTCACCTTCTCTTTGTCACCGTTGGTATACTTAGTTCTATAGACCAGTTCTCTGGATCAGTTTATTTGACCATTTGTTATTCACTCACTATGTTTCTATACATCCCACATATAAGAAAGATCTATCTTCCTTTTCTCTGAGTATGTATTTTATCACATGCCTGCCAGAAGGGATTTCTAAGTGCAAAGCCAGGAGTAACCCTTGAGCACCACCAGGTGTAGTCAAAAAAAAGGGGGGGGGGCTAATAAATTATTTAATTGAATCACTGTGAATTGCACAGTTATAAAGTTGTTCATGATCGAATTTCATTCATACAATGTCTAACACCCTTCACGACGCCATGTACATTTCCTACAAATATCCCATTTCCCTCCTAACTTCCTCCTACCTTTTAGTTTGCCTGCCTTTGTGGCAAACAATTTTCTTCTTTCTTTCTCTCTCTCTTTTTTCTTTTAGAAACTATGGGTTGCAATTTTGTTACTGAAGGGGAACAATGTATATCGTTTTACCTCCTTTCAGGACCCAGGTCTAGTCCAGAATGATCATTTCCAACTATAATTGTCTTAGTCCCTTCTATGCCCTAACTACACTCCCCTCATATTTCCCCAAATCTTTCCCAAGTCCTTTGAAGTGTTTAAGATCTTCAGAATCAAAAATCTTTTTTAAAAAAAATATAAAAGAAACCAAAGGTGAGTCACAGCATCTATATTTTTGACAAAGCACTTTTGCACAAGATGTCCTGGATGTTGAGGAGGGAGAGAGCATATGCATGAGCAAGAATAGGATAAGGATAGAGCAATAAGAAGCCATTGTAAAAGTTGCTCCTCGGTAAAACCTCCTCTTGTCATGAGCCCTCAGTGTTATCTGGAGGCTTTTAGAGACTTATTGTGTGATTTTCAGTAAACCACTTCATCCGTGGAGGCTTCTGTATTTCTTTCAGTAAATTAGGGATTAAGATCTTCTCTTCCAATCATAAAGGGGGTAGATAATAAATGGTTTTGTTCTGCTCTTAAAAGACTCAGATAAAAGATCTTCCTGAGTGCAAAGTATTACTCATATACTTTAGAATCTAAGTGTAAGAACTGAGGTAAATTGTTATTATTTCCAGTTTCCAAAAAGTCTTCTTTCAGATACCCAGACTGAGGCCTCTTTTCAAGTGGATGGTTAATTAGAGATTGAAACAGGTAAATGTGCCTGCCCTTGACTTTCAAGATTCCAAGAACTGACACATTGTCACTTCAAGTTTCTGAGTTCCACCATTTTGTTTTATGCTTTGTTTTTAATTTTAGCTTTAGGGTCACATCCTGTGGTACTCAGGTTTTACTCATGACTCTATATTATATTCAGGGTTTAGTCCTGGCAATATTTGGTACAGAAATAAAACTTGGGTTGAGGTCAACATTTTAAATATAATTTCCAATCTTTCACAGGGAATTTAACTTCTCTGAATATGGATTTCTCCTTGGAAGTTTCAGGGTATTATTTCCCACCTGAATTGTAAATGTGTAGTAATACTTTTTTATGTAGAATATGCCCAATAGACATAAGATAATCATGTTGTTTCTTCTACTCATTCTCCTAAATGTACAAGTAAGCAAAATTCATAATACAGGCCCATTTGCTTTACCTGACATTATTATTTTATTATTTTTTGGGGGGGGCACACCCAGGTGACCATATGGGATGCCGGGGATGAAACCAAGGTCAGCCCTGTGTCTGCTGCATGCAAGGCAGTGCCATACCACTGCGCTATCGCTTCAGACTCCTGAACATTATTATTTTTTGTATAAATTTTGATCTTAAAATATATTACTTTAAGCATCAGTGTATGTTAAATACATTTTGTTGCTTTTGACTGTGCTTTGGCCCTTAAGAGTCGTAATTATATTTAAAAATATTTTATTGCTTTTAAAATGTTTTATTTTTTATTTACTTAAAAAACAATGATTCACAGAGTTATTGATAGTTGATCTTAGGCATATAACATTCTAGCACTAATCCCATCACTAGTAGCAACTTCCCTCCAGCAGTGTTCCAAATTCCTACCCAGCATACATACTCACCTCAGTTTTATGCCTTATCCTAGTACTCATCTGATTTCATTCAAAATTTATTATTGACTTTTCTAGTTCCTTAAAGAATATCGTCTGAATTTAGATTGCATGGATTCTATATAATAGCTTAGGTAGAATAGTCATTTTAATGTTTTGATTCTTTCAATCATATGCCTAATATATGTTTGCCAATCTTTCACAGCCAGATGTGATCCATAAACTAAACAATGTTGTTTGGAAATTTCACTTAAGTACAATGAGCCATCAATATAGCAAGCCATAGAAGAAATTCTCTCATACTTAATTTTCACAAATATCATTTTCTATGGACTAATTTCATCCCTTCAAAATTTACATGCTTATGCTTTGAACCCAATTTACTCTATTTGGAGATAGGTCTTTGGAAGAGGTAATTAAACCTCTCATCTAGTGCAACTGGTGTCCTGAAGAAAAAGAGAAAGAAGGCAAAAGAAATAGTATTTGGGGTAATGCACTTGCCTTTTGGTGGTTGACCCTAATTTGATCCCTTTCACTGCATGTGATCACCACAGAATTGCCAACTGTGATCCCGGTGCACAAAATAGAAGTAATCCCTTAACACAGCCAGATATTGCCCCCTTCCCCCAAAAAAGAGGCTGAGACACTGGGATCAACATCATAGAAGAAAACACATTTGATGGCATAGGGAAAAACAGTTATTAGTAATCAATGGAGAAGAAACCTTAAGATTTCCAACCATAGAAGCTTCTTGTTAATTTACTTATTTTCTCCACAACAGTGAGAAAGTTGGAGCCGACCAGTAATATATTTTTGTAGTTACACCTAACAGTAGTCCAGGACTTGTCTTGCACCCAAACCTTTCTAGAACAGTAGTCTTTTCCTGTAATGGGAAGTATTTTCTACATAGAATCAAAGTTTAGAGTGTAAATGATGTCTTGATTATTTTCCACTTCTGGCTTACTTGAACAATAAACTTGACTTTTCTGCCCAAAACTTATCTCATCTTTGCAACTGGAAAAATAAAATCTTAGAGATCGTTGGCAAAGATAATGACTGTGAAATGCAACATTCAGACTTGGCTCATGAGAGCTTCAAAATGTCACCGGTTGTCATTGTTCCTGCTACCACTGTTATCATTAGTTTCCTCATCATATTGCTCCTTTGAAATGTATTATGTTCTGTAAACTCTTAAAATGTCTTTGTTCCTTATGTTTTACATACAGGCCAATTTGGAAGCAGTAGACTTTATTGTGGTTTGCTTTTATTCTGGCTTTACTTTTTAGTTTTTAAACAAACTTAGGTAGTCTCATAATATTTTTCTCATATTTTATAAAATGAAAGTAGTAACTTTTTCAATGCACATTGCAAGCTAAAGAGATAAGAAATATTTTCCAATGTTACAGATATAATCGTTTATTATATAAAGCACAAATTTGCATTTTAAGTCATTGAGCATCTTTTAAAAATCCATTCACAAAGAACATGGAAGTAAGATAAATTTTTATTTTTCTCTCGAATTATGAGTGAATTTACTAAGACTATGGAATTTCTGCTCCTCTTGAACATTCTTTTTTTTTTTTTTTTTTTTACCAACAGAGTATCTAACTATTCCTTGGTTAATATTTCCATGAATGCTAGGTGAACCAGGTTACTTTCCTGGCCATGTCCTCTTCAAGTTCAGGTGAACAAATGTAACTCAAATACAAGCTACTTGTCTTAATTTAGACATAACACATATGCTGTTACTCATTGCTTTCAAACATATGTCATAGCCTCATAAGTCACATTAATTGGCCATTCAACAGTAAACACCAAAATATTGTGTCTAGTACAAGAGATTTAAAATTACATAGAAGGGAAAGCTAGACTGAAGGAATGACCAGCGCTCTGGGAAAATCAAGCCAACTTCCTTTGACTAAATTTCAAGAAGGTCCTTTAAGATCATTCATAGTGAGGCTGAGCTATGTATACGGCACTCTCCATGCATTAGGTCAACCTGGTTTTGAGCCCTGACATCAGTGATTTCTGAGCACAGAGCCAGGAGTAATCTCTGGATAGCAATCTCTCATATACCAAACTCTTGTACCAGATGGAGAATCCGAATATTAAATATGTAAACCATCCTCTTCTGAATGATATGGGGTTTTCTACTTACTCTATGATTGTAGATCACAACTGAATATATAACAGCAGGTTCAACAGCAGCTTCCTGAAAATATTGCTGGCAGGAATGATTACTTATGGAACCCAGCCTTTACAGCAGAGTGGTGGAGGCAACTGTGCAAATGTTTCTCCACCTCTTTTTTAACAGAAGAACTAATTGGTTCATAAAAATACATCACTAGGAGCCCAATAAATACTTTTCAAATTCAATACATGTTCCTTAAAGAGACTGCTGTTTCACTTGAGTGTTTTGTGTTAAATGTAAAAACAGATCTAGGACGCCATTCATCACTGCAAGCTGCTGGCAAGGAACATGCCCAATAAAATCAGATCATTCTCCCTCTTTTTTACAGTTTCTACTTTAGTCTGTTCATTAGTATAAACCTAACTAGCAATTATTCTCCTGATCCGGGCATGCATTCAGATCTTCATTAAAATAAAAATAAGTTGACAAAACTTGGGGAAATTTTTCATTGCTACATTTTATATAGACTATGAATTTTCTTAAATCTGTGCTGATTAATTTAATTTGAGAGAACTACAAAGAAATGTGTCCAAGGACAACAAGAAAGTATCTGCAATTTCCTTACAATTTATCACATGACAATTCCACCCCCTAGAATTTTAGAAGATTTTAGTAAAACAAGTTCCTCATTAATATTTTATACAGAATATAAAAAAGACTGATTAGTTATTGAAAACTAGTTACCATAAATCCAATTCTTGGAATAGAGTCTAGTGTTTGTAATATAAAGTTAATAAATAAGGTAAAAATAATTAAATAAATAACCAGTCTTGATATCATTTACAAAACAAACCCAGAGCCCCAGGAGAAAAAAAAAGTGAATTGGGAGTAAAAGTTGAATCAAATATTACTTACAAACTTTGACAATGAGCAGGGGTTAAATATTCAGGCAAGTTTATGCTGCAAATAGAAATAATAATGTCACCAATATATTCCATAGGAGAGAAGGAACATGCTACTTATATATATATATATATATATATATATGGCTCATGAAATTGTATAGTTTATTTCTGGTACATAATGGGACAGACACATATGCTTTATGATAGCTGACTATGGTTTATTCGCTAATATTTTATGATAGCACAATGGTATTGAGCAGAGAATGGCTTCCTAACATTGATAAAGAAGATCCATAATAACATGGAAATAGATGTTTACTAGCAATTATAAGGAGAACGGTATTTATGAGTGCATGTCAAAATACCAGCTCGACTTGATGCATGCTAAAATATTCCTTCATTTACTCAATACTCATATGAAATAACTACTGTGAATAAAGAAGCTAAGGTACAGAATTGTTAAATGACCTCTTCAAGGACACATTCTAGGAAATGGCAAATCTGAGATTTGAACAAAGCTCATGCTATTAGCTGAGAATGGTAAGAGAGGGAGAAAAAAAGATGAATTCAAGGCTTGAAAGTGGATCACTATTTTACTAAAAAGTTAATAAAGAAGTCAGATATAGCAATTTAAAAAACAGACAAGAAGCAAAAAAGAGTTGAAACAAGAAGAATGAGGAATCATAAAAGTTTTGAAAGAGTATTCCGTCAGGAAATTAGAAATGTGTTGAATAGGACTAACCAGGAAACACAAAATGGACAAAGAAGTAGCTGTACCATTGGTACTACATGATGGTAAGCAACAGAAACTGAGCGAGACTAACAAGTGATGCAGGGAGAATCCTTGGAAGCCCTTTACTTGAAGTTGTTACCTGCTCAGCATGTTGACAAACAAAATCAAAATCTATAGGCCACTATAATAGGACAACTCGTGTAACAGGTTCCATTTAGTTTGTTATAGTTTGGGTCTCTTGATTCTATTGCTATTGCCATTGGCTTGGGTATTTAAATCCAACCATTTTTTCCACTCAATGCACCTGATGGGGCTAAGGGTGGAGATATGCAACGCATATGGGGAATTATGGTGGAAGGAGGTCAATATTGGTGGTGGGAATGACCCTAATTCACTGTCTCTATGTGCCTAAAATACAACTGTGAAAGACTTGTAATTCACAATGGTCTCAATAAAAAAAAAATTTAAAAAATAAGACAACTCATGAAGCTGAATGAATGCTTAGACTTTATAAAAGAAAAAAAAATATCTGGGTGCTTCAGGTATTCACTAAGCAGTAAACTAATTATGATGCCTTGAATATTTATTGACATTAATTCTGATTGGTGTTATTCACCCTCATCTTCTATGTTGAATCCATCCTGATTCCTTTCACTTTCCTAAGCACAAATTGTTTCTTCTAGACAATGCCTAAATTGTCTTAAATTCTTACACAAGAAGACATGTTTTGGCAAGAAATGAGAAGTCTACAAACCCTACTTTGGATAAATTAGTTTTTCTTGTTTCTCAATACGTAATTTTGGGTGAAGGTAAAAATCACTTATGAGGTCAGAAAGATAGTACAGAAAGTAAGGGACTTGCCTTGCATGTGGCTAACTTCAATTCAAACCTCCAGCCCAAATATGGTCCCAGGAGCATTGTCAAGGGTTATTCCTGAGCTCAAAACAAAGATTGCTTTGTTCATTTTTACTTGAACATTAAGGAAAAGCATAATTTTAATTGTACCTATGTCAATATCTATCTAGCAGCCTTCTGTTGTTTTTGTATATTAAGAAATTTCATTGCCAAGAAAGGTTGGATTATATTTTTTCCTTCCAAACTGAGTTGGTGTTGTGTATTCTTATTTATCAAATACTTATATGGCTTTGGGACTTTGGAATGGTAAATACTCATAGTGTAAAAAGCAACAAGTACATGCCTATGATTTTAATAACATACTGTATGCTTAGTAGTGTAAACAGGACCTAAAAGGACATGTAACTGTGAAACTGTGACTATGTTTTTGCTTCTTATTATTTTCCACTTCCTATAAACCCTTTGTTAACTTCCAAAATAATACATATTTTAAAAAAGAATAGCCTTCTACTTCTGGTGTGCTCCCTCTGGAAACAAGTATCTTATGGACAAGAGTTTCTGGCTCTTTCTTTACTTGATTCTTGTTAACATACTATTTCCAGTACATACTTACCCTACTTTTTTGCTGAACTTTCATTTCTCATTCTTTGGTATCTTCATAAATGCCACTTCCCTAATAATACAACTAACTCCGAGTATGCTGTATCTCTGAATTTAGATTGTTCACTTCTTATGGCTGCCATCACCTAAATATATTAAAATCTGAATCACTATATAATGGAATAGTAATAAGGGCCTGGACACTGCTGTTTGGCTTACCCATGTATATTTTCAGTACTTTGTTTTTGTTCTAGTACATTCTAGGCCTCAGAGGGTATTAATTTATTGAGTCAATAAAGATTTTTCAAGACCTCCTCCATTGATAATTCTCTCCTTGAACTTGGATAAAGTTGTGGATATTCTAAAACTTTTAGGTCCAGGGACTAAATTTTAACTAGGAATTCCTCTTGGCTAATTTTCCATTGAAATCTGCTTACTAGAGTAGGTATTCAATATCTCAGTCTTGTTCTTCACACTGGGTCTGTCCCAAGCTTTCATATCAACTCTGTTGAAATCCATACTCTTCTGAACTTCTCACAATCTATATTCCAGCTATTCTCAACCCATGTTCATCAATTTCCAAAAGTATATACTCCTCTCCATAAAACATCAAGGTTCATAAAAATTTTCTGCCTATGTTTGTCTATAGAATAATTTGGAAGAAGAATATACAAAAGTTACAAAGTCAATTGCTTTTATTTCAAGTGCTTTACAAAACAATTTCAAAAAACAAAATACTGCCAATGAGAATTGCTGAAATATAATTGAGCAGGTCTCAATTAGCCAACAGAAAATATTCATAAATACTTTGTAAGCTTATATGTACTTCTCAATACGTTAGCTTCATTTTAAGTCAGCAAAATAAGATATAAGCTACAATAAAATTAATATTTAATTGTACTTAATCAAGAAATAGCTGTGGTACAAATGCCAATTTGAGATATGACAAAAATATATTACAGTGAATAAATAATCAGAAATTTCAGAGGTGAGCAGCAAAACTAAAGAACTAGCAAGAGACTAGTTAACCATAACATAAACTATAACAATGTTTAAAAGTATCACTGGAGAGAGAGAAGCACTGCACCTAATGGCACAGATTTTTTTATGTTAATAAAGCTAGCTGTACCACATTTTAACAAAAAATGATTTCATATATATTAGGTCATCTTATTTCAAACCTAGAGTTAGAGAGATATTATAAAGAAGAGATTTAGCTGAAAAGGGAGCAAGGTCATTCATTTTGACCCAGAATCACATGTAATTTGGTGACAGCACCAGAACTCATAATTTTTACTATTTCTCCACTTCCATTGTCATGGCATGGTAACCTCTGCTCACTGGGCATCAAATTTTAAACAATGTGATCTCCAGAAAATAAAAGAGAAGTGTGCTCTTTTAAACCACTAAATATCATAAAAAGATCAGTTCTTTAGAGTTGTTATATGAAAAGATTGATTCATTGCCTTCCACCGTGTACCTTCTTTCCATTATTCAACTATTGTTTGTTAACAAAAAGGAGCATTGAATCTTTAATTGGTCAACCATATTTTATGATGTATCTTTGAACCATTTTGGTAAGCTGCATTTTCATCATAAATTTGTTGATTATCAATAAATTTGACTAAACTTATTTGTATATGACACATATAAATGGAAACATATAAAGCCATATATATATATATATATATATATTGTTCGGTTATCTAGTTCTTTATTATATCTAATTTTCTAAAACTGTATTCCTGCTTTTTCCCTCAAAGATATAATAAAAAGTTTTGTTGAAATATCTCAAAAGAGACACAAAATAAAATATTCTAACCAGCAACTTGGTACCTTACAAATAAGATAGTAAAAAGTTAAAATCCAAATCAAATCTTTTATTTGGGGAGGTGCATGCATTGTGAGGAGTGTTAAGTCACACTTAGCTTACTGGTGGGACTTAAGGGACTGTAAGTGGTGGCAGGGATTGTAACCATGTCAGCTACATGAAGTGAAAATCTTCAACACTGTATTATTTCTACTGTTCCCATATTTTCATATTCTAACCAGAAATGAGTTTCAATACAAAGTGATCTATGAAATAAATAGTTGAAATAGACACATACATTCCAGGATAAAGTATGATTGATCACTGTGTGGTTTATTGTTACAGCTGTGGTCTGTAATTATTTCAGTCATCATGCCTCCATATGTTATGCATGGTGACTGGGAAGGGGGGCAATAATATTACTCTTAGAATTAGGGAGACATTGCAGTTCTGTTTGTTTTGCAACAACTCTGGACTATTCTCAGAGCTTACTCCTGGCTGTATGGTCAGGGGTTACTTGTATTGCTTAGGATAACATGTCATGCCAAAAATAAATCTGGGGCTTACATTTATGCAATGTAGCCCTGTTTCCATCTCTCAAGCCTATAGGCTGCATTTTAATTCATTATACATATAAGCAATGAACTGCTATCAGTAGCGTACTCAGGGCAACATGTAATCTATGCTCTGATGGGAATATTAACAATGCTTATTTGTTTTCTTCTGGAGTTCCACAGAAAACTGCATATTAGTTCCTAGTGGAAGAAAAGCCTATTAGTGAACTTTCTTTGTATTATCATTAATGAGTGATACTGATTTATTGGCTAGATTATATTTATTGAGAGCAAAGTGGGAGCATGCAGTTAATTATCAGCTTTTCCTAATTAATTTGAGTTTATGTGACTAGAATATTCTGCAGCCCATTATCATGTTCACAGCTAGAGTTGAAATATACTGGTGAAGTGGGGTAATCTCCAGTTGCACCTGACCCTGCCTGACATTGGCATGGCTCCTGTTAAACATTCAGGGCATATGTGCAGTCTGAATGAACAAAGGTGCAAAAATAGAGAGCCATTTAGTCCTGATTGTAATCCCAGCTTTCATGCTAACTTTTCTTTTTTCAGTTGGAACTTTTTGATTTTACATTTTGCCCTGGGAAACTTTCCTCCAACTTAGTTTTTCTTCATTGTTAGTAGGAATAATATTTTCTATTCAGAGAAATCTTAGTAGATAAGAGATTGAAAGAAGTAATGCATAAGTGGATGTATTCCCCTGCAGTCCGTACTAATGGTGAGTTTCAGAGGTCTCTCCTTGAGTAGGTCTAACACAAAGGAATAATACCAATTTGGCAAGACTGGAGTTTTGTGATAAAAGTATATGATATTTCCAGAGTTCTTTAGCATGTATTTGAGTTGAATTAATACCACTTTCTCAACATCTTGTAGAAGAAAATGTTAACATTTTAATCTATGTTATGATTTTTCTAAAATCCAATTGTCAAGAAAATAAAATGTTTGCCTTATCTGCCTCAGATTTGTCTTTACGTCTTTAAAACGAGTTCTAATGCATCAAACTGCTCTGAAATACTAAGGCAACTTGCCCATATCAAATATGAAATCAAGAAATCGTCAACAAGCAAGTCAACCGTATTCATTGATTTTCTGCTGAACATAGAACTCCCATGACCCCTTAAGAAAACAGACAGTAACCAATATATGTGAATCTTTCCCTTAAGAAGAAAGGAGCCCTGGTACCTTGAAATTTCTTTTTCTAAATTGTTACCAAAGAATATGGACATTTATCATATGTGTGGTATTATTCAACTTAGTAACCATAACATTAAGTGATTTAGAAAGTACCCATGATTAATAGCTCAGTGTTAGCTCAGATAGTATTACAGCAGGTACATCTAGTTCATGTCTTAAGATTCTAACCCAGTGTCACAACAGAACATCTGAAAGCTGAAAAGTGAAATGATTTAGCTACAACCCTGCTGTGTTCACCTCCTGATTCTCCGATGCACTTGTCAATGAACTTGAAGGTACTATTTACCCAATCTCTTAGCATAGCTTCTATTAAAAAATGGCTCTGACCTTTTTGTCTTAGCACAAAAAAAAGAATGGACTATATTCTGAAAGCCTAAATGTAGACCATGTTTGTAGAGCAAGATGAGAAGCTCTATTTTGTTCAGAATTTAGGACAACTTGTAGACACAGAATTATAGCGTCAGTGATGGTATCTATTTCAAGGGTAAAAGTCCAGACTTAGAAAAAAAAATGTTAGTGACCTTAATATCTAAATCAAATTTGCCTCCATGAAACTGAATGAGCTCACCAAGGGAATAAGCACACGATCGGGTGAGATTTATGTTTTAGAAATACCACTCTGACAGGGCAGAAGAAGAATGAGACTCAAGGCTATTAGAACAGCTTGGAACTTACTGCAGTCGTTGAAGCTTAAGCATAGCAAGAATGATAAACAACTGCTGTAACCATGGAGATGCAAAAAAAAAAGCCTGCATTTGTAATGCAATATAGTTGTAGTGAAAAATAAATATAATTGGACTTTCAATTAAAATACAGTAAAATAGCCACAGGGTCAGGACAAAGATAACAGAGGTCAAAGTGTCTCGGAATTTGAGCCACTGCCCCCCCACCCCAAAGAAGAAAACCAGTTACATCTTTTACTCATAAATTTCACAATGTGTGGTAGTTGAATTCTCACGCATTTTTAAATTTTTGCTCTAATTCCTCTACCTTTACTTTTCCCCTAAGTTCCCAGCACAATTGACTGTCCATATTAAAAAGGTAGAATCAGTAACAAAAGAAAAGTAATAGAAGCTTCTGGCATAATATTTTCTTTAGGCTACTGTTTTCTTACAGGCAAGTTTGGGCAGTAGAAAAAAATCTATTTCTCCTATCTCTCAACACTGTCTTCTTTCTTTTCCCTCTCTCTAATTAAAATTCTTTATTCCTTGTGTTTAGCTTTTACCTAGCAAAAATAAGGTGGGATGTGCATGTTCGCATTTTTTAATTCAATGAAGAAGGTGCACAAGGAAAAATAATAAAATAAAAGAAACTGGAATGCGTGAAAGTGAAAGGAATTTTTACTAAGAAACAACGAGATATTTTACTTTGAGGAATGTGCTAATTTTCCAATTATAGTTTATAGATTCAGTAAAACAGGCAGTTTAAGGCAGTTCTTCAGGTTCTTATTGCTTCTTTATCTCTATTTCTCAAAAGTATAATCTCTGTTTGGCCTCTTCACTCATAAACTGAGATTTCAGTTGGGACCGTTAAGTGGAAAATTATTGTGATTCTCAATTTCTTATGATCTTTGCTCACATTTTTTTTGTGTCACCCACATCCCAAAATCCTATTTTGAGTTTAAACTTCTTAAACTTCAGAATATAAATGTACTTGAGAAAAATGTCTTTAAGAGGGTGATTAAGTTGAAATATGAGCATTAAATAGGTCCATAATCTGGGATCAGATTATGGGACCAGAGTGATGGTGCAGCTGTAGGGCATTTGACTTGTATGCAGCTGATCCAGGACGAACCACAGTTTGATCCCCTATTATTCCATATGGTCTCCCAAGCCAGGAGCAATTTCTGAGAGCACATAACCAGGAGTACCCCTGAGCATCTCTGGTTGTGCTCCCCACCCAAAAAAAAAAAAAACCCAATAGGTCCATAATTTTATTTTAGTGGTATTCTTATAATAAAATGAGCAGGACAAGAGAGCTTCTACAGTGGGTAACACTTGCACATAGCTAGCTTGAGTCCAATCTCTATCACCACATAAGATACGATACCCCAAGCCCTGAAGCCAAAACTGATGCCTCAATAATATCCAGTAGTTAGCCCTTAGTGAAGATAGGTATGGCCCAATTTTTTTAAAATATAAATATAGGAAAATGACCCCATGGTCACAGGTGTTCTAGCTATGGGAAGAGGACAGTTCTCTGTATTCAAGGAAGAGACATCACAGACCTTGACCATGAATTCTAGCTTGCAAAGTGAAAAGAAAACAGATTTTTCTTGTTTCAAATACTCTGTAGTATTTTGTATGGAATCCCTATGAAAGAGGAACAGCTGGTCTGGGATCTCAGAACAGAGTAAGTGACTGACATTCATAAGTAAAAGAAATCCAGCAGTGCTTTTGGAAGTGACATGGTTTTTGTAATCTGTTGACCACCGAGAAAACATGGCCTTCCCACCTGGAAATGTTCAATGGAATATGCATGTAGGAAATGCAGGTGTGGATAAGGTGTGGATTAAGAGGGCCCAATGAAAAATTTGTACAACTGGAGTAAGAGAGATAGAAGAGCAGGCTGCAAAGCGCTGACCTGGGCTCATGTCTCAACATCCCATAGGGACTCCTGAGTCTTGCCAGGCATGATTCCCAAGTGCAGAGTAAGGAGTAAGCCTAGAACACTCCTGAATATGGGCCTTCCAAAATATAAGACATAGCACTTTTCAACGTCTTTGGTTGATGTGTTTCCACTTTCTTTGAGAAGATCTTCTTCCCCACTTATGAGAATAATAAAACAACCAAGTCAATTCCATGAGTTTTCTTCCTCATTTCTAACAATAATAACAAAGGTGGCAGCTGTCATTTATTTTGCTCCTTTTCATCAAAGCCTAATAAGAACTAGTTTGGCTCCTATTCAAAAAGTATTCATGTATCTGAAAGCTGACAGCTGTCTTCTATAATGTTACTCTTCCATCCCCTCTTTTCATCAGAAGTTTTGGAAATTGGGTTTATTCTTTTAAAATCCATATCTTAGAATTAATAGAATTAATGAATTGGCTTACTCCACAGACACATCTAGCATTTCTCTAAAATTGCCTTCAATAAAGTATAAAAATAGGTTTCTGGAAACTGGAGTAAAACAACAGCAGGGAGGATATTTGCCTTGAACATGGACAACCTGAGTTCAGTTCCTGGCATCCCATATTCCAGGGTCTGGCAGGAGCAATCCCTGAGCACAGAGCCTGGAGCAACCCCTGATCACAGCTAGATGTGGCCCCCACTAAAAATAAAAATTGGTTACACGTTTAGATATAGACAGAGGGTTCTTCAAGTCTTTGCCTTCCTGAACATTTCACAGCACATTTCATATTTCACAGACTACATATTCCTCCACTTAAGAATTTGTCTGCTACTTTGAATTCTCTAGCTTTTGAGAGAGCAACATATATCCCCAATCCAGAATTCTTCCATCTCCACTGTTTTTCTTTGGGATATTTCAACCAATTGTTCTTTTCATATTGTATTCTTCTAAACTATACACTCCCTAGGCCAAAAAATGTCAATCCATTTCTTCAGCGTGTAATCTTTACCTTTATCTACTTAACTCTTCTGCCTAAATCTGATAAAGACTCATATAATTCAATAAGTTAAAAATTGGGGGGCCAGAGTGGTAGGGCAGCAGTAGGGCATTTGCCTTGCATGTTGCCAATATGGGAAGAATCCAGGTTCAATCCCTGGAGCCCCTTTTGGTCCTCCGAGCCTGCCAGGAGCAATTTCTGAGTGCGGAACCAGGAATAAACTGAGCACCACTGGGTGTGACCCAGAAACAAACAAACCAAAAAATATTAAGCATGTTAAGATGTAGCAAGAGAGCCCCTGAAAAGGTTGACTGATGGTGGGATGGAGAATGAGGCCCTTTTCTTCCAGCTCGGAGCACGCGTCTGCCACCCTGTCTAGCCCCCGGTTCTGAGGTGAAAGGGCGGGTAAACAGCTCGCAATCAGGCTCGTGGAAATATTTGCTTTATTCGGATGGACAAAACTGAAGTCCAAAGACTCAGATTCAGTTCCAGCCAGCCAAAAGCTCCCGGCCTTCCACAGACTCCTGTTTTTATACTCCAGAATCAGGTCCCACCCAATGGTGGGATCAGATACCAACCAATGGTGAAAGCAGAATCAGGTCCTACCCTAGGGTGGGGGCAGAATGCCAGGTCACACCCTAGGGTAGGACACAATCACCTAATCAGTTTAGGGTGAGCAACATAGTAATCCCCCAAAATATTTACATACACAGCATTAAGATAAACTTTTTATCCCAAGATTATTTTTTCTCAGATTCTCTATATTTTGGGTATCATGATCTTCTACACAATAGTAAATCAACATGACTTTATTTTGATTATCCAAACTGTTTTTCTAACCAGTCCCTTGATCTATTTGATTTGATTTTTAAAAACTTCCTCACATATATTCTTGACTCTCCATACAGTCCCATATTTTTTTTTTTTTTTTTTTTTTTTTTTTTTTTTTGGTTTCTGGGCCACACCCGGCAGTGCTCAGGGGTTACTCCTGGCTGTCTGCTCAGAAATAGCTCCTGGCAGGCTCGGGGGACCATATGGGACACCGGGATTTGAACCAACCACCTTTGGTCCTGGATTGGCTGCTTGCAAGGAAAACGTCGCTGAGTTATCTCTCCAGGCCCAGTCCCATATTTCTTAGGTCAAATCTATGTCATTGCTGTTAGGATTTTTTAGGAATACTCTAATTAGTCTTCATACCTCCTCCTATTCCCTAATTAAAATCAATTTTCCTTTCAAGTATCTAATCTTACAAGTAAAATACAAGAGTCAACTGGGACAATACACTACAAAAATTAATTCTTTTCTAACCGATTTTTCTCCTGGTCATGAAAACCTTACTTCTCATGTCCCTGAACACAGGAACTCAGTTTTCTTCTAAAGTTTTCCATGTTAAACCACTGAGGAACAAGATGTAACACTAATGAAATTTGGTTCCAACACACAGTCAGAAATAAAACTTTCCTTAGTGTATGGTCTTATATTTGCTTTAAAACAAATTAAAATCTTCCAAGCATTGAGAACCCAGAGGTTAGTAAATTTAAATACAGGATATAAACAAATTTAGGGTAATGATAAATTTAATCATAAATCAGTAGTTCTAGAGAACTGAATTATTTGTCACTCTATACATTTTATAAGAGTAGGGTAGTAATAATAAGAAAAAATAAATTATGGTTATTCTTTTATACTTTCTGTTCTGGAATGCTATTTACAAAGTCATTATACCATGCAACTATAAAACCTCAAAGGACCACACAAATATAAATACTGAATTGAATTATTACATTTTTTACTTTCTATACAAATTTGCAATTCTAAACAAGGCTAATATTTTGCAGTTTCACAGTCTGAGTTTCATTTTAGAGAATTAAATATGCTTTAGGACACAGCTTGATAACAAGGGAATAAGTACACTTTACCATTTTGAGGATAAGGGGGAAAGTACATAAAGTTTTCATTTCACAAATGTCTCCAACATATCTTTTCCTTCTTTTGGGCTAATGACTGTTTTAAGTAGTTTGCATTAATTGTACAGTAATGTGAAAAGACAATGGTCAATGTATGCTAAATTAATTTACAAAATAGCACAAAATAAAGTCATAAATCTCCATCTTTACAAATTCAGCAAAAAGCTCAAGTACAGAGATAAACAGAGTTTCCTAAAAACATAAGTTGATAAGTTAAGTTTCATTCAAGTTTGAATTTAAGCAGTCAGCCTAGACATTTATTTAGTGTGTTCCTTAGCTTCTCAAATCCATTCTATCTAATTTTATTTCCCCTCCTCAATTCCAAGGCTTTAGATTTTCAAATATCTTAATTAGTATCCCCATTGCTAGTCTCATCATTATTTATTTACCTATCATACTTTTTCCAATGACCCTCTAATGTAATAAACCTATAATTACTAACTCATTTTACATACTACTATGACTCTCATCTTATATCTCAAAAAAATTTTAACTTACACTTTGCATGACATTTGAAGTCTTCGGGACATGGCCTTTCTTGGATTTACATCCCTCATCATGCATTGTGAATTTTTGCTTTTTTATGGATTAACAAAATATGTGTGTTTTCATCTTCCAGGATCTTCATCTTCAACCAAAGATCTGTGTTATGTTTGGGTTTTTTTATTGTCAAGTTTATGATTTGATTCTTTTCAACCAGACACTTCATTTAGTGCTCCAAGCTTCAGCTGCTTGGAGAACCTTCATTGTTCTTACCCATTTTTCATTAAACATTCTTTGTATCTCTCTTACAATCATGATTGTATATAGCTGACCTAATTGCCCATTTCTCTCCCATAACGTGAGGTCAATTTTTGTGGCCTTTCTTTATGATTATCCCTCAAGTGATGGATTAATAGAGCAGATCAGCACTGTGTGTCTGAAAGCTAGTTATCTCAGCTATTTATAGTAAAAATATGTTTCCTCAATGACAAAATGAGATGATAAAGTGTCTAATGTTTAGTATGTCATAAATTGAGAAGATTGAATAGATTTTAGATATTTATAAACATAAAAATTAGTGCTTAGTTTTAGTGTCTGACACAGAATAAATATCCCCAAATATTGGATATGTAGTCTTGAATTATTTACATAATTAAAGTATAATGCATAGAACACATAATAATCTCTAGAAATGAATGTTGATTGATGTGAACCAGTGCAGTAAGTAATTGGCCTTTGTGCTGATAACACATTACTTATAGGTTTCCAATTAAGGAGCTTATGACTGAGTTAAGGTTATAACTAGCAGGAAAATGAGAATTCTTCCAGGTTGGAACAGCAAGACTTTTCACAATGAAATTATCAATGGTCTTCTGTTCAGGTCTTGAGAAATATTTACCAAATAGAGTTTAGCACCTTTGTGAGCTCTTGTCTTGCTGGAAAGCCCCTCATCTTTTGATGTTTTCTCTGAGAATTCTGCTTCTATAGGATAATACCTTAACTCTTTGTGGCAAGCTTCCTACCATAAACTGTTACTCCTACCCTTTGTAGGTAGGTTCTTCCTACCTCTATTGTTCCTGGATAAACAGTGGAGGAATATAGTTAGGGCAGAGAAGGGACTGCTATGACAATTATAGTTGGAAATAACCACTCTGCTAGGTGCTAAAAAAAGACAAAGTGAGATGAATAATACTCCTTTCAATAACAGTATTGAAAACCACACTGCCTAAAGGAATAAAAAAAAAAGCCAGAAAGAAAGTGAAGTAAAATGTCTGCCCAAAGGTAGGAAGGGAAGAAGGTGGAGGTAAATTGAGTACATTGGTGGCAGGAAACATGCAGTGATCTAGGGTGTTGTATATTGTATGACTCATTTATAAACAAATTTGTAAGTACAGTCTTTAAAATAGTAATTTAAAAGAGAAAAAAAAGATGATACCAAATTGCTTTTGACTGGGTTGCATTAATTGTGTTTACTTGGAGCAGTAGTTTTATATACCTGTTTACTTGTAGACTGTTACTTTTGTTTCTTAGATCTCCCTCTTGGATTAAGATCGCTAGAAATAATATTACCACTACTAATCCAATCTCATTTCTTACCTCATTAATATTAGCAGGATGTTTTAGATAGACAGTTTGTATCCTTCATCCCGATTCTAGGTTAAAATCCTCAGCTCCAGTACATTGGTAGCAGAAAATGGGATTTTAGGAAGAATAGAACTTTTGGTAAAGCATTATTGCTCTTATAAAAAGAAAAAGAAACATTAGCTTGCATTTATTCTCTTTCTCTATTGTCTATCATAGGAAGACTCATAATAAAGCATGTAAACCAGAGAATTACCAGTAAGTCTTCCTTAGACACTGGATTTTTCTGGTGCCTTGCTTTAGAGAGTTTCGGCTTTCAAAACATTCTGAAATAATTTCAGTTATTTCAATTCACTCAGTCGCTGCTCTTCTGAAAACAGACTATCCTGGGATATGAGTTATCTTTTTGGAAATGCTCCCTGTTGATTTTACACATAAGCCATTTGACATGTGTTATAAGGCATCAATTGAGATACTTAGAAATGTGGTTCAGTGGCAAAGCACATGGTTTTCTTGGGTGTGTCTTTGAATTTAATCTCTGGCATCACCTCCACATTTCTGATCGCTGCTGACTCCACCACCATGATTCTTGATGCCAAAATAACTTGTACCACAGCAGCTGCACTAGAACCCAATGGCTACTGATCAGTGCATTACCATAACTGCAACAAAGGAAAGGGAATGAGGGGAAGAAAGAAAAGAACATTCAAGCATCTTTCAACCTCAGATTTCCATTTCTAAACATGGCCATGTGATGTCTAACTTGCAGCTATTTCTATTAGCAATCGTTAGAAATCTTATTTTTAAGGAAACTTCATAAATCTTATTAGTGAAAGTATGTAACTGGCTCTCAGCTCATGGTATCTAATAGAAGTAGGGCTCATACATTTTCCATTAAGCCTGCAAATACCAACTCATGATGAGCACATATTTATGGAGCTAAAGAATTACTTCTGTTTGCATTGTCTTTTTACACAATTCAAAGGATTTGTTTCATGACAGAGGGGAGGAAGTAATCCGCAGCTGGTCCTTCATTGTTATTCTTGCAACCAGTGCCTGGCAACAACCCTCAAAGGAGCCACAGGCTTGCAAAAGGATAACTTTGCAGGACAATATCTGATTGTCTAACAAATATACTAATTGGTTTTGGAGTTAAGAATTCACAGTGATTACATTATCATATTTATAGGTCTATTCCATCATTTAACCAATTTTGGACATTGACCAGATAGGAAGAAGCTCTGAAAAGAATTCTAAACATAATAGAAAGAATTAAATAGTGCCATGATAAATCTTGACTCATCATAATAAACCAGAAAATGATAGAATAGAGCAGTGGGAATAATTAGTAACCTTGCCAAAGAGGGTGGGAAGAGTAAAAAGGGACCTGAATAAGGTGATATTTGAATTAAGATTTCAATGATCATAGAAAATTCCCTAGAGAGGGAAAAGGCATTGGAATGATATATGACCTTCCCAGAAGAATGGAAGCAGCTTGGAGTTGGGATTAACAGATCAAAAGGAATTTAAAAACTGCATAGAAAAAAATTTATATTCATTATTAGTTTATGAATGTTTCCTGAACACAGAATTTAAAATCTGTCAAGAAACTTGGCTTAATATACAAAGACTCACTGCAAAGAAAAACTTGGGCAAATGCCATAAGTTCAATGGTAGCTTGGGAAGTCACTATTAAAAATTCTGGCTACATGTGTTAACTTTGATGTCCTATATGGACTCTACATTCTTTCCTAATTATAAAGTCATCATTAGGAGAGTACCTTTTTAATATTTTGTTTCTTAGCTTCCAGATTTCCTGACCTCACATTATTTATGCATATTAACAGTGAACACATTAGCAGTGAAATATTGACATATTTCCTTCTTCAGAAAGTCTTTTAAAGCCATTCAGTTACTTCTTATTGCCTTGAAAATCAGAGCAAACACTTTTGACTCTGTCTGCTTAGAATTATTCTTGATAATGAGTGAGGTGGGGAGGAGGGAGATCTGGGAAATTGGTGGTGGGAATCTTGCACTGGTGAAGGGGGGTGTTCTTTACATGACTGTTATCATACAACTTCAATCATATTGTAATCACGGTGTTTAAATAAAAATAATTAAAAAAATAAAAATTAAAAAAAGAATTATTCTTGATAATCTAATATCTGAGTTTCACAGGCCAATATGAGTGCAATTTTTAGTAGCATCACCATACTGGTTACTTGAATCTCAAAATTGATCCTTATCTCCAAAACAATGGCATTCATTTCAGAATTCCTATACAAAAGCCTTCAATAACTATAAAATTGCAAATGATTTTGAAACCTCCATAATTATTTAAGTTTTGCTTACAACTATCAAACAAAAAAAATCCCATTATTTGAAAACGAAAATTAGCTTTCCCTTAGATAAGAAACTACAAAGTTCCTAATTCTCAAGATAAGAGAATTGCTAAAGGGTCATCTTTAACTCTGAGAATGAGTCATTCTGCGTTGGGAGCATTTTTCCCACTCAATAAACTAGAAATAATGATGTTGAGTTATACCTTGAAGGTACTTGCCAAGGAGAAGAGAAGGTAACTTAATATTCCAGAGCTACTGGAAAAGTCTTTCATCTTGCCTGAATCTGTTTCTCCTAGAACTTCCTTTACTGGAACCATCCTGAGAACTTTACATTTTTGGTCAGTTACATGTCTGAAGATAGTTTCTCCCCCAAGTTTTCTTCTACCTTCTAGAAAGTGAACATACAACATTAAATATTGCGTAGGACTCTACTTTATATGCAAATGCTGCCATGAGCATTTCCTTTTGTTTCTTAGATCACCGAGCTTACCATTCTATCTTCTGTTAGAGCTCCTATGAACTATGGATACTGTGGTACATAACAGTTTTAAATAATCAGAGCACTCCTTTTCTAATAGAATATTGGGTATTACATTAAAAAATATTCTGGATGGTAACAAATAACATAAAAGTCATAATTAGCTTTTACTGGATTCTTTGAGCAGCAACCCATCAGTGAAATCATAAATATATATTAAAGTATCATTTTATTATTTTCCCTTATTATCTAATTTATTTTTGATACTAATTTCAAAGGACAAGGTATACTGGTGTAGAAAGGATTCCAGAAATTAAAAATAATGTTGATATTCTCAGGGCCAGAGTGGTGGCACAGTGGTAGGACATTTGCTTTGCACATGGCTGACCTAAGACAGATCATGGTTTGATCCCCCGGTGTCCCATATGGTCCCTCAACCCAGAGCGATTTCTGAGCACACAGCCAGGAGTAACCCCTGAGCATCACCGGGTGTGGCCAAAAAAAATGTTGATATTCTAAAAAGAGAAGTAATAATAAAGCATGTATATAAAAATGTAAAATAACTTGTATTGAGGTGTAAAAGTTGGGAGAAAGCAAGAAAAATAACTAGCAGGATTAAAAGTATTCCTAAGAACCCAAAAGCAGAAAAATTGCTGTGAATTAGGCCAGTAGAGCCGAGCCTCTTGTGATAAAATAGGAGGTACAGGAAGGTGGCACCATCATAGAGTTAGGTTAATTTGACCTTGGTCTTTTAGGTCCTATGAGGCAGTGCCTGGAACAAACCCATGCTGTTGGGCAGCCAAGTTGATATTACTCTCTAGAGTTCTGTTGCTCTTCAATCAAAGTGGTCTGAAGCAGTGTTTACTGCTGACAGTAGCTGGTTTCCATCAAACACAACATGAGACCAATAGAGGAGGCTGAGTCATCTCTAGAAAAGCCCATGTAATATCAGGAAAAGACAACAAGAAAATGTGAACACCTTTTGGGAAAACTAATTCTTTGCCTATCACCTGAAAGGATTTCAGACAAACCATTGGAATAAGTGTGTCTTCCAGCAACATGCCTACACAGCCCTGCTAGTCAGATTAAAAGCTAGTTTCTGCTCCAGTTGTCCTGGAGTGAGAGCCAAGAGTCTGCATTGTTAGCTATTTCTCCCATGAAACCTATGCATTCAATCTTCTCATTATAACACCTGAAGTAGCTAAATGCTTCTTTAGAGAAGCATTGAAGCAATAAAAATTCTTAGCCTTTGAAGCTGACCAAAGATGCACAGAGAGCTGGTTATTGGCAAGCTCACTCCTCTGTGTATGTCTTTCTACCCAGGTTAGTAAAAAAGTGAGTAACTACATCTAAAACAGCTGGCTGACCCCAGCAAAATAAAGAGCATCTGCTGGCTAAGAGAATAAGGGGGATGAGCTTTTGGAAAATAATAAGTGAGTGCTGCTGGCAGTCAGTTTATCTGGATTTTTTCTTGTTAAGCTGCATAGGTTGCTTTGTTATAGAATATTTTTCCTTTTTGCATAATTCATCTTGGGAGAAACTTACCTATGCATACTAAGTCAAATTTTCATACATCTTTCTGATGAAAAAAATATGTATCGTGCTTAGAGAAATCATTTGGCAGTATTTTTATGTATATCTTTATCCTTTATGCTCTCCTTCCTCTTTTGCAAAAGAGCTTAAGGCTTAATTACCACCACATATTTTATAAGATGATTAAGATATTAGATGTCATGTCATATCAATTCTAAGCATCCTCTCATGTTCATCTTACCAAAAAAAAGCAAAGAACTAGGTGATACTCTTATTTTTATTGTAGCACTGATGACATGAGACTGAAGAAGGTTGCATGAGGTAACTAAACACTGTCTGGAATCATGACTACTGATTGGACTTTTCACAAAACTCTTGTCTCCTGGTTTATACTCTTATCCCTTAATTTCTCATTGAAACCCTGTTCCAGAATCCACATTCAGTTCGCCTCCAACATGGGATTTCTCTTTTGTCTCCCCTTCCAGGGAGGATGGAAATATTGCAAAATCATTCATGCCATTCCTGGTTCTTCCACCATCATTTGAAGTATAATTTTGTTTTAGCCCATCTTTGATTCATTTGATTAGTTGTTATTCTCAATTTCTACCCACAGTGGGAGCTCCAAATATTTTCCACATTTCAATTTGAAAAACCCAACCAGGCATTTATTACTCTGAACGGATGACTTCCTCTTTTACTTTAGTTAAAAAAAATAGAGAAAAGTTTTCTTATACTTACATATTTATTTTTATAAAAGTATTAGAAAACTCAGATAATTATAACTGATACAATGAACATAAATATTTCTCCAAATAATAAGTGATGCCTTGGTTGATTTGATGTTGCCATTAAACCCAAATAGCTCTTCTTTCATGCAAAGATCTTAATATTTCTTTAGATCTACTTCATGTTCACAAGATGTGACCCTTGTTTCAAACACCATGTTCTCATATTACAAAGTTCAAGGAAAAAATTGATTAATTCCAAAGGAAAAATTCCAGGAACACCTTAAGCAATGATATCAATGATATATATAAATGTATTATATATATTGTATTTATATTTATATATTTGACCAAATCTTGATTACTTACCAGGGGTTCTCAAATTTTTTAAAAGGGGGGGTCAGTTCACAGTTCCTCAGACTGTTGGAAAGCTGGACTATAGTTTTAAAAATTATATGAACAATAGTGGCCCACAGGCCTCAGTTTAGGGACCCTTGCCTGATGAGACTGAGTGAAGGAGTCAAGAGACAGAGAGATGGAGGGGAGTTGATAGTGCAGTGCACATTTCATAAATACACACTGTGGTCCAGGGATGAGTCAGTTGCTAAGCAGGACAGACAACAGCAGTGAAATACCCAGTAGGCCAGATAAATGTCCTCAGTGGGCCACATGTTTCCAATGTGTCTTAGTTTAGTTTACTCCTTCTTTACCATCAACAAGAAGGGATTAGCCAGATTGAGATTCAATCACAGATCATTCTCATTCTCTGAGGCAGGAAAAGAACTAACCATCTGGAAACACATTGCCACATTGACATATTTGACCAACTATGGAAGACAGTGTAACGGGTTTTCTTAGTAGACAGCCTACGGGACAAAACTCATTTTCTTTATTTCTCACTTGTCTTCCTTTTTGGTTCCCTTCCTACCTTCAAAGTGCCAAGTAGTCATCCCTCTTCTTTAGCTTTCTGATGTCCAACATTCCAAGGTCAGATTCTCTACCTCAGAGCCATCTGGATCACATATCTTCTATGTCTCCTTGCCTTGTAAATGCTCACTTCTCCAGTTTTTAATTTCTTTCTCCCTTTTCTTCAAACATATTCCAGTATTGTCTCTGACAATTCATCAGAAGCAAAATAAAATAAAAACGACCTTTCCTCATTCTTATAGTGTCTTCCAATTGCTCTTGCAGGTCTGATTTTTCTTACACAAATACATACCTCTACAAATTATATCAATATTCATTCATTTTTCCTTTTATTCATTCATATAAGTCTAAAGCTTCTAGAATATTGTTGCTATGACAGAGTGAAAACAGTACCAACAAATGACACGATTCAATATTAATTCTTTTAGGGACTGTCTTTATCTCAATTTCTTCTTTAGTGTTCTCATTCTGCAAATACCTGCATCTTCTAACTCCCAGCCTGAGCACCCACCACTTTTTTTAACTTTTCTATCTCTGCCTTACATATCAAATCTTCCTTTACCAGACTGTGAGCAACTTTAAGTGCTATAGACAACATTATTACTGCACAATGTATGGTGCAGAATTTTCAATCATTTTTCCATCTGTTGTATACCTCATGTTTAATATGAGCTAACATAATTTAGAATAGTATTAATATTAGTTCTATTATATGCAGCATTACTACACCACTCTTAACAGCATGAGGCTAGTATCTCTCCAACACTGTCCCTAGCTTCCTCATTTGAGGTCAATCCCCACTCAATCCTATCTGGTAAATTCAGTTCTGTGGGCAGACCCTAGGATTTTATTTTTTCCTCATTGGTCATTGTCTGTTCTTTTGCATTACTCTTCTACATTTCACTTGAGTGAAATCACCCACTCTTTATTCTTATTCTTTAGATTTAATTTTACTTAAATGACAAAATACAGTTCTATACAATTTATAACAAAATGAAATTTTTATCTTTTTAACAGCTAAATAGTTTTTCATTGTGGATATATATATATATACATATATATATATCACAATTTCTTTATTCATTCATCTGTTGTTGTACACTTTTGAGATCCTGTTAAAATTTCTGATTCATTCATGTTCTCTCTCCAAACATCCTGTCATTAGAGTTTTATCTTCTATTTAAAAACATAAATGTCTTAATATATAATCAACTTGCTTTGCAAAACAAAATAAAACAAGTTATTTGTAAACCTGAAACTCTTTCATTATATTTATCTTATACACACAAACACACACACATATATGCACACATATACCATGTTTGCATTACAAGATACAATTTCTTAAAAAATGCCCTTATACAATACAATTCTGTACCAGAATCACCTAGATACACTCTTAAAATAAAACTTCTAGGCCCCCCTCATAACCAACGTAATAAGAATAATTATGATTAGCCTGGACTGAAAATGTGTGTGTGCACATATGTTTGTTTGTTGGAGAGCCATGTCCAGTAGTACTCAGGACTTATTCTTAGTTCTGTGTTCAAGGGTCACTCTCAAGAGGGCTGGGTAACCTTTTGGGGTTCCTGGTATTTAACCCAGATCAGACTTATGGAAGGTAAACACCCTACCCACTGTACTATTTCTTCAATCCCTGGAAATGCATACTTAATATATAAGCACTTTATATAATCTTACATGCAAAAGAAAGTCTGAGTTGATGATGCTTTACATAAGGAAAATATTAAGTAAAAATATAACATTGAAAAAACTATTGTTAATTTTTACCTACTTATTCTATTTAAAATTGCACCAATTTTCATCCTTTCTGTGGGAAAAAGATAAAAAAATTTCTAGATGTTAGTGTTGATAACCAAATAAAAAATCACTGAATCCACACACTTCATGACATTTTTCTATCAACAATTTAATTTACCCAAAGAGAGTTCTACCACATTGTATTAACAATCTTTGAATAAGCTAGACTAGGGAGAGATAATATACTGGGTAAGATGTTTACTTTGCAAGTGTCTTACCTAAGTATAATCCCTAGTACAAAATATAGTTCAAAAAGCTCTGTCAGGAATAATTCATGAGCTCAGAATAAGCGGTAAATCCTGACACTGCTGGTGTCACCTTAAAATCACCATTACGACTGCTTTGGAAATGAGAGAATTTGAGTACCTAGTCCAAAGAAAAATGTATGATATGTCTTTTACTTTATTTCCATAAACTTAGGAAATATTTTATTCCCCCAAGAAGCTTGGTGATATCACTATATATATATATATGTACATATACGTACGTACGTACACACACACACACACACACACACACACACACATATAGAAAGAGAGGAATAAAGTTCATTTTCTTCATTACTTCACAATTCTCAGCCATCTCCTATTGTGACCAGGATTTTGGCATGTCAGCTTCTCATTTCCCTGGAACTGACAGTGCCATAGGGTTTTACCAACACACAGCTGTATTTGGGGAAATTATGCCAAAGTTGCAATAAAAAATTCATTTGAAAAGAACAAAACCAAAATATTTTTAAAAATGCTGGTTTAGTGCCTTTTCTAAGAGAAAAATATTTTATATCAAATATTTGTTATAAAGTATATACATGGTATAAAAATGCTTTAATATCAAATAAATATTACAAAGTCACTACTTCAATAACAACTACCTAGCTAACTCCTGTTACTGGCTATCTCTACCTTCCTTTCTCCAATTCTTTCTATTTATGTTGAAATATGATAAAATATGACTGGACTGTGAAACACTATGGTCATATTGAAGAATTAAACTTACTATTCCATTGTAAATAGTCAGTGGGAGGTAGACACCTGGTAAGAATATGAGATTCCACTGGAGTCTGTTATACTTTTTGTAAAGAATTAGATATTGAATTTTTTGTGACCTCACTTTCTCTGTTTCTGTCTCCCTATATCTGACTGTCTCTCTCTGTCTCTGTCTGCCTGTCTATCTCATGCACTCTCTCTGTCTCTCTCTCTGTCTCTCTCTCTCTCTGTCTCTCTCTCTCCATTTCTTATATATTCCCATTCCTTAGTTCTACTTCTATTGGCTCAAAAAATAAATTCACCAAAGAGGATAGACTTTGATATTGTCTCTGACTTAAGGTCAGCAAAATAGATTCCAAATAAAAATAAAAATTAAATCAGTTCCATAAATTGATGTCAAAGGCTATGATTGCACTAAAGAATGGGGAGACTGGCAGTGATGAAAGCATCTCATTTTCTCCAGGAAAAGGACTTGCAGCTTGAACATACTATGCTTTTAAAGTCTTTGCACTCTGGTAAAAACTGCAAGGAGAAAAGTGGGGGGAATTGTTTCAAGTGACAAACTACCTGTGTTAAGAACACGGAGAAAATTATTAACCCCATTGTAAAATAGGGAAGAACATAGTTGCATGCAGCAATTACCCATCAATATTGACATGTTCAGATTTCCTGAATGCAGCATGACCAGTTCATACAAGTTCTTGATGTAGAAACGCTGCTGACGAAATCAGATTCCTCTCACTTTGCTTCTATCCTACACAGCATGCCTGTTAGCTCACTGCAAACAGGAGCCTCTGGAAATCTCATTTAGAAGTGGGGGTGGGGTGTCTACCTACTGTGAAATAGGAAAAAAAATGTCCTAATAATCACTTCAGACAAGCTTGATATGGAGCAACCTCAAATGGGCAAAAGCTTTAGGTTTTCATATGAAATGGTCTGAAAGTGGGGCCGGAGAGAGAGCATGGAGGTAAGGCGTTTGCCTTCCATGCAGAAGGTCATTGGTTCAAATCCCTGCATCCTATATGGTCCCCTGTGCCTGCCAGGGGCGATTTCTAAGCATAGAGCCAGGAGTAACCCCTGAGTGCTGCCGGATATGACCCATAAACAAAACAAAACAAACAAAAAAAAAAAGGTTTGAAATGGTCTGAAAGTAAGTGTAGATAGACCCAGTGCATTGCCCAAATCTTCCTGATTATGGGGACTAGGATGTGACTTCCAGAATGACAGTGATTACAACTCATTCTGATAATGGCACAGATGGTTGGGATAGAGAGAAAATATACATTCAGTCACTGAGAAATGATTAACTGATTGGAGCAGAGTGTGAAGAGATGGTATGGCTAACAGGGGAGAAAGGAACAACAGCAACAGATAAGTAAATTCTAGAAGACAATTTCTCCATTGCTAATAGTTTAGAGTTTAGTGTGTGGCCTCTTGGGATATGAAGCCATTTGAGGAAAGTGAAGGACAATAAGAACCTTTCTCTTAAGTCTCCTTGTATCCTCCTCCTTAGTGAACCTCAAAATTTGCCCATAAAATACAACAGTCACGTGTATGATTTTTGAGATCTTGATTTCCTTCCATTAACAAGATTCCTTGGCACCATGATTTGTATAATATACATTCCCCTGTAAAATACCTTCCAACCAAGTGATATGAATTTGTCTCCTCTGAAGGTCCCTAATCTGATATGCGAAATCATTTGAGCTCAGAGCATGGAAAAACAGTTTCCATTTCATGCAATCACTCAGCTAGGTGACAGACATGCAAAGAGCCCCTCGCCCCCAGGAATTCATCAATGTTGCTTAGGAGAGAGAGAGAACAAAGAAGTAAATGGTTTATGACAGAAAAAAATCATTGACTGCTGATTTTAAAATCTAAGTTGACTAGAGTTGACAGGAAAGCGTTATTCATGCAGAGGGGCAAATGAGGCAGAGAGACTTCAAACGTCTCTCTTGATGCCTCTCATCCACCTATGACTGGATACAAAACTCTGTGTGTGAACTCTGACTATAGCTGACTTATAATCAATGACAGCAAAATTATCCAGCCAACCCACATAAAGTCCTTGAACAAAAACAATCACCAACTTCTTGAACAGAAAGCAAGACTGGAATTCTCTGGTCAGTTTCTGAGAAGTCTTCAGGCTGGGAGCACTTCTGTTTGATTCAATGAACAAAACTAGCATGAAGTGTGATGAGAGAGGGTTCCCAAGAGTTCCTAATAATGAATAATTGATTGCATTTATTAATTAATAAATCTGAGTAATCATGATTTTTTGTATTAGGATTGATAAATATTCTGATCAATCTTTCTCAAGAGTGTTGTAATTGTCTCAGATTAAATGCAGACTGAGATACCAGCTCTGTCTATTGGTTGACATAAATGGCATTGCTGGCTTGTGATGGATGAAGTGTCCATTTTTGCCCTCTGTGAACATAGATGCTTGCTCAAGCAGCAGAAGTCTTGCTTCCCTGACATCAGTAGAGGTTTTGTTTTTTCAATGCATTTGTTATTATCCCCAAATTGCATTTGGTGCTTCCAGATGCCATATCCCCTCACTAAGATGTAACTTACAGAATATTAACTCATTTCCCACTATAAACAAGGTGACTTCAACTATACAGTAGGATTTTTACCAATGTAAGTAGTGTAACCCTACACCTATTTTTTGTGTAGCCTTACCTACAAGAAAGACCCTCCTATTTTTGGGAGGGGTCTTGGAAAGGTTAGATAAGGCCTTTGACCTGAATGGCAAGGGATTTACCTGGATGGATGTCAGAGGAGAGATGGCTGAATGAAAGCTAAGACGCAGGGCAAGCTAAGAATGGCATGTGCTTAAATAGGTTTATGATATAGACCACAGATGTTGGACAGGGCAAATAAAGATGTTATCTCTCTGGAAGCCTGACTACATTTGAGTTTAATACCTGCCACTCTCCAGAACCCAGATACCTGCAGTTAGAGAAGGTGGAGCCACGTGGTCTTGAGTTGGAGGACAAAAGCCTACATTTCCATCCATCACCATCCAGTTCCATCCTAAGGGCCTTCTTTATTATTTTAATCAAAAAGTAGGGTTATTTTACAGCTCTTTAGCCAAAAGAAGGCTATTAAGAGACATTGCTGAATTTTTGCTCAGGATTTCTATTACTAGATTCTACAACCTTTTCTTAATGTTGATGATATCGATGACATATTGATATTGTGATATCGATAGAAAGTCACATATGGGAACAACACTTAAAAACCCTCTAAAAATTCACACTTTGGTGGATGACATCAAGCTATACCTAGAATTGTTATCCAAAATGAGACTGTTGTTGCCAGCCAATTATTTATCCAGCCTACTACAAAAACCTACTAAATTGTTCTATGTTTTTTATCTTTTCTTCTTTTAATTATTAATCAATTTTGAGACAATGCCAGCCATATCAAAGGCTTACTTCTATCTCTATACTCAAGAATAACTGTTGGCATTGTTCAGGGGACCATATGTGGTCCCCTGGAGCCAGGAGAGGTCAACTAAATGCAAGATAAATACCTCAACACCTGTACTATACATCTAGCTCCTTTCTTTCCTTCTGTCTTTTATTCTATCTTCTCAGTTTCTCTTTCTTCCTTTCTTTTCTTCTTTTTCCTTTCTTTTATTGGGGGGGTGCATTGAATAACACTTGATTGTGCTCGGGACTTATTCCTAGCTCTGCACTCAGTGATCACTTCTGGTGGTGGGGCCTAGACAATCATATGTAGTGCCAGGATTTAAACTTGGGTCGAAAGTGGTGTTGGCAGAACTTGTTATCCACTTGCAAAAAAGCAAACATAGACCCTCAGCTAACATCATGTATGAAGGTAAAATCCAAATGGATTAAAGACCTTGATATCAGACCTGATACCAAAAGGTATATAGAACAACACGTTGGTAAAAACACATCATGACATTGAGACTAAAGGCATCTTCAAGGAGGAAACTGCACTTTCCAAACAAGTAGAAGCAGAGATCAACAGATGGGAATACATTAAGCTGAGAAGCTTCTGCACCTCAAAAGAAATAAGGCCCAGGATACAAGAGCCACTCACCGTGTGGGAGAAACTATTCACCCAATACCTATCAGATAAGGGGCTAATATTCAAAATATACAGGGCACTGACAGAACTTTACAAGAAAAAAAAAAACATCTAATTCCATCAAAAAATGAGGAGAAGAAATGGACAGACACTTTGGTAAAATAGAATTACAAATGGCCAAAAGGCACACGAAAAACTGCTCCACATCACTAATCATCAGGGAGATGCAAATCAAAACAACTATGAGATACCATCTCACACCATAGAGATTGGCACACATCACAAAGAATGAGATCAGTGTTGGCGGGTATGTGGAGAGAAAGAAACTCTTATTCACTGCTGGTGGGAATGCTGTCTAGTCCGTGATATGGAGACTCCTCCAAAAACTGGAAATTGATTTCCCATTCGATCCAGTTATACCACTCCTAGGGATATACCCTAGGAACACAAAAATACAATACAAAAATCCCTTCCTCACATCTATATTCATTGCAGCACTATTCACAATATCCAGACTCTGGAAACAACCAAGATACCGTTCAACAGATAAATGGCTAAAGAAACTGTGGTACATATACACAATGGAATATCATGCAGCCATCAGGAGAGATGAAGTCATGAAATTGTCCTATAGATGGATATACATGGAATCTATTATACTGAGTGAAATTAAGTCAGAGGGAGAGAGATAGAGGCAGAAATGTCTCACTCATCTATGGATTTTGAGAAAAATAAAAGACATTTTTGCAATAATTCTCAGAGACAAAAAACATGAGGGCTGGAAGGTGCAGCTCATTACCTGAAGCTCACCACAAAGCGTGATGAGTGCAGTTAGAGAAATAACTATATTGAGAACTATTCTAACAATGTGAATGAATGATGGAAGTAGAAAGTCTGTCTCGAGTACAGGTGTGGGGTGGGGAGGAGGGAGATTTGGGACATTGGTGGTGGGAATGTTGCACTGGTGAAGGGGGTGCTCTTTACATGACTGAAATCATACAACTACAATCATATTTGTAATTATGGTGTTTAAATAAAGATAATTAAAAAAGAAAAAGAAAAGACATTTTTGCAACGATCCTCAAAGACAAAGAGAGGAGGGCTGGAAGTTCCAGCTTACTTCATAAAGCTCACCACAAAGAGTGGTGAGTGAAGTTAGAGAAATAACTACACTGAGAACTATTATAACCATATGAATGAATAAGGGAAGTGGAAGTCTGTCTAGAGTACAGCTGGTGGTGGAGTGGGATGGAGGGAGATTTAGGACATTGGTGATAGGAGTGTTGCACTGGTGAAGGGAGGGGGGTATTCCTTACATGACTGAAACCTAACCACAATCATGTTTGTAATCAAAGTGTTTAAATAGAGATATTATTTAAAAAATAAAATAAATAAAATAAACTTAGGTTGGCCACATGCAAGGTAAGTATTCTGCTTGCTATACTTTTTCTCTAGCCCTCCTTTATTTTCCTTAATAAAATCATATTATGCTGGAAAAAATCAAGTGAAGCAGTGGAACTGTGCAATATGTTAATTCTATTTTCAGCATGTCAGAGAGGACCCTGTACCATTCTATGAGTCTTTGTTATGACAATGTTGGCAGTACTTACTTTTTGTCTCAGAACCAAAAATCTTTGTACTTCTCTACAAGCCTATCTATGTGATTTCATTGCATTTTCCCACCAGAAAGAGAATGCACTTTCCAGGATCTAGAAACTTTCTTAAATTTTACCATTTTTTGGTTTAAATAACATGCTAATTTTGAATACTCATTAAAGAACAGAGATCAGCAACCTTTTTCTGAGACTAGACTAGAAGGCAAGCATTTGAGAATTTGCAACTTTCTCCCTGTGAGATGTTCTTTTCCTTTATTGTAACCAGTTAATATGATAAAACCATTCTTCTCTAATGAATCTTAAAAAATTAGGAATAGGTTCCAAAGTTAGGAGTTGGAAGCCAGGAGCCAATGGGATGACCTCCTATTTGGCATGCAATTGCAGGGTATGTGTGTATTTACACAGGTGTGTTTATTGTTGTTGAGTTGGTATTGAGTTATACTGTTATCCCATGAGGTAAGGAAAAGTAAATAAAGGCCAATGTGAACTGTTCCTGATGTGTATGTTTTAAGCAAATAGTAATTGTTCAATTCTGTAAGTAAACATAGCAGGCCATTCAAAGAATAACAAGAGAATATACTTGGCACTTGGCAGATTCACGTGAACTTATCAGGATGTGACAGATATTGTTCCACAGTCACACTGAGGGGCAAAATATGTTCAGAAAGGAAACACTGTTGATCATGTTAATTGAATGCTATTCATTCTAAAATAATTGGTTTTGTAATTGTTTTTGTTAGTTTTATTTGGTCTAATAGGTAAATAAGAATCTTTGCACTCCACACCATATTCCTGGATACTAAAATCATTTATTCCACTTTGTACTTTGTTTCTTAAGGTGAACAAATCCTATTTACAGATCTTTTAGTATAGGTTATGCTATCATTATTATGATCCTTGTTTTATATACCTACTTAAATAAGGAATAATAAAAATGATTTTAAAGCACAGGAATAGAATTGAAAAGAATCAATATATGTGAAAGGTTTCCATACATTGTAATAAGAAAAAATAAAATAGATGTGCATTTTTCTTTTGTAATCAATAAGTTTTAGTTGAATTGCCATGATATACACAGTTGCAAAATTGCTCATGATTAAGTTTCATTCATACAATGTTTGCCTCTATGTCAGATATTTACCTTCTCTCCCTTTTCCTTTTTTCCTTTTAGGAACTGTGGTTTACAATGTTACAGAATTTTATCTTCTTTCAACATACAGTTCTTGTTGGAAAGATCATTTCCAACTACCTTTGGCATAATGGTCCCTTCTCTGCCCTACTATAGTAGCCTGGATCTTGCGACTAGCTTCCTACCATGGACTGGTCCTCTTGGTCCTTGTCTCTTTTGTCTTTGAATCTAATATTACCAACTACCCTCTCCTCACAGTTTTTACTTATTCTAAGACTTGTTTTCTTCTTTCTTAATATTCTTCCTCCTCCTTACATACACATCTATATGCCCTACATCAAATGGGTTTTTAAGTGATGAAAATAGACTATTCATGATAAAAGGCAAAGGTATGTTTGATAAATCTCATATTAATCCCACTTTTCATTGTTTCTATGAGTATTTTCTTATAGTTCCTTACAAAAAGTTTTAATTTTTATTTTAAAATTATGATATATAGTTTCACTTTTAAAATTATACAATTCAAGAGGACAGTCAGGCTATATTTTTTTAAATACAACAATCTGTAAAACTTAAGGAACAAAGAACCTAATATGGTAACATAGGGACTCTAAAGAAAACATAAAGGGTAAACTACTTACTCTCTCAAGAAAACATGGCCAATACATATCTCTATAGACAAATGTTGGGGTAAGCATGGATAATGAGGGGTAGAAGAAGGGAGATGCTAGATTATAAACTAGACTTCCAATATCACACTGAATGAAGGAAAATAATACAATTAAAACTGAACATAGACAAAGTTAATTGTAAAGACTGAGAGATCTAGTCAGAGACTGAGGGGTCTCTTGATGTGGTGCATGTCACAACCCACCTCCAGATTTTTGTACTCATTAATTCTGTGGGAGATCAGAGATTTGCATTACTAATAAGTCCCAGGAGTGCTGCAGCTTGCTAGATTAGGGATCACACTTGGAGAAATTTGGGGTAAGTGCAAAAGCAGCACAAATGAAATATATTCAGGCTCATGCAGCTAGCACAATTCATAATTTGGTGATATATTTTTTTTTGTTTTTTTTGGGCCACACCTGTTTGATGCTCAGGGGTTACTCCTGGCTAAGCGCTCAGAAATTGCCCCTGGCTTGGGGGGACCACATGGGACGCTGGGGGATCAAGCCGCAGTACTTCCTTGGCTAGTGCTTGCAAGGCAGAAACCTTACCTCTAGCGCCACCTTGCTGGCCCCAATATTTTTAAAGAGATAGTGACAGTACTTAGTACAGCAGAAACGTAAAATGTCTCTATCAATTCACATTTCTTCCCAACATTACTACTGATTATAATTCTTTGTACTTTTTGTAAGTAAACTAAAGTGAAAAGATATTACAGCAGTGGTCCAGAAGGACACATAGAAATATAAATTGCTTGTTACTTCTAGAGAAGGAAGACAGAACCATACCAAAATTGAAAGCAATTAAAAGTCAATGAATAGGTCTGTGAGCATATACTTGGACTGATTTGATCCTTGATTTCACAAGACATTCTATCAATCCCTAGATATGTCCAAGAAGTCCCAAACATTTATGCACATGAGGCCCTTGAGGCCCCCAAGCAATAGGGTTGCCTGGGTAATCCCTGGCATTATAGAATACATTCAGTCCATGTACTTGGGACTCTGTACTGAATTACCTCCTATCCCATTTGGCTTTCTGAAAGTTGTCATCCAACCCCCAAACAATTTGTGGCCAGAGACACTTTACATTTTGTAGATCAGTTGCCTTGCATGTGGCCAACCTGCTTTCAATCCCCAAAATCCATATGATTCACCGAGTATTCCAGGAATGATCCTGAATGCAGAGCCAGAAGTAAATCCTGAGGTCCTCCTCGCATACTCAAATGCTACTTGAGAGCCCTTCCAAAAAAGTAATCAAATAAAGAAAAGGGAATGGATGGAGAGAGAGAGAAATGAGGGAAGAGAGAATGGAAAAAAGAAAGAGGAAAAAGAGGAGGACTAACGAGAAGAGATTTTCCAAATTTCCCAGAGAGTCAGGCATCTTTATAGGAATCCATCCATATCTTGTCTCTTTCTCTATTTAAAGATGTTACAACATGCCTGGCCTTATGCCACCAATTTTCTATCTTGCTCCAGAATTAAACCTTATGTTGAGCTGAGCTGTATTAATTTTCTCTCTCCTAGCCTAATAAGCAAAACCAAGAGCTGGTCAGGGATTCCATTCCTCAAAGGTGTGGGGCTTGTATAACAGATGGAGTGGATATCAGCACAGCTGGGAAGCATTAGCTGCCAGCAAAGGCCAGGAAGTTTTCTGTGTATCTCCTCATCCTTGGGGGATAGGGGAATTAATTAAGTAGCTAGGGATACTGTGTTGGAACTTCTAGGCATGGGAAAGTTACAAGAAAAGTTTAATAAGTTTGTGAGACAACCAAAATAATTAGACTAAAATTCTGTCATTAACAGCATTTATTTTTATTTTATTCCAGTCCTTAAGCCCGTATCCAGCGATGCTTAGGGCTTACTCCTCACTTTGTGATTAGGTTTTAATTCTGGTGGGGCTCAGGGAACCACATGTAGTGTCAAGAATCAAACTCTGGCCACTGCATTCAAGGCAACTACATACGTACTCTACTGTCCCTCTAGGCCCAATGTCTTTCATTATTAAAATATGGAGAAGACCAACTTTTTTTCCCATAATATCCACCAACCATTCTCAGTAAGCCACAGATCAATTTAATTCTCTTTAGTCCTCCTCTTTTTCCTATTTCTTTTTTTTTCCATTCTCTCTTCTCTCATTTCTCTCTCTCCGTACATTCCCTCTTCTTTATTTGATATTTTTTGGAAGGGCTCTCAAGTAGCATTTGAGTATGAAAAGAGGTCCTCAGGATTTACTTCTGGCTCTGCATTCAGGATCATTCCTGGAACACTGGGTGAATCATATGGATTTTGGGGATTGAAAGCAAGTTAGCCACATACAAGGCAACTGATCTGTTTAATTGTCTCAGGGCATTCCAACTTAATTAATATAGACATTATCTGGATTTGGTCATATGTGGAGAGAAAGAAAGTAGTATTATGTTCCAGCACCCTAAGAATATAGCCTTTAAGATTTTAATCATAAAATTACATTACAATATTAATGTTCATTAAATGTAAGGCATCACTTAGAAACTAGCACACAGAAGGCACATAAAACAAATTCAGGAGCAAATAAAGAAGTGAGCATCATAAATTGTCTTTTGGAATAACAGTCTTTTCATGAAATAGCCGTTTTTATGACATCTATTGACAAAGAACCCAGACTTTGGGCAGAAGCAAAATTCTGAAATAAACTACAGTTCCATATGTTCCATTTCTCAGAATTCATTCAAGAGATGGACTTTATTGCTGGACTACTAAGAACAAAGGCTCTCTGGCCTTAACTGGCCCTCTGTTGTGTAATAATGTTTCTCTTTGCCAACTGTTACAATATAAATATAAATATAAAACTCAATTTCACTGCTATAAACTGAGAAGGGCGTAGGTGTCACTGGAGTTTTCTAAAAGGATATTTTCTGTTTTTTTGTCTCCGTTTGTATTCCATTCTTATTTAACGTTGGGAGATAATATGGTTTTTCTGACTCTTAGAGATGCTATTTAAGAAGGACATGGATACAAGGTCAGAAAGCATATTTTTAAAACCAGAAATAGAAAAGAAAATGATCTATTGGTTTTGAACCCTAAGGTAGCCCAGTATAATAAACAAGCATACCTGAGAATATAAAATTGTGCTACAGAAAGGGAAGCAAAGTTGAGTGCTTGACAATTTTCAGAGTGTAGCATAAAGAATGCTAAGAATGTCCTCAAGATTTTTGGCCCCATTATGAACTCATTGCCTGAATTTAATGAAATTTACTCTTTTATAAGGAAGTGTTATATGCTGTGGTTGACCAGTTGACTATAAAATATGGCTATTATTTTTTGTGGTTCTTCCTAATTGCACAAATTTTTTTTATGCAAAGAGTACCTTCTACCCAATTAAAGAATAAATGGGGCTGGAGTGATAGCACAATGGATAATGTTATTCCAAAAGACCTTCCACCCACCTGACATGGGTTAGATCCCCAGCATCTTGTATGGTCCCCCAAGCCTGCCAAGGAGTAATTTCTGAGGGAAAAACTAGGAATAACTCATGAACACTGTCGGTTGTGGCCAAAAAATATTAATTAAATAAAAGGAATAAATGGAAGTAGGAAAAGCTTGAGTTCCTATATAGGTTTATAGATGGGAAGGACTAACCATATAAGGACTATGAGTTGTCCCAATTGTCAGCAAGAATATTAGAAGCTCAGAAATAAAGCAGGAGCAAATCTAAAATCTACAGACAGCAAAAATGAGCTTGGAAGTGGATTTATCCACATCATTTTATTTTGCCATATATATATTCCCTTAAAACCAGAAACTCTACACTTTGAGGTTTTACTTCTTATTTTTGTCTTCCTGTCAAGTCTATAATTTTTTTTAATTTTTTTAATTTTGAATTATGAGAACAAAAGATGCAAAGAAAGAGGACAAGGTAAAGTTACAGTGGAAGGACAATCACCCTTAACATAATTCTCAGAAGAAGTCCCCTTGCTGATATCTTAACTTTGAACATTCAGCCAAAGAACGTTAAGATAAATAAAACAGAATCCATGTACAATTACTTTGTCCCTCGAGTCCCCAGATTGTAGCACATTATAATATTTCTTAACAGCACACAAGGCAATCTAAAGCCATAAAACTTACGTAACTCCTTAAACATTACAGGCATAGTATTTTTTACATTTCCATGTACATGCATATTAGCTAAGTTAACCTCAAATTTTAAGTGGGTGCATTTAACCTCAAATTTATGTGGGTGCATTTTAAGGATTAGAGTCAAAGGAGCACAGTAAAATCGGTGTTAGAGTGGCAATTGTTGTTTGCATAGGCCCACCAAAATATGAGAGGCATGGAAAGGAATAACCTTGGCCCAAATACAAAGAGATCCTACCCCTGAAGTTTCCTGGCATAAGACCAACTCTAGGCTTCAGGCAAGTTATCGTCCAATCCAAGACATTGTCCGTAGTGCCAACACACTTTTCACACAGTCTCTGTTGTTGGTATCATGTTTCTGTATTAAAGATTCTGGAATCTGCATATCCTAAATTGAAGTCATGATGTGGAGTGTCTTCTCATTTCACCTCACCATGAAAGGGCAATGCAGGAAGCCCTGTCCTGTAAGCAGGTCGTTGTTAAGTCTTCTCATTGTTAAGGGAAGTCTCTTTTCAGCAGGACGATGTCTGAGCAGTGGTAGGGTCTTCCGTGGTAGAGGATTGCTTCCAGGTGATGTTATAGACAAACCTCACAATTAAGGGGCAATACAGCAAGCCCTGTCCAGTGAGCAGGTCATTGTTTTTGTTAAGTCTTCTTAGTGTTAAGGGAAGACTTTTTTGAGTAGATCGATGTCAGAGCAGCTGTAGGGTCTTCCCTGGTAGAGGAATGCCTCCAGGTGATGTTATATACAACCTTGGATGTTTTGTAGATGTCTTCTCTAGATCAGGGGTGAATGGAGAATGCCCATTCTTCTGAGGCCTGTACCAGGTCTTTATGTCAATGTTCAGGGTGTAAGGTCTCATTGCACTACAAGATTTGTGTGTTCCCATCTCTATTAGATAAGAACTTATTGGTATGTATAGTATTTTCTCATTTTAGTGTGCCTA
This sequence comes from Suncus etruscus, assembly GCF_024139225.1. Classification (NCBI taxonomy): domain Eukaryota; kingdom Metazoa; phylum Chordata; class Mammalia; order Eulipotyphla; family Soricidae; genus Suncus; species Suncus etruscus. The sequence continues at coordinate 16,509,564 of NC_064863.1, read as the reverse complement.
AGCAAACAAGAAATAAAGCCACATGGTGCTATCAGATATATGGGGGCGTAAGAACATTTCCATGACTTGGTTCAAACATAAGCATTAAACTGAGGGGTTCTTTCACACCAAATTTTATATTGAGCAGTTCACAAAGAGAAGATAAAAAACATGGGGGGGTATCATCACTGTATAATAAAATACTCAGCAAAAGTTATAGCCGTCAAAGAAAACACCCATAAAATGTTGAAGAGACATATGTGTCCTTTTTACGCCTTTTAAAATAGTTGGGTGGGTGTTAACTCCAGGGCACCACTTTGATCTGTGACTTAGGACTCTACAGTACTTAAGTTAGAAAGGGTAAATGAGGAATAATGATGATAGGAGTTAAGGAAGTTAAAGAGAAATATGATCTTATGAAGGGGTATGCAAAAGGACAGAGTACAAAATGGACATCTGCATATATAAAAATATAATTCAATGATAGTGAGTACTATTAATGTCGCCCCCACACGATTTTGAAAATATAGACTGGACAGAGATTACCAGTGACTTCAAGAAGCTGGGAGGCCAGAAGTTCAGGGCCCCACCCAGATCCTCCCTAAGGAGCTGAATGGATAATGGGGGAAAGCCTAGGGTACCTTCAAGCTTCACCAAGGGGCCCAACTCACCAGCTTGCCCAGGCATGTGGCCCGGGGAAGCCCTGGAGATCTGGAGCAAGGTGGTAGAGGGGTGCTGGGATTACTCAAGTCCCGCACCCCCACTAGGCCTGGTTAAGAAGGCCTCCGGCATGGCGGTGGCCTGCCAAACCCCCTCCTGCTAGACTCCCGACTCCCAGGAAGAAGTCTACAATTTTAAGTGTTCAAAACATGTTTTCATTTATGAAGTGATAATAATAAAACACAAAAAGTTTTTACAAAGGTCTAGAGAATTATAAGCAGATAAAGTCTTCTGGGATGTTTTTATTGTGTATTTTTAAAAACTTGGCAAGGCTTGCCTTTTCTGTGTACCTCCCCCAAACTTCTTTATTCAGCCCAGCAAATATGCTTATTGTACATATATCTCAAGACCTGTACTGGTTGGGCCACAGTTAGTGGTGCTAGGGTTTTCTCCTAGCTTAATACTCAAGGATCATCCTAGAAGTGCTCAGGAGATTAAACCAGTGTTGACTGCATGCAAGGCAATGTTTTAACCATGTATTATCTCCTTACTAACGTGTCCATTTCAATTTTCCAGCATCCTATGAAGTAGCATTACTTAAAAGCTAGTATTTTACCCCCAAGTCTTCCAGAGATGATTTCTGAGTAAAGGCCAGGAGTAACCTCTTAACGCAAATGTGTATGACCAAAAAAAGGTTATCATTTTAAAGCTATCATGATGGCTTTTTTTAGGAGGGTGACATGAAGTTATTGAAAACTCCAAGATGTAAAATCTTTAAGTCAGAATATATATTAAATGACTGAATATTGATAAAAGTGACATTTTTTTCTAAAGTGAATAAGGAAGCATGTTTTAGGCAGTAGTCTGGTACTCTGGTTCACTTCATCTTTGGTGAAGAAATCCTAAAATCAAAGGGATAAAACAGTTAATATACTTCTCATCTATTTTAGGTCTTTATTTAATTCGCAAAGTTTAATAATTTAGTAACTATTATACAGCATTATAATCGTTAACATAGAGCAAAGCGTGTGGATAGGGATGATAAATTTATAATTTAGGTACCAATATTAAATTGTCTTTTGAGATATATAGCTGTAAGTTCTTTATTTATTTTTATATTATTCCAAAGGCTGGTACAGTTGTGCTTGGTAACTTGTGTTCATTTGTGAAATATTGTTAAAAATAAGAATAACATCAACAGTAGGAAAAGTAAAACAAGACAAATATCTTATTTTTATTGGACACTTTCAATTGATAAGGACTGTGACCAGTATTTTATTAAATCAAGATATATTATATATCTTGAGTTTTTTTGTTTGTTTTGTTTTCTATGGTTTTTGGGCCACACCCGATCATGCTCAGGAGTTACTCCTAGCTATGCACTCAGAAATCCGTCCTGACTAGATGGACCATATGGGACACCAGGAATTGAACCCAGGTCTTTCTTGGGTTAGCTGAGTACAAGGCAAAATGCCCTACTGCTGTGCTATTGCTCCGGCTCCTGTCTTGAGTTTTATAACAAAAAATATTTTCCTTGACTGGAGAGATATATTGTACAATGGATAAAATGATTGCCTTGCATGCAGCTTACCTGGGTTCCATCCCCAGCATCCCATATGATTCCCCAATCATATCAAGAGTAATCTCTGAGTGCAGAGCCAGGATTAAGCCCTAAGCATTGCCAGGTGAGCACACACACATACACCCTAATAAAAAGAGGAAAGGTTTTATTTCACATAAAAATATTTTTGTAGAAAAAAAATATAATATCCAATAATCAAGAGATTCTCCTATCATATACTGCTTTTGGGGTTGGAGATTTTGGGCTTCACCCGGTGACAATCAGGGGTTACGCCTGGCTATACACTCAGAAATTGCTCCTGGCTTGGGGGACCATATGGGATGCCGGGGATCGATCCGTGGTCAGTCCTGGGAATCGTGGTCTGTCCTGGGTCATTCACATACAAGGCAAACTCTGTACCTCTGTGCCCCTATATACTGCTGTTTTATTTAAACCCTTATTAAGTCCTTCGTTTAAACCTTAGTATGTCCTTATTTTACATGGCTGAAATGTTATGTGCTCATTAAAGTTCTATTCTAATTTTGTTTGCTTAACTACTGAAGTATCTGAGAATCCTTCTTCCCTTCTTGAAATTTTACTGTTATGTTCCTTTATTTTTACTTTTTATATTTTACCCACCCCCCATTTCCTTCTCTTCATTGTTTTATTGATGTCCACGAATAACACTCTTAGCCATAGTGTACCATTTTCAAACTCCTTGTTCTTATAGTCACACTTGTGGTTGTGGTTGTGGTGCTCTCAATACACAAAGTTGTGGTGTCTACTAGTTGTCAAACTTGTTGTGGTGCTAGGAATCACAACAACAGTGCCAGGGATCACACTTGACATATAAAGAATTTTCACTTCACTGTTGTAGAAATTTTGATTTCCTTAAATATCCTCAATACTATGCTAATTTTGTCTGTGGTCTACTGTGCAGAAATAGCTTATCCTTTATTCTCTTAGCTGAACTTCACTTAGAGTCCTTAAGAAGTCTTAAGCACGGGGAATATTCAGCTCATCTTCCACAATGAACCACCATAATAATGAAGGTTAAATACTGCTCTTTTGGAAGAAAATGTGGAGTTCAATAGATTGGGTAAAGTTCAGTAGATTTGATAGAGTTCATTAGATAGGGATCATTAGAGTTCAGTAGATCTGGATAAAAGGTAGTTCACATTATGTGAAAAAAATATTTCTAACAGTCATTTAAAATATTTTGTCTTGGGGGCCATAGAGATATCACAGGAAGTTAGGAACTTGACCTGCAAAAGTTTGCCCCAGTTTTTATCCAGGATATCACATACAGTGCCTCAAGCACTACCAGGAGTGATACCTTAGCACAGAGCCAAGATCGATATGTATGATACATACCCTTGCATTAACAGTAGTGCAAACCATAGTGTCAAAAAGAATAAAATAAAAAGAAGAGATAGGAATAGAGAGATAAGTAAAATATCTGCCAAGAGACAGACAGGAAGTAGGGTGAGAGGGAAACTGGGGACATCAGTGACAGAAAAAGTGCACTGGGGAAAGGTGATATATATTATATGATGAAAAATTTTGTAAACATGGTGCTTAAATAAAATAACAAAAATAAATAAAATAAACCCTGAGCATCACCAGGCATGGTCCCAAAATAAAATAAATATTTTATCTAATGTACATCAGTTTTAATATACATTTCAGTTTTAATAAAATCTTTTCATTGATGGATGAACTATTCATGTAATTATGTGCCCATCTCCATGATGGCCTCTTCTTGCTTATGACTACATTAATTTATCTGAAGTATTTAGTAGGGTTGCCAAGAAAACTAAAAAAGGGAGTAGTGTGTATAGATGCATGTGTGAGAGACCCTGGTTTTGATGTCTCAGATTATGTGCTCCCCACTCAGTATGTATAGATATTATTCTTATGACTTCCAGCATTAGTCGGTCAAGCACCACCACATCAATGGGTCTGGGGACCTAAATGTCAGGCGTGTACCACTAATTAAATATCACAGTACTGGCTTCAAGACCTAAGCACACCTGGGAAAGGCTGGAAAAACAGATATATTAACATTCTTACTAGTTAGACATTTTCCTAAAAAATATTGCAGTGAGGGGATGGATTGAAAGCACAGTGGGTAGGGCATTCGCCTTGGATGTGGTTGACCCAGGTTTAAGCCTGGTCATCCATGTGGTCCCCTGAGTCTGGCAAGTGTAATTTCTGAGCACAGAGCTAGGAGTAATTCCTGAGCACTGCTGAGTCGGCCTCCTCAAAAGAATATAACAGTAAATACGATATGCAAAAGTTTTCTTTCTCTGCAGAGTTTAATTTCCAGTAAAATATATATTCAAGTGAAAAGTCACAAGTGACAAGTATGTAAAAGAGGAATAAAGAACTGTAGAAGAAAATCTAGTAAACTACTCACAGTCAAGGGAAGAAATTTATAACTTGAAAATAGTTATTTTAGGACATACCAGATATTGAGGTAAAAAATTATTAATGGATTCTCAGATCATTTTCCCATACTTGCCTCTGAAAGAAAAAAGTTCTAAATTAGAATTTCCATTAAAAACCAATTATGGTAGATATAAGAGTAAATGACTTCTAGGCAATTTTAACATTGTAAATTTAAAGGTGAATTATGGCTAACATTCATAAAGTTTCTAATAGCCTAACTGCTCAAAAATCAATAAAATGTGTTTATTGACCCAGTAAAAATTACAATTTCAGTAGCATATTAATCATTATATCATAAACTTCCAGTAAATTTAACTGAATTTAAAAAAACTGTCTACATGTAGCAGTATATTTATTTAGCTTCATTTCAAAATAATTTTTCACTGAATACTTCTTTAATTGTGCTGCAAAAAAATCAAGGTGAGAAAAGCAAGAGAAATTTGTAAAGAAAAATGAAAGTACATGCATAAAAGAGAATATTAGTTTTAAAAACATCAGAAATATAGTACAGCATTTAGTGTGCATATAATAATCACAGATAACAACTCCCAGCTAATCAAATAAGTTTTTATTATCTGAATAAAACTGTCGAAGAAAAACTTCAAGTAGCAACTCAGTTGGGAGACATAGCATTGGAAAGGGAAAGAGGTAAACATCATCATTATTATGATATATTGTAGCTGCCTTTCCAAAATGAAAGCTAAACCATTTCCAGTAGCACACATTAGATTGCCTACCTATATTTTTAATTGCTTAAAAGTAAACTTTGCTGGGCTTGAGCGATACCATAGTGGCAAGGAGTTTGGCTGCACACAAACAAAGGACCCTGGTTTGAATCTCTACATCCCAGATGGTCCCCTGAGCCTGCCAGGAGCGACTTCTGAGTGCAGAGCCAGGAGGATCCCCTGAGCATCGCCGGTGTGACCCAAAAATAACCAAAAATAAATAAATAAATAAAAATTGTATCCTTTGCTGATTGTACAATAATGGGATGATTGGAGGGGCTCAAGGGATAGCAAAGGGCTTAAGGTATATGAGATGTTTGCAGCCAGCCTCCATCAATTCCAACACTAAGTGTTTCGCTCTACATCTTTGGGACAAGCCTGGTAATCTCCAAGGATCAACAGGTACTTCCTCTGAAGCATAGAACCTCTGTGTCCAACTCCTCTAATCCTGCATTTACCCACTTGCTGGTTGACCAAATTCAGGGTCTTATGAATGCTGCCTTGCAGGATTCCCCCCATTATGTAAAAATGTCCCATGAAATTTTACTATTTAAGCAGATTTATGATGAAAGAATTGTTCTTAGAAACAAAATATGTGGGCATAGCAATTTTATGATACATTAAAACTTCTTTGTGGCCACCTTGGTAGATAGTGAGGGAAGATTATTAGATTTACCTTACTTGAGAAGACAGATATACATTACTATGATATTTCTCTAAGGTCATATAATAGATAAAGATAGTAATCTAGGCAAATGAAAATTCATCACCCATGGTCTGACTTCTTACAATGCACTCAAAATATTCCCAGTATAAATAAGGAACAAAAACACACTTGAAAGAAATTTCTAATGATCAGACACACTGAGAAACCACCATATAAGTTCTAGAGAAGCAAGCACTAAGCTTTACAGCTTTGCAACTTTCAGAAGGAAATATGATAAAAACTTACTAAGGGGAGTTCGTTGATGCTACCAGTAATGTTCTTATATTAATAATGAAATTTAATCTGCTACTAAGTACAAAACTAATTCATGTTCATTATAAAAGATGGAAAAATAGAGAAGACTGGAATGAAGAAAATTGGAGGGTTATTGAAATATATAGACTTGACTATGATTTTCTTTGAAACATAGTCAAAGTCTTAGCATATGTTTATCAAGCTCACACAATAAAATCCCATTACATCAAAGTAAAATATATTACCTGGCTGTGCTCTGAAAATCATCTCACCAGACTTAAAATCAAGATTTTGGGGGCACTCAATATGCACTGCCAAATCAGTTCCATATTGTCCTATATTTGTTTATCTTTGCTTCCAGTTGTTTGGTCATTGGTGCTTCATCCTTGAAGATGTCATTACCTTCAATGTCATGAAGTGTTCTGCCTATATTTTCCTCTGTGTATCTTATGGTTTCACATTTGATATCAAGAGCTTTAATCCATCTTGAGTTGACTTTTGTGAATGACATTAAATATAAGCCTGAGTTCATTTTTTTGCATGTAAGTCAAAGTTTTCACAAAATGATACGTTAAATAAACTTTTCTTCCTTCATTTCCTGTTTCTTGCTCCTTTATCAAAGATTAATTAATCATATATCTAAGAATTTTTCTCAGAATATTCAAGTCTATTCCATTGATCTGAGGCTCTGTCTTTATTACTGTACCATGCTGTTTAATTACTACCACAGTTTGAAGTTGGATAAAGAGATACCTCCCATCTTCACACATAAAAAAGAACAAAAGCAATTGCTGCTGGCACTAATGTGTGAAAAAGGAACTATCATTCATTGCTGCTGGAAATGTAGATTGGACCTTTTTTTTTTTTTTGGAAAACAATATGAACATTTAAAAAATAGGACAGGGAATACAGTGTTAAAAGTACAGTGTAAAAAGGCATGGTCATTTGTTCAATCCTGGCTCTACATTGTCTCCTAAGTATAATTAGGTACAGGTACAACTCTGAAAGGTCTCAAGCAATACCTGGGTGTCTTAGTAATCCCAACTCTGCCTGAGCAAGCAGTATTATAACCTTTCATCACAACCTAGAACTAAACTTCTTGTTTGTTTAACGAGAGTCATAGGAAAATGGCCATGATTCTTCAAAGCACCACTTTAGAGAAAAAAAAGAGTAATAAAATAGTAATACCATTAATATATTTCTCAAGATTTATTAATATCAACAGATTATATTTTGATATGCATAGTTTACTGATCAGAACTTCTACTTCAATACCTATAATTCTTTGTTTCTCAAAGAAGATAATATAATATAATGATGAGGTTGCCATGAGAAGTCAAGACATATTATTGAGTTTATTTATTTACATTTACCTGGGTTATGGAAGAAATTGAATGTGGATTTGGTAAATATGGTATTTGAGAACAAATTTCTTATATCTTTGTTTTTTTATTTGGTTGATTTAGGTGAATATGATGCTGGCATCTCTCAGCTTCCTACTGCCTTTTAAGTACTGTTCTAAATCTCAAAAATTCTGGTTGTGAAGATAAAGTTCATAAAATAAACTAATACATCATTTCTTGTGCCTCAGGTCAAAGACTAAAACAACCACTAAGAAAAAATATGAACTCTCCTTTATTTATCTGATTGCTATCTCCTGTTATCAACAAAAGCACAACAATAATGGAAAAGCACTGCATTTTTTCCCTTGTAACCAACCATCTTTTAAAAGCAAAAAGCAAGAAGAAATATATCTTCCTAGTATAAATTCGAATAAATTTGGAGTATACAAAATAACAGTATATTTCATCAAATCTTTTTCCTAGATTTTGTTCTTAGAAAATTATTGTATTCAGAAGAATACAATAAATACATAGCCTTTTATTATCAGCAAGCTACACTAGCAAATGTGCCTTTATTAGAAAGATAAGCCATATTTACACAATAGTCGCTCAAAATCCATTTATTCTTAGAACACCCTTGTGAAGACTGTACATTCTGTGGGTTCAGTCAAATGTATAGTGACATATATTCATCATTATAAGGATATTTTATATTTTTGTTGTTGTTTTATTTGACTCATGTCCAGCTGTCCTCAGTCAGGTTTACTCTTGGCTCTGTGTCAGTGATCAAATGGGCTTTGGGACTGGACCATGTGAGATGCTAGAATGGAACTCAGATCAGCCATGTGAAGTGAGTGCCTTATCCACTTTAATATTTTTCTAGCTCAACATAAAATATAGTACTTTCATTGTCCTCAGATTCCTCTGTGTTCTGCCTATCCATATCTCTCTCTCTCTCTCTCACACACACACATATAGCCTTTAGCAACCACTGATATTTTTGCTGTCATACAGTTTTGCTTTGTACAGATATAATTAAGTTTTATTTGTGCAGTAATTAGTTTTATTTGGCTCCTTTACTACCTATATGTATTTAGGATTCCTCCAATCATTTTCATGATACAAAAAGCTCTTTATTAGAGATGGATAAAATTCTATTAAGTAGATGTATCAGTTTCCTTATCCATTCACATACTGAAAAAATATTGTAGTTTCTTCAGAATGTTGGCAATAATGAATATCTCATTTATCAACACCCATGTGTGAGTTTCTATGTAGACATAATTTCATCCCCTTTGGGAAAAGAAGAAGAGGTGCAATTACTGAAGGAATATTAAAATTTTAATAAGTCCCCAAATTATTATTATTATTTACATTTCTGTGATGATGTATGATGGGTTTTTTTCATATGATTGTCATTTGTGTGTCTTTTATTTTGAAGGGTATGGTTAATAAGATTTTAGTCAGGATATTTGTTTCTGTTGTTGATATCTAAGAGTTCTTGGTTTACAATCAGAGAGAGTACAATAACCCAGGCTCAACCCCTGACACCCTATCTGGTCTCCCTAAGTATTGCCAGAACTGTCTTTCTGAACACAATTATTTGCAAACCGTTGGAACTGCCAGATATGGCTCACAAATGTAGAAATTTGATAAGCTCTTGGCATAAATTGGACATAGATACTTTTTGTTTGTTTGTAGGGTCACAACCTGCTATGTTCAAGGGATAGTCCTAGCAGGAGATAGGTTCTTTTTTAAAAATGTCTTTCAAATATTTCCTCCATCATCAATATTTTTTCTCATTTTTTTGCATTTTATTTTGCCAGAATAGTGTTTTTGTTAGGGTGATATCAGGCATTTTACGCTGTGATAAATGGCTCGACTGCAGGGTGTCTTAAATTCTACATCCACTGAGCCACATTCCTAGCCCAACTTTGAATTTTCTTGAGTAAATATTTTTGGAGTGTATAAGCTCTGTTTATGAATTCATTTTCACACATGAGTGTTCATTGTCAACCACTAACACTGTTTTCTCCTTTTTGCCTGTGCTTCTTTGTCAAAGATCAGTAAACTATATTTATATAGCTCTATTGTTAGATTTCATTTTATTCTATTAGTTATTTGTCTGTTTTTTTTTATAATTGTACATTGTCTTGATTACTGTGGTTTGAACTAATTCTTTTATTTATTTATTTTTGTTTTTGCATCACACCCGGCAGCACTCAGGTGTTACTCCTGGCTCTATGCTCAGAAATCGCTCCTGGCAGTCTCGGGGAACCATATGGGATGCAGGAATTCGAACCACCGTCCTTCTGCATCTAAGGCAAACGCCTTACTGCTGTGCTATATCTCTGGCCCCTGAACTAATTCTTAAACCCAGGATTGTTCTCCAACTTGGTTCTTTTCTTTGAATACCATGGTTAGCTATTCTGAATCTTTTGTCCCGAGATAGAAACTATAAAATTATTTGGTCCATATTCCTAACATAGCTTCTATTTGGGACTGACTGCACTGAATAAAGAGATTTGGGAAGAATTATTTATATAATTTTGAATTTGTCTATTCAGTATCAGGGACATCTCTCTACATATTTTGATTCATTTATTTGCTCGTCAAGTTCTGTGCTTTTTAGCATTTAAATATTGTATGCATTTGTTTAAGTCATATATAAATATTTCATTCTAAGGTTACACATATATAAATGAAATTATATTGTTTTCCTTTCAAATTCTACTTGTTATTGTCATATAAAAAGCAATTATAGGGCCGGGCGGTGGCGCTGGAGGTAAGGTTCCTGCCTTGCCTGCGCTAGCCTAGGACGGACCGCGGTTCGATCCCCCGGCGTCCCATATTGTCCCCCAAGAAGCCAGGAGCAACTTCTGAGCGCATAGCCAGGAGTAACCCCTGAGCGTCACAGGGTGTGGCCCAAAAACCAAAAAAAAAAAAAAAAGCAATTATCTTTTGCATAGTAGTTGCCTCACCTACACACTTGAATCCCTTGTTATTAGTTTCAGTTCTTTTATTTGCTCATAACTTATGCAAAAATGATCATGTCATCTGTGAGATAAGATAGTTTCATAATTTTTTTCACAACTTGCCTTTCTTGTATCATCTTATTGTATAATATTATTCTTACCATGCTATTCAAAGTTAAAGTTGAAAAATTGAATTTTCATAGATTCGTATTGCTGAGAGAGATAGAAATATTTAATAACATCAGGTACAGTTGAATAATAGCCTGATGCTGCTACATATCAGGATTTCTTCTTTCCACTCTTCCACTTGGAACTCTGATAGTTTGAGCAAAGAACATTCTGGTCATATTCTGTATCTGAACCAATCAAGGTGGCTTTGGAGGTACAGAATTTTTCTACAGGCTGTGCCTGTAGCAACTGTTCAAACCTGTACATTGAACCAAGGTTGAGACAAATGCTGTGTAGTGAATGAGAGACCACTAGGATCGTGTAAATTGAATAATCTGCTACGGAGACTGACTGCTAAGGAGAGAGCTAAATAAACAAAGACATCAAGAGTGAGTTTTAGGGCCCGGAGAGATAGCACAGCGGCGTTTGCCTTGCAAGCAGCCAATCCAGGACCAAAGGTGGTTGGTTTGAATCCCAGTGTCCCATTTGGTCCCCCGTGCCTGCCAGGAGCTATTTCTGAGCAGACACCCAGGAGTAACCCCTGAGCACAGCCGGGTGTGGCCCAAAAACCAAAAAAAAAAAAAAAAAAGAGTGAGTTTTAGAGTATCTCCTGCTGTCACCTCTAAATTCACTAACTCAAAAACAAGCAAAACATTTGTCTTAGACTTAGAAATGTTCTTACTGACTGAAAAAAAAAAAAACTGTAAAATGACTTCAGAGCTTCATCCACCTAGTGGTAGAGATTCTTTCTTGCTTTTATAGAGGTACTTGCTTCCTAGAACATTTTAATTTTACCGAGCATGCACTGATTGCCGAGGTCTTATGGCCTTATTCTTTTTTTTCCTTTTTTTTTTTTTTGGTTTTGGGGTCACACTCAGCAGCGCTCAGGGGTTACTCCAGACTCTATGCTCAGAAATAGCCTCTGGGAGGCTCAGGGGACCATTTGGGATGCTGGGATTTGAACCACCGTCCTTCTACATGCAAGGCAAATGCCTTACCTCCATGCTATCTCTCCAGCCCCTATGGCCTCATTCTTTTATCAACAATTTCCATGTAGTCCCTCGTCTAGCGTTCTAAACCCCTTAACATTGACTTTGCAAAAGGTGTGACGCCTTCTCATCATTCCTTGGTCTCTGCACTTGCACATAATACAGGCTTTATGCTGTATCACCCTCTAAGCATTCGGAGCCACTTCCTCTTATTCTACATCCGTGTTGTTTTTCATCCTTAAGGACACTGTGTCAAATTATAACTCAGTGTATTGTAACAAAGCAGTTCTTTTCTCTCATTGTCTAGAATGTGATGTCTTAAATCAATAATTTTGAGCCCAGATCAATACTGATAGGGTTGGCAGATTTGTGTCCCACTCTAGAATCTCTTGGGGGAAAGCTTTTCCTCACTTCTTGTAGTTTCTGGTGTGGGACAGGCTGGTGACAGTGCACCCTTTCTCAAGGTCAGCATCTTCAAATCTCTGCTTCATCTTCACATTGCCATCTCTTCTGCTGTCTATCCAATATTTTTGCTTCCCTAAAGACATATTTGGTGGTATTGATGGTGTCCTCTTGGATATTACAAGATTCTCTATCTCCCATAAAATGAGATGAATCTAAAAATATATATGATAATGTTTTTGAGGTTGTGATAATTCTATGTATGTTACAGGAATTAGGGTGATATATCCTATCAAAACTCTCCTATGCCAAAAGACCAGCCAATAGTTTACATTTTTTTTCAGTCTTTCACTATTTACCAAAAGCTGAAAATTTCATGTACAGAAAACTCTTAACAAAAATTACAGGAAGGCCAAAAGATCCCATATTCTCATATCTCATCAACGATAACAAGAATCAGAAGGTATAAGGTAAAGTTACTAGAACTCCAATCACTAATCTCTTTCTGGGAGTTATTGATAAACCAGAAACTAAAAAGACCCATAAGATCCAAAGAAAGCCTGTAATTTTCCCCTTCATTGGGTGGCAGGAACATAAAATCTTATAGTTTTATGCATCACTAGAAAGAATAAAAATCCTTATCACAAATTTATATAATAGCTTTGAAGAGATTCTCTTGTTGAAATAATATCGTCACTTTATTAGCAAATATCTTGAATGGCTACCAACTCAAAAAATAAAGAATATGCATACATACGTACAAATAGTGAGTATTTTAAAGGCTTTATGATGGTTCTTTTGTATGCTAGAAACATTTTTGTAAAGTCAGGACTTTATATGACATATATGTATCGGTAAGTAGAAAAGAATAAGAGATGACATTGATTTCTAAGGTAAATGTATCCAAACAAGCCATAGCTACTTCATAGCTTGTCAAACTTCCAACCCTTAAGAAATATGCTAGTTCCATAAATAATATCACATATGCCTTCTACAAGTTTCATTATTATAGAAATATACCCTAATTAACAACATGGTAAACAAACATGCATTGTAGAATTTTTTATTAAATCACCAGGAGATACAGTTACAAACTTGTTGGTGGTTAAGTTTTAATCATACAATATGCCAACACACATCCCTTTACCAGTGTTTATTTTCTACTATCTATGTACCCAGTTTCCTTACCACCCAACTTCAAACCCCCAGCCTGGCTTTATAACTGATTCTCTCACTCTCTCTCTCTCTATCTCTCTATCTCTCTCTCTCTCTTTCTCTCTCTCCCCCCCTCTCTCTCATTTTTAGATACTATGACTTGTAATACTTTTACTAAAAGGATATCATGCTTATCACTTGACCTCCTTTTAGCACCTCATTTTTGCCCAGAGTAATCACTTCCAACTATCATTGTCATAATGGTTGAATATTTTGATTATTAGCTAAAGAAAAGGCCTAGAAGCAACACTGACTTATAAATTAACAGTTTTGAATTATTTGCATTGGAATCCAGCACAAAATGTGTTTTTTTTTTATTAGTTTTTAGTGAGAAAGCCTGGACTTTATTTCTCAGCTATGGTGAAACCATTGTTGAAGTGAAAATAATCTCACACATATCCATAACATAATAACCGATGAGCTGAAAGGCATCAGACCAAGGATTTGACCAGCTCTGCTTTTCCTGCTCTCCTCTATTCACCTTACATAAGAAAGCCTTGGGCAGAGCTTAGGCTAAATTATTATTTACAGAATAAATGGTTTCTCAGCGTTAGACATTCAGCTATGCTGGATAAAAAGAGGGAGAGAGTAATAGTGATTGTATGGAATGTGAATAGGGCTTTTGTTGGGTATTTTATGAGAATTATCAGAGTCTTTCCAGAGCCCTGTAAAACTGCTTTATAATCCTATACTGGACCTTGGTGCTTAACTCCTTACACATCTTGAATAAACTAACTGGGAGACCATCATTCCTGTTGCACTCACTAGCCATCTGGTGAGACCAGGAATACAGCCAAGGGTTTTGCACTGCCCCCCCCACCAATTTCTCCACAAGGGCTCCAGCTAGCTTCTTTCCACCCTGTGGGTATTTGCATATAATGTCCTAAACTGTTACTTTCTTCAAACCTTCCTGTCACTGTCCCTGAATGAGCATCTTCCATAGGATGTCCCTGTGGACATCATTCTATATCATTCTATACCAGTCTCTGAGCTGCGGCTTCTCTGACAGACTCCCACCTCCCCGTCAGGGACTTCTGCCATACTGATTTGTCCCCAATACTTCTTTATAACCATGAATTGTGTTTTTATAATATTTGATCAATAAATGAAGAGTTGAAAAACTCAGAGACAAAAGTTAACAATGAAGTTTCTAACTTGACTGTGACAGGAGTGAGTTTCAAGCTAAAGAACTTCAACTCCAAAGGCTAAAACATGAAACAATAAGTTTCAAAGAAAGTGGAAAACTGGTTTGGGATGGTTGAAAAATAATCTCTGAGGGACTGGAGGAATAGTACAGAAAGATAGATGTTTGCAGACAGCCAATCTGGGTTCAGTTCTTGGCATCTGATATGGTCCCTCAGCCCACCAAGTGTAATTTCTGAGTGTAAAGTCAGTAATAATTCTGAGCATCACTGGATGCAGCCCCAAACCAAAATAATAATAATAAATAATAATAATAATTAATAATCTCTGAGATTAAATAAGCAGCTAATATTTAAAAGGAAAAATAAACTTAGTTAAATGAAAATCTAAACAGGCTAATGATTACCTCCTGCCATTCTAATGAGTCTATCTAATAAATGCTGAGAATAATTTAATGGATTATGATTATCAAAACGCTGATATAACAACCTTTAGATGAGAATCAGTATTTTTATTTCGACACATTTATTTCATAAAGCCAAGCAATCCCAAAATATTAGACTTTAAAACTCATACATCTGGGGCTAGAGCAATAGTGCAGTGGCTAGGGCACTTGCTTGCACACGGCTGACCAGGCTTCTTCCTCTACACCTCATACTGTCCCTCAAACCTGCTAGAAGCAAGAAGAGTGCAGAGGCAGTGAGAGCTGTGAGCACAGCTGATTGTGGGCCCAAAAATAAACAAATAAAATACAGTGCACATTTCCTTAACAAAAGATAGGAACATTTTTTATCATTCAAACTTTTGACTTTCATGTTTGCTTTGCTTATTTATTTATTTATTTATTTATTATTTATTTATTTCCCTGGACCTATAGTCCTGTGTTATTGATGGCAGGACTAAAGTTAAGGAAAACCCATAAACTAAAGAAAAGTTTGTAAATTTTAGGTTGACTTGCTCTCAACCTAAAAAACAGAGAGAACAAAATCGTGACTGCGTCCTTTTCCCATAATGAGTTAATTTTTATACTGGCCTGAGCTGGAATCAGGAGTTGTTCCGGTCACTTTTGAAAAGGAAAAAAATAGTTAAGAGCCTGTTGAAGGAAGAACTACAGCTGAAATGGAGTAATTGAAAGGACATACTGGTTGTTTCGGAGGACTCTGCTGCCTCCTTGTGCCTAGATAGTGTAACAGAAATAATAATCGAGCTGGTTCATGTGTGCATCAGAAAAGTCAGGATTTTCAAGGTGGCTCCAAAACAGACAGTCTTGTGGGGTGCTGGCCCACCCCTGACCTCAATGGGTCTCCTGCAGTACGGTAGGTTCAGGCGCAACTGGTAGTTCTTATGACCCCTTTGGAGAAGATCCTCTGATGATTCCCTAGAAGGCCAAGAAGGGTAGAGACGTGTCAAGTAAGTTTCCCATCAAGAGAATTTAATCCGCTTAAATGCATTCTTCAACTTAGAACCAGGCTTCAAAGACTCTGGAGCTGCTCTAGCAAAGTGTAACTTCAAAGAGACAAATGTGCGAGAGAAAGAGATGGGGGATGGCAGGGAAGTGGGGAGTGGAAGGAAAAGAACAGAGCAGCAAGACTGAGGACAGCTGAGTTTGCCCAGAAACCTTCCCCATACAGGCAAGTCATCTGTCCTGCAATTTGTTGCCCTGAATATCCTTCTGGCGGTCTCTGAATTAAACTCTGAAAGCAGTTTGATTTTCGGACAATGTATTCAGACTTTTGATCTTCAATGACAAATCTGATTTCCAAGGGTTGAGTTGACGGCAGGGAATTCATATAAGAGCAGAAGTGACATCACGAGGGTGGTACAGAGATGGTGCCACTTTGATGGTGGTGCATAGTAGCTCTATACATCTGTCCCTTACATAATAATAGTACTGTGGGTAAGACACTAGTTCCAAGTCTCCTATAATCCCCTGATTTTACAAGGAGTGATTGCTAAGTACAAAGGTAGGAATAACTACTGAGCATTGCAAGTGTGGCCCACCCCTATAAAAATATAAATTTTAACATTATTATTACATTACCTAAACTATATTAAAAATAAAAAATGAAATTTGATTTGTCATGTTGCTTCACCTTGAAGGCAGGTTAATAAAGTGTTTATTCCTATGAATATCTAAAGAATTTATACGTCTCTTTCTCTCTCTATCTCTAGTCAAGTTCCTTGTGAGAGGGGAACATATAGGCATGGACTGAAAATAATTGCTTAATATACAATTAGTAATTTGGGGGATAAATCATTATTAGCACAAGATTTCCACTGTTGTAATATATTTTTACTTTATGGGTGTGTTTGGGGTGCCTATCTCTTTATTAGGAGATCATTCCAAGAAAAGTTCACAGAATGGGGCCAGAGTGGTGGCACAAGTGGTAGGGCACCTGCCTTGCACGCACTAACATAGGACTAACTGCAGTTACCAGGCATCCTATATGGTCCCCAAGCCAGGAGCAATTACTGAGTGCATAGCCATGAGTAATGCTTGAGCGTCACCGGGTGTGGTCCAAAAACAAAAAACAAAAAAAAAAGTTCAAAGGAGTTCATATAGGGTGACAGGGATCAAACCCAGATTGGTCTTGTACAAGTCAAGAGTTCTACCATTACATTATCTCTCAAACTTTCTAGGGCCTCCCTACTCCACCATTTTGTTTTATTTTATTTTACTTTACTTTTTTTTTTTACTTTATTAGTTTTTGGGCCACACCTGGCAGTACTCAGAGGTTAATCCTTATTCTGTGCTCAGAAATGACTCCCGGCGGGCTCAGGATACCATATGGATTGTTGGGAATCAAGTCGCGACTGTCCCAGACTGACTGTGTACAAAGCAAATACCCTACCACTGTGCTATGACTCCTGCCCTAATTTCTTTTCAGTAGCTGCACTTGCTTTTTATGGAAACAACTAAGTAAAATTCAAGTGCTTTACGATGAATTTCAGAATCTCAGTCCAAATGCTTGGCATGGGTTTAAAGTTTTTGTTGTACCTTAAACCTCTCTCAACTTATTTTATACAGAGCATGAGAGGAGATGGTTCTTTTCCTTGTTCGGATTAATCTGAACAGATTTTTTTTTCTACACAAGTTGGCACAGTGTTTAGCAGACCATAAATAAACATTAAACATGACTTTTATTGCTCTTCAACCACTCACACTCTCTTTCAACTTATTTGCATACACATTTAAGCAAGGTTTGTTTTTTTTTTCAAAGAATTCTGAATTAGACTAATCAATATATATAAACTCAAGATTCCACTTGTTTGTTCTGCAAAACTTGCACTGTATTTGTCAGCTGACAACAAAATAAACTTTACTTCTTCTGTAGAAGAAGGTCATCTAAGATCAAGAGAGTTGTTACTCTTTTTCATCATCAGGGACTAAAAGTCATTTGTTCATCTAATTCACACACTGAGGGAAATGTGAGAACTCACATAGAAGTCAAGGGGCAGAGACACCAGGATCTTATGAAAGTGCTAGAATCTAGCTAATACAGTAATGAAGGAAAACAGGCAGTTGCAAAAACTCTAGGGCATACAACCTTGTACAACTTGGTGCATTTTTATGCACAGACATCTCTATCATCTGCTTCATGTTTTATTGCATGATTTTATAAGCAAGTTTTCATTTTTTTTCAATGTCATTAGGATGATGTCATGCAAATTTAAAAGTGATATAGTTAATTCATAAAATCAATATCATTAGGCTGATGTCATGCCAATTTATAGTTAATATAAGTAATTCATAACATCTGCACAGTGACCTTGGTGATACACTAGAGAAATAAATATAGATGAGGCAAAACTCAGAATATAAAATTCTACTTGTGTTATTCATTAAAAAAATAATAATCCGACTGAAACCCAAACACAATCATGTATGTAATCAAGGTGTTTAAATAAAAAAAAATCAAAAAAAAAGAAATAAAAGAAAAAACTATAACAAAAAAAAATAATAATCCATGTTTTCAGCACCGTTGGTTTTCTACATCTATGGACATGGCTTGACTGGATATTTTCTTTCAGATTTAGCTCACTTCAGATTCCCGGTAGTAAAATGACCCAGTAGTAAGGTCAACAGTTTTGGTCAAAATTCACAGAATTTAGAGGCTGGAGCAATAGCACAGTGGTAAGGTGTTTGTTTGCCTTGCACACAGTCAATACAGGATGGACCCTGGTTCGAATGCCAGCATCCCATATGATCCCCTGGGCCTGCCAGAAGTAGTGATTTCTGAGTGCAGAAACAGGAATATAACCCCTGAGCAATGCTGGTTGTGACTCAAAAACCAAAAACCAAAAAAAAAAAAAAAATAGATAGCACAGAATTTGCACAAGTTTTGATTAGTTGCTATCATTTTGATTTCTTGTTAATAAAGCTATAGAAAAATATTTAAGAGAAGATACAAGCCAGTTCTCATTGAGAAGCAGGATATGGTGGGCAGAGATTTTAAAGTTATCCAAAATTTCTATCTAAATTTAAATTTCAGACTGGAAAAAATGGTGGGGATTGGGCCAGAACAGCCAGTAGAGCTCTTGCCCTTATATGCAGTGACCCAGGTTTAATCCCAAACACCCCATATTGTCCCCTGATCCTACCACCAGGAGAGACCTCTGAACACAGAGCCAAGAGCAAACTCTGCAAACTGCTAGGTGTGCCCCCAAAATATATGGTGGGGAAAGACTTGCCTACATAATTTGAGAAAGAAACTGAGAGATGAATGATAAGTCAGGGCACCTCAACTGATGGAATGTGAAGATGAAGCTACTTTATGAGTTACCCACATCCCTTTACTCCCCAGATTAAACTACTTTGATCCCAGAAAAGTATCAAAAAACATAGCAGGTACTTAATGCAAAGTTTTTAAGTAGCAAAATACCCAACATGGTGTTTCAAGTTATTGAATCTGGGTATTTTGTTTTGTTTTTGTTTTTGAAGCAAACTTATCAGGACTCAGGGTCTACTCTCAGCTCTGTACCAGGGGTGGGGTGTACCTCTCAGCTGTGCTCAGGGGTTGGCGTCTTTTGGGATAGAACCTAGGCTACTCATATACAAAGCATGTACTCATCTCATTAAGTTATCTCTTTTTGCTCTTAAAGTTTTTTTCCCTGTGTATAGAGATGTCATGTTAAAAATGAGAGGAACATGAAATAAGGGAGAATAAATTACTAAGGACTTGGATGTTGTGAAATATTAAGCAGAAATTGAAAACTAGTTCTGATTCTTAATGTAATGTGGGTCTTTCCAATAGGATTATATCAACTTTTCTATGGATGTCCATATTGCCTTTATGAGTAAGTATCCCATGGACATGGAGCACTTAAGCCATATGATTTTAAGATTTCTAAAATCTGCTTGTTTGGGGACCACACCGAGAAGTTTGATTTTCCAATCCCTATACTCAGGAATCACTCCTTGTGAGCTCTGAGAACTATAGGAATGCCAGGAATTGAACCCAGGTTGGCTACCTTCAAGGTCAGGGCTTTACCCACTGTATCATCACTCCTGTCCCAAGATCACTGAAGTATTTGGGGGCATAAGCAGAATGCCTCTCCCATCTCAGACCTCATTACCTCTTTTAAATGCAAAAGTAATCACTGCTTTCTTCCTTTCTGATGTAGAAAAATATCAAAGACCCAGAAGTATCAGTGAATATTTTGAAATACTCTTTACTCAGAGGAAAAACCTAGTCTTGCCTTTACTATGTGCAACCTCCATTTCCTTGAAGGAGAAATGTTCCTGATCAGCCTATTTCTCTAGGATTTACTGTCATAAATCTTCCTGCATCTGCTAGTAAATAGAATGTTCCTTGAATCACCTGTCTGATGCTGTTTTGATGACTTGTTCAGTTCAAAAAGAACCCAGGAGGTGGAGAGGTGGCAGGAGGAGTGCCCTTGTGTAAACCAATGTGAGAGTCTTGCTTTGATGCTCTCCAGGCTGAGGGGCTAGCCCTGTGACTTTGATATGAACTGTGTATACTGATTGTCAAACACTGGAAAGCTTTTTATCTTTCATTTGTACTGACATGAGAAGGGTTTCTGTTCACCCAGCTGTTCTCCCTTTCACTCCTGTGCTCAGAATTGTGATAAACAGCCCCAAGGACTGGGAAGTGGACATAGAATTGTGAGCCCTAAAGATCTATAGGACTATAGTGCTACGAAGGGGTCACCTTAATGAGATTTCAGAGTCTAAGGGATGAACTGGACTCAAATCTGACTCTGCCAAGACCAAATATGACCTCCAAAGTTCTTCCTAAACTCCTGACTTTATCAGGGACACAGATATGTATGAGGGATCTGGTAGTTTTCCATAGCACCACAGAAGATATTTATAAATGGTTTTTTGTTTGTTTGTGTGGGTTTTTTTTTTTTGGAGGGGTCACATCCGGTGATGTTCAGGGTATATTCCTGGCTATGCACTCAGAAAGCACTTCTGGCTTGGAGACCATATGGGAGGGACGCCAGGGGATTGAGCCAAGGTTCGTCCTGGGTCAGCCACATGCAAGGCAAACGCTATACTGTTGTGCCATGGCTCCGGCCCCAAAAGAGTTATTTTTCTGCAAAATTGGATATAGAAAAGTAAGGGAATCAGAGGGAAATTACATGGCTTTGAAGTATATGAGATTCAAACATCTGCATCTGGGTTTTTACAAAATCTGCCAAGACAGGTTTAATTTCCAATCTTTATCAGATTGATATGTTGTAAAATAAAAATCCATGAGTGCTGAGATCACCCCACACGCCGTGTTTCTAAACCTTTAGGTGGACGGGTCTAATGAAGCAGAGTAGCAGAAGAGAAATAGTATACCAATCAGTCTGGAAAGATTCAGTCTGCTTTTTGCTTCATGGCCTCTCTACCTTTTCCTTCTTCTGTCTGAGCCTAAAGCCAGAACTCCTTTCTTTATGCAAATCAATTCTCCATACCAGGAAGGGGAAACTCCAGGAAGACAAAAAGTAACTGTCAGGTGAGCTTTTACATATCAAAGGAAGAGGTTCCTAAAAAGAGGAAGTTGGGGAAACACCTTTGGGATTGGTACCTGGGTATTGTCTTATAGTGGCTAGGAGTGAAGATATCTAGAGGTATGAGATATTACCCCTACCTCTATGCTCTGAGATTACTCCTGATTAGTTCTGATAACCGAAGGGATACCAGGGACTGAAACTGGGTAAGATATGTGCAAAGCAAGTGCCTTTACCCTTTGTACTATCTCTCCAATCACTATTTTCAATTTCTTAAAGGAAGTTGAGTCTCTTAAGGCTCAACATTATTAATATTCTCTTTTCTAAACTTACCTCTGTACTCTGGAAAGATCGACTCCTGTTTGTAAGGAATTTACCCAGATCTAAAAGGAGCATCTAGTAAATGTAGATGTTCAAGTAGGTCAATGTTCCATTCCCTCTGTGAAAATTCTCCCACAATTGTAGAATGTTAGGGACATCTTTCTTGGCATGCTGAGAGTGACTATTTAGAGCAAGCCTTATTTCAAATGATGGAAGAAAGGGAAGTATAAATTCATTTGGGAAAAAAAAAAAGACACTTGCTCTCCCAATTGGATCAGGTATTAGACAAAATAGAGTAATCTATAAAGACAGTCATACTTTCCAATTATAGGTCTTAACAAATGAAACTTCCCATCCATCAACTTTACAGTAAGAGCAAATTCACTTCATCTATCTTGTGAAAGTCATTTGTACAAGGTGGTAGGGTGTTATGTTTTAACAATCCAATCTACTAATTAATGGGAAATATAAAAAGAAAGCCACAGTGATAAAAATCTGTCTTGGTTATGAACTATTCTACTCAATATATTAAAATATATAAAACTCAGTTTGAGAAGTTCCTATTTCAGATTTCAGAAACTAAAAGCTAATTTTTCACAAATATTAAATAGATACCAAGAGTTATAGGACATAGAAATATCATGTAACCTCAAAATTATTTGTGTTTATCTGTATGGCCCCTAGTCTGTCAGGAGTGATTTCTGTGTGCAGAGCCAGGAGTAACCCCTGAGTACCACAGGGTGTGGCCCCAAAACCCATCAATCAATCGATCAATAAAGTTTAAAGTTGAAGCACCTAACAATTACTGACTGTAGTAATAGAGGTCTGTATGAAAGTTGATGAGTTACATCATTGTTTAGAAAATATTTGGCATAGATATCAGTGAAGAAGATCCAAGGAAAGATTTACTTCAAAAACACTTTCTTTTAATAGTTATATTTCATTTTTTTACTTGTTTATGGTCTCTTCAACCTAATTCCAAGATAATTTTCATTTATTTATTTATTTATTTTTGTTGGGTTTTTGGATCACACCCAGCAGTGCAGGAGTCACTTTTGGATCTGCTCTCAGTAGTCATTCCTGGTACTGCTAAAGGGACCATATGGAATGCCAGGAATCAAACCCAAGAGGGCTATGTGCATTAAAATCTTTTGATTTCTTCTTTAAAAAGTCAGTGAGTCTGGGGCCGGCAAGGTGGCGCTAGAGGTAAGGTGTGTGCCTTACAAGCGCTAGCCAAGGAAGGACCACGGTTCCATCCCCCCTGTGTCCCATATGGTCCCCCAAAGCCAAGGGCAATTTCTGAGCGCTTAGCCAGGACTAACTCCTGAGATCAAATGGGTGTGGCCTAAGAAAACAAACAATCAAAAAAAAAAAAAAAAAAAGGCAGTGAGTCTGGCATCGGAGATAGCACAGCAGTAAGGCCTTTGCCTTGCTTGCAAAAGGACAGCGGTTCGAATCCCGGCATCCCATATGGTCCCCTGAGCCTGCCAGGGTCCATTTCTGAGCATATAGCCAGGAGTAGCCCCTGAGTGCTGCCGGGTATGACCCAAAAAATAAAAAAATAAAAAAAGGTCAGTGAGTCTGACTTTTTTTTTTTTAGGAACTTGATAAATAATACCTAAAATTATATTTAATCAAATCTATCTGCAAATAAATTAATATTTAGTGTAAAGTTTCAGTCAATCAACAACAACAAAAAATTGCAGCCATAAGAACATAAAAATAATAGAATCTGGGGCCGGCGAGGTGGTGCTAGAGGTAAGATGTCTGCCTTGCAAGTGCTAGCCAAGGAAGGACCATGGTTCAAATCCCCCGGCGTCCCATATGGTCCCCTCAAGCCAGGAGCGATTTCTTTTTTTTTTTTTCTTCTTTCCTTTTTTTTCGTTTTGAAACTTTTTTTTCTTTATTTAAACATCTTGATTACATACATGATTGTAATTAGGTTTCAGTCATGTAAACAACACCCCCCTTCACCAGTGCAACATTCCCACCACCAATGTCCCAAATCTCCCTCCATCCCACTCCACCCACACCTGTACTCTAGACAGGCTTTCCAGATCCTTCATTCATTCACATGATTATGGTAGTTCTCTGTGTAGTTATTTCTATAACTGCACTCACCACTCTTTGTGGTGAGCTTCATGAAGTGAGCTGGAAGTTCCAGCCCTCCTCTCATTGTCTCTGAGGATTGTTGCAAAGATGACTTTTATTTTTTCTTAAAACCCATAGATGAGTGAGACTATTCTGCGTCTCTCTCTCCCTCTGACTTATTTCACTCAGCATGATAGATTCCATGTACATCCATGTATAGGACTGTAAGTCAGTGAGACAGATTCATTTATTTATTTTCCCTGTTATTACCTTTGTGGCTGTTGTAACCATGTCTAGGGTATCATACAAGCTTGGCTGTGGTGTGCACACACTTGAAGGTTGTGCTTGGTAGGGATTGCACTCCTCTAACTGCAGTGCGTTCAATGCTTTGTGGGAATTATGCTCATTTAGTTGTGCTCCTGTGTACAATTTTGTTGTATTGGTTGCTAGCAGTTATTGTGGTCTTATAGTCTTACTAGGAGTTTCATTTTTGGTCACAATGCTCACCAAGGGTGCTACACCATTGTTTTGGTACTTACATCTCCTATGCACTGGGGATTGCTCAGAGCTACAGCTGTGCCAAAGCAGATCCCCTAAGACCATGGTATGTATGGGACAGCTCCAGCGAGAGATCTCATATCCTCATCAATGCAAGGCAAGGACATTTTTCAAAACTATGCTTATCCTGGACTCCTCCACGTGTCCTTTCTTTAAAGGATATTTTTTAATGAAATAAGCACAGAAAAGTCAAAACATTTAGAGTTTGATTGGATATCTTCACTCAAATAAAAAAGAACTAGATTGAGTAGAACTCAACAAAAGTGAGGAAATCTTTATCATATACATTTTGAGAAGTTATATAGCCTTCCATATGTCTTAATGACCCCTATATTATATGTTCTATAATATTTTGTCTTATTATTAAAAGGTTATTTTTAGGGTTGAAGAGATAATAATATCAATATCTATTCTAAAAAATACCAAGAACTTCTGATACAATTGTGCAGGCAACCTCCAAGGGACAAAATGGGACCTGAGTTTTTAGTAGACAGTAAAATTTTTAATGACAATTTGTAGGACTGCATTCTTCGGGAATATTCCTACATTCGTACGGACACCAGCTCTTTCCTTTTCATCTTTTACTTGAAAGGTTGCAGTTATGTAGATTGAAGATAATAAAATTTGGTGAGATTAAAATGAATTAGTATGTGGTAATCCTACAGTTTTCACAGTTATTCATTTCAAAATAAATTCACCAAATATTTAGTCCTTTTTTACACATGGTGTCCTGTACTGAGCATGGAATATCCTGAAATTATATGGGAACATAAAGATGCCTTGCTTGTGGGCAACATGAATTCCATCCTAGACACTAAATATGATGCCCTGAGTCCTAGGAGCCAGAAGTAAAGCCTGAGCATAGTTGGGTGTGACCCAGAAACAAAAAAAATAAGATTAGTTGCATCAAACTCATACTTTCCAGTATTCCATTAATTGCAGTGTTGTTCTGCATACTAGATTTTATGATATGCTTATTATATGAGGGAAAGTAAGAGGGA
This sequence comes from Suncus etruscus, assembly GCF_024139225.1. Taxonomy (NCBI): domain Eukaryota; kingdom Metazoa; phylum Chordata; class Mammalia; order Eulipotyphla; family Soricidae; genus Suncus; species Suncus etruscus. The sequence goes on along the minus strand of NC_064863.1, from coordinate 16,484,058 downwards.
AACTGATATACATGTATACTAGTAAAATAGAAAACAATTAATAAAAAAGAGATGGTTATTACCAGATTAATTTCCTTGGGTGAGAATATGTCAGGCTGGTTACCAAGCTAGTGGTGATCAGATTCTTTCTGATTACCTAGTTTAGTATTACATATCTGGAAAATCTAAAACTGTAATTCAGTCTTGTTTGTAAAATAAGGCCTGGCATAAGTGTCTCCATATTCTTGTTTGTAAAATAAGGACTGGCATAAATGACTCCATTTTGGTTTTTTTTGCTTTTTGGGGCCACACCTGTTTGATGCTCAGAAATTGCCCCTGGCTTGGGGGGACCATATGGGACACCGGGGGATCAAACCTCGGTCCTTCCTTGGCTAGCGCTTGCAAGGCAGACACCTTACCTCTAGTGCCACCTCACTGGCCCCATGGTGACTCCATTTTGATTGTACTGTTTTATTTTAACAGATGTGTTTTATTTAAACACCTCTTTCCCTCTTTCTTTTTACAGCAAAATTAATTTACAGAGAAATTATCACATCCCCCTAATTAAAGTAAGGAAGAATATAATTTATTGTTCACAGAATTAGAAAATTGAGTGTTAAAGTAGCTTTAGATAAAATCCAACTCAATGCTCTCACCGAAGTTAAGTAGTACAGGTAATATTCTGAGTTTCACCTTGTGTCTGAGTTTTCTGAAGTCTAAAGTGATGCATTAATCTCACAAAGACTTCTGACCATACAATAGTTTATATATTGTTCCAGGTAGTATTTAGAGAAATTTAATAAAAACACTCATCCTGCTGGGCTCTGTATTTAAGGAGAAGACATGGATTAAAACTATGCTGTGTGATTTTAAAATTTTAAAATTTGTCTTTCAGACAAATTGCTTAATTGAGTTTCATTATTCTCAGCAACCTGGGGATAACTATTAACCTTCAAGTGTCATTATGAGAATTAATAAGATAATTTATGTTAGTATTACCTTTACCTACTTTGCCCATCTTAATTGCTCATGAAATATTAGCTGTTAGTGTAAAAGCAATAATCAAGTTTTTGTAAGCCAATCTCCATCATAAAACAAATCAAATATTCATATGGCTATACAGGGTTAAATTTTATTCATCAAATTCGGGGAGCCCAGTATAGTGCTCTTTGGATATAATTCAATGAATCTTATGAAGCATATATGAGTTATGCCTCCTACTCCAGCATTTTAAATTGAATCTACTCTATCTAATACTTTCAGAGTTTACTCTCAAAGGCAGAGGAATAACTGTGATTGTAAATGACAGCGGGGAAGAATAAAGGCCACCACACTGGAAATAAATGTCAGTAGACACCCAGGAGCCTTTTATTCATTTATTTAAAGGAACATTTTTCCCTAGTAATGTTCAGCTGATTGCATAAGAAATTCAGTAGTTATAAAACATGTGGGGAAAGTACTTTGAAGAGAGTTTTGTGTTCACATAGGAAATTGCTAAGAGAATTATTTTGGAGGTACATCATGACCCTTATATTTTACCTTTTAAAAAAGCCTTTTATTATTTACTTGAAAGCTGACAGAGAACCGGTGGAATGCTCTATATATGATTTAAGTATATACAGGTCAATGCATTTTCTTAATACTTATCCACTCTGCTGCTAATGTTTCCCAGTTCCTTAAGTTACCCTGCTTTTGACTATGTCATCACATGTTCAAAACTTTTACTAGCCATTTAGACATAACTTTTTATGAATATTTAAAAAATTATGGAAAGGTTTGGTGAGGCAGACATTGCTAACCATTCACCAGATTTATGCTTTCATCTTCTTCCTAAGTCCATAGGCTTTTTCTCACTGTTTAGCATGAACATATTAAGTGAATTTTGTAGATGATGTATATGTGCCACTCTAAACACCTTTAATGAACACACCTCTGTGTTCTTTCTCCTCCTTTTGGATGAAATAGTCACAGGAACTTTAAAAAACACAGGAAAGATAGTCAAGTCTCTGTTAACCTCTATCTGTCAACAAAATGCTATATGTAAAAGAACTAGGCTGTGGACATTCTAAATGGTTATCTCTTTTTTTTGTTTTAGTTTCTTTTGGTTTTGGGGTCACAACAGACAGTGCTCAGGGGTTACTCCTGGCTCTATGCTCAGAAATCACTCTTGGCGGGCTCGGGGGACCATACGGGATGCCGGGATTCAAACCATTGACATTCTGCATGCAAGGCAAATGCCTTACCTCCATGCTATCTCTCCGGCCCCTAACCACACTATTTCTGTACCATTCACAGCCTATCAAAAATTTCCCTTGAATAAGAAAACCGCATTTGTGAAGAAACCGTCCACCAAAGAGGAAAAGAAGAGATACTAGATCCTTTACCTCCTTTGTAGATACTAAAAACCAAAGCATATAGAATATAATTACTATTTCATACCTGAATTAGTAAAAATGCATTGTTTCATATAGAAAATTGTTTAGCAAAAAGAACATCATTTCTGGAATGGCAACTTTTAGCATGTTTTGTTTTACTACTTGGATGTTGCCTCCATTTGAGCAAGACCTTTGACTTGTTTCGATGCTGCTCCAATTGTAGTTAGACTAAAGACAGCCAACCAGCTTGCCATAAACAGCTGTCCCTTCACTTCCTATTTTCATCCCTGGCTAGAATCATTTAACCTCAAAGGCAGGTTTCCAGCTCTGACCTTGTACAAATTCCCCACCTGATGGCAGTGAGCCATCTATCTGCTTGCTCCTCTTGCCATCCCAAACAGATGGTCCAGCTATAAATAGTTATAAATCACAATTGCCATGTGTGAAAGATTCCAAGTACAAAGTGCTTATTTGTTCTGAAAATTGTTGCCATAGCTGGCAACTAGAGAGAGTCACTTGATCCATCTACATGGCTGCCTAAAACTAGATGTTTATCAACAACTTTTGAGGGATCAACTCTCTAATTTCTATCTTTCCTAACTCGGGACTTTTATTATTCATTTGTGTACATATTAGGCAGAATTCTCCAGAGAGGCCATTGATGAGGATATAAACAGAATGAACTTTATTTTTAAGGATTTAATTCACATAATTTGTGTGGCTTCCAAAGATCTAGACATAATGGAGTCTTGACAGAAAAGTGTCAGAAAGAAGAGACACAGAAAAAGTTTGGGGGCAGTTTGTTGTAGAAATAGAAAGAATAAATATTGAAGATTATTCCCAAAAGATTTTTTCTGGGGAACCAGGAAAATTTTATGAGAGTTAAGTACAAAGACATTATGCTACAAAGTTCCTTCTTGTTAGGGTAAGGTCAACTTTTTGTTCAATTAAGATTTTCCACTGATTCGATTTGGGCACCCATATTTTGGAAAGGATTTGACTATACTCAACGTCCATGGATGCATTCCTTTATCTGTCTTTATTGACGTTGCATTATTTTATCAGAGTGGAAATGTTGATACACCTTAGGTGTACCAGCCTAAGTTCTATAGTCTTATACTGCCTATTCTCTTTTTTCTTTAGATATGTCTCTAAACAAAATTATCTAATATTTTTCTTTCTTCTGTCACTTTAGTTCTAAATGTAATCTCATTCAAAATACCCTTCCAGAAACTTCTAGAGCTATTTTCAATTATATACACAGACCACGTCGTGGTAAAAGACTAGTTGACCAACAAAATTAACCATTTTGATTTGCTATGAGGGAGGCCTTTTCCTTGTTTAAGTCTTCTGGATTCTTGAGGACTATTATTATTTTATGTGCTGCAAGCAGCTTCTGTCTTGCAGCGCCTGTGGGATTTTGATAAATTCACTTCATGGAGAGTGGGTTGCCCCGCACCAGCGAACGGAAAAATATGAAATATGAAATAAACGAAACCACGGAGAGTATGTGGCGTCAACACGTTTTCTAGCAGGAGTGTGACAAGTTTATTTTCCAGGGGGTTTTATAGTGGTAAGCCAGTCCCAGGTGCAGAGAAGGATGTTTACCATAACAAAGCAAGGTTAATTGTAAAAGAAAAGGTAACACTCAGGTTAGCTTTTAACAACCAATCTTAATTGCAAAACAAGGGTTAGCAGGAAATATGAAATATCTAAAAACTTGATCTTCCTGGGCTGGGCTCTATTGTTTATGGGGTCAAGTACAGGAAGAAACCAAATCTCCTAAAGTGTGTTTTTCTATTTTCTGAGCAGAGTCAATTTCGCCCTTGTTTACAGAAACTTCAGCTTCAAGGACATATTTGAAAAAGAGGAAAACCATTGTCTGAACTTTTAGGGTTATTATATCCATAAAAAGGTTCTCTTAGTAATCTTTGGTGCTGGAATTCTAAGCCAAATTATTTGATAGAGGCCACAATTTTGCCTGAGATAAGTGCCAAGCATCTCTTCGGAATTTCCTCAACCATCCACGCAGGGAAAAAGGCGTTTGAGGAATCCGAAGGGGATACTGCAGTTCTCCCTACCAGGAAATCTAAGGATACCTCTGGTGGGCTGAATTCCCCTAAAAAGTTTATTGATGCCGTGGCATTTATGGGATTTATCAAAACCAAAGGTTTCAGCATTCTCGAAGTCTCAAGTCTGAAAACCAGCTCACTTGTAGACTAGCTGACACAGCAATTTATCCAGAAACATCCACTTCTACTTCTCTCCCTGGCACTAACTCCACCTTAGATTTATTTTCCAGATCAATTGGGAGAACTATAGATTGCCAGCTTTGTAAACATCTATTTACATTGAAACTGCTATTTATAGTTGAGTTTGTAGATCAGATCTTACTCTTCAAACCAGCAATAATAAAATAAATATGTTCTCCATGAAGCACATGATAGTTGTGGCTCTTTGGTATAAAGGAAAGTAAAAAGATAAAGGTACTGTCATCCTGAAGGACCATAACTGAAGAACTCAGAGAAGATTTTTAGGCTACATCAGATGACAATTGAAGATCCCAAGGATGGTCTCAAAGTTAAAGTTCACAAAATATTATTGTTAGGTGTAGTCAAGAAAGAAGGCAGGCCCCAGATTATGTCCCAATATAGCCTAGGGAAATACCAGGTAAGAAGGAGGTGCTGTGACAACCAAGGCAAAGAGATTCTATGGCCAAAAAGAGCAGTTCATGAGAAGCTACTCTAAAAACTGGACAGGGCTTCTCACTCTTACCTTCAATGTATCAGGTGTAACTCCATGTAACATGAGGTTGGAGCATTAAGTTTGAAATTATTGCAGGATAGGTCAACTCTGATTCAGAACATTATTCTCACTACCCCAATCCTGAAGGATGTTTTCACTCACTTTGCTCTTCGATTAGTTTCCTTGCCCTCAATCTCACAGTAAGATTAAAGATAACACAGCAAGACTGCTGAGAGTTCCATTTTATGTCCTTGGTTTTTGTTGTTAATTTGTTTGCTTTTGTGATGATGCCCAACTCAGATATTTTAAAAGATAGTTTACAGACCAAGGGCATATTTCTGCTATACAAAAGATTGAGTGATCCTTAGCATAATCGCATAGCTGGACCCAAATATTGAGCCATTTGCCCCATTGGCCAATGTGTGTTGGCCTGATATAGCATGAACAGTGTCTGGAAGCCCTGTATCCTGGTCTTATCGGGCTACTAGCAGAATCTTAGTGTAATCCTAAAGGCCATAGCTTCATCATCTTTTTTGTTTAGTTTATTCTATTTTTCTCTTGTTTTCTGGTCACAACTAGAGATGCTCAGAGCTTACACTAATCATGCACTCAGGGATTATTTCTGGAGGGATTTAGGAAAACAATAATTCTTGGAGAAAGAACCTGAGTTGGCCCTGTGCAAGGTAAATGCCCAACCCATTGTACTATAGTTCTGGCCCAAGTTTCAGTGTATTAAATAACTTCACAGAAGTAAAAAGCCATTATACCCAGTTCTAGTGATTTTTAGACATTCCTCTCCCAAAATTGAAAACTTCTAGGAATACTTCAGGTTTCTTGTTCATAGTCTTTGTTGGAAAGTCTTGGGTATTTTGTCAGGGGTGATGTGCAGAGACATGACAATATCATGTCATGAGAATTATAATGACAATAAAGACTGGCACATAAAAATTATTGTAAATACGCAATCTTAGTTACATCAATAAAAATTACAGCATCTGGGCTGGAGCGGTGGTACAAGTAATAAGGTGTCTGCCTTGCACTTGCTAGCCTAGGACAGACCAAGGTTTGATCCTCTGCTCTCCCCTTTGGTCCCCAAAGCCAGGAGCGATTTCTGAGTGCATAGCCAAGAGTAACCCCTGAGCATCACCGGATGTGGCCCAAAAAACAACAAAAAAAAAATCACAGCTTCACTTTTTAATGAAAGTATGCCATTGTACATTCATGAATATGTAGTTAGTAAGAATTGAGTTTTAATTCATGCTTTCAACATCAAGGGACTCTTTGAACTCAATTGTGGCATGATATTTTCTCATCATACTAAAGATTTTGTGAGTTCAACAAATCCACTGAAGATATAACCCTAAGATTAAGCAAAGACCATATAATAAAAAATCTTGCAATTAAACATAATTTAAGTTTATCTTACATAAATGTATCATTATTGATAACTACATGTATTCTTAAAACAAGCACGGGATTGGGGGTTAATTTCTTTATGTTTTATGTTCGAGAGTTCAAGACCCCATTTAGCTCTGCTCTGATAGCATTTTTGCATTTGAAGTTATATTTTTTGTAACAACTGAAATGAAGTCTATAAAGAGATTTTAGTAATAATGGATAAAGTGTAAGAGATTTTGTTCCTTCTTTTTTGGTGCAACTTTGCACTATAAACAGTGTTGTTCAAATTTTGGAAGCAAAACTCAGTTTTATAAACACTTTGCTAATATTGTTTCCCTCCTTCTCTGTAGGAATGCCCCAGTGGAGTTGTTAATGAAGAAACCTTCAAAGAGATTTACTCACAGTTCTTTCCACAGGGAGGTAAGTACAAACACGAACTTGTTAATGGACTCTCCATTAAAATACTCCTTGCAGTCTTGATTTGGGTTAAATCTTTGGGGCTGTACATTTTTAATCTTTATGAAGAAGAATTGCAAACAAGTACAAAAAAATTTCTATTGGAAAAGTGACTCGTTGCAAGTGATCAAATAGCTAAGCGTGCTATTCCATTTACGATGTGTAGTATTTCTGTTGCCTTAGGCTGATGGTTCTCAAACAAAGCACATTACCACATATTATATAGGTCTCATCTGCCTTTCCCAACTCTGCAAATGAGAACAGACACAATTACCCTCAATTTTCAGATGTGATATCTGGGACTGTGCAAAGTCAAGCTGTTTTCTTTCAGGGTCACAGATCAACCATGTAGCAGAACTAGGTCAGAACCTAGATTTTCCTGTAACCTTCCTGGGTGTTCTTCCTGTACTATCTCTCTATATATCTTTCTCTGTCTCTCTGTCTCTATCTCTGTCTGTCTTTGTCTGTCTGTCTCTGTCTGTCTGACTCACTGACTGTCTCTCACTCTTTCTCTCTATCTCTCTCTCTCCCCTCCCACTTCCTCCTCTTACTTTTTATTGCAATAAGACTCGATGTAAGTGGAAACTGACATGGATCAAGGAGAGAATCTGGCAGAATTTATTGAAAATTCATGGATAAGCACAAAGGAGCTAAGTCCGGATGTTCATTATATGGCACTCCAGAATATCGTCAGATACAAAAGAAGAGTAATATAGGATGGGAAGATGCAAATAATTTTGAAATACTGACCCAGTGCACAGAGAACACTTCCACAAGAATGAATGTCTAGTCAGCATGTCAAATCTCCATCCCCAAAGGTGAATTTAGGTACTAAAGTGAGGGGAACAAGCAGGAGAGACAGGACAGAGGGTAGAGAATGTTTTTGTATGTGGCCAACTTGGGTTCAGTTCCTAGCACTTCATATGCTCCTTTTAAGACATACTGGGAGTGATCTCTGAGTACAGACTCAAGAGTAAGCTGTGACCACTACCAAGTGTGGTCCCAAAACAAATAAACAAACACAAAAATAAAAAATCAAATGAAGAGGAAAGTTTGTGAAGAGTTAGCACTGGTTTCCATCATAGTGTAAGCTCATTTAGCCTATCTTCTGCTGAAGCTCCTTTCTAGTAAATATTCCTCTTTTGCATTTCTAACTACTCAAATAAATATGGACAGTTTAGGAGGTAAGAGAGCTAGAACAGGAACTGAATTGCTTGCCTTATAGGCAGGCAATCCCACTACTACATGCCCTCAACCCATTACTACCAGGGGTCATTCCTGAGCACAGAGCTAGTAATGGCCCCTAGGCAAACATACTTTGTTCTAAGAATCCCCTAGCAATGTGTAGCTACATTTTATTTTTTAAGGATGAATACACAAAGCAAGATACTTGTTGTGGGGAAGTGAGTGTGGTTTGTTATTGCTGCTGTTATTTTGTCTTAGAGTCAAACCCTCAGGCAATGCTCAGGATCACTTCTAGCTAGGCAGTCAGTAATGAGTCCTGCAAGTGATAAAGGAGGCATAGGGGTTGCCAGGGATCAAACCCAAGTCAGGTGTCTGTAAGGCAAACACCCTGCTGGCTGCAGTCCCTAAAAGCAAGAGATTTTGCAGTGAGAGTAGGATAGGGTACTAAAAGCAGTCCTTATTTCAGCTCAATATCTAAGAATACTTGACAATTGTATAATACATTAAGTATTGCTTAAGTTAAAAGGAGAACAAGGAGGAAGTAATGGTGCATTACATTCATAACATATGACAGAGATGAGCAAGGAACTGTATTTGCCTCCACAGTTAAGAGTTTCCCCATCAGTCATTCTACAGGGAACTAGTTCAACCTTGTCACACAACCTGCATGCCTGGTATTGTTATAATAATATAAAGAAACAAAGCAATTAAAAATATGTGCACTCAAAAGAAAGATGCAAAAAGAAATACACAACCTCATGCTAAAACAATAAAAATAATTGTCTTTTTGGTTCTGACTTCCCACCATGGTTTATTCTCCATGAGCCAGAGGGATTCCCTTAGAATGATATGGCCATTAGCCATATCATGCACTGCTCTGTTCAGAACATTCCACCGCAATACCAACACTCTTGCACGAACTGTGGTCACTACTCTCCTTTATCCTGTCCCACTTTCCGCCTAGATTCATGATGTTCCAACCCCACCAAGTTTTGCTTTTGATATATCTGTCAGTCATGTTGGGCTTCTGGGACTTTGAATTGCTGTTTTCTCCATCTGAAATTCCCCTAAGCATACATTTTACTTTCATATCCCTTTGGCCTTTTTTTCAGTTCACCTTTTCAGAGAAGCTTGTCCTCAATAACTTCTTAAACTAGAACCCCTTAAATATTACCCATGCCCTTGTCATGCCTTAAGTTTCTCTTAGCAATCAGGAGTACCTAGCAACAGAGAGCTTACCTATGTTTATCGTAATTTATTATTTACTTTCCCACCAAAATATCATCTCCAAGGAAGCAAAGGTTTTTGTCTGGTTTGTTTAGTTTTAAATACAGGTCCCTAAACAGTGAGTGACAAATAAAACTTTGTCCATATAACACAAATGGAAGAGCACGTGCATAAATGAATGGTGTTATTTTATATGGTCACCTTAGCTTTACAATGGTGTGATCACTGTAAAGGATATTTTGAAAGTATCCAACATTTAAATATTAGGTATTTCATACCAAAAATAATAATTATTTATTTTTAGATGTTCAATGCATTGGCTTTTGAAATTTTCAGTGGGTTAAAAATTATTTTATATCTGGCTTCTCAAAAGTTCAGAACTTTTGATTTAAGATGGTCTTTTAAAAGAATTAAAATAGGAGCTGGAGAGGTGGCGTTAGAGTAAGGTGTCTGCCTTGCAACCGCTAGCCAAGAAAGGACAGCAGTTTGATCCCCCGGCATCCCATATGGTCCCCCCAAGCCAGGGGCAATTTCTGAGTGCTTAGCCAGAGTAACCTCTAAGCATCAATGGGTGTGGCCCGAAAAACCAAAAAAAAATTTAAAATTAAATACTGAGATGCCCCAGGGTGACCCATTATTACATACAATTATATGTATCATGCATTATTATGTACCCACTGACCCCTTTAATAACTTTAATAACTGTCCACACACAATCAAAAAGAGTACTTTATGCCAGCATTGCAATGAGACCATTGTCTATATAAATAAATAACATACAATATCATTTGTTTGACTTACATATTATTAAATCATCTTAAGACTGAGTTTTAAAAATAAAAGTCATGTGTATTAAATTTCTAAATGCCTGACAATGTATCATGTTAATATCTGTCCCCTTGGCACAAACGGGTGTCTTTAACTTATTCTTGAACCATCTAAAATGAAAGATGTTATATGCTACAAGTTGAACATACCTTTACTATGAAATTTTATTTGAAAAATAACATTTGGTATGGAAGAACATTTCCTTAAGTACAATCCTGTTCAAAGGATTCCTGCTAAAAAATCCAAAGGGATTTGTGAGAAAATCCCTTTTATTATCTTAAAAATTCTTGGATTATTCATGTTAATTGACTGCATAAATCTAAAAGTACCAGACATTACTGAAGAAAATGAAATATTTCAAAGAATGATGACTTGCAATTTTAGAAATTAATATTGTACACACAAATTGTATCTTTCAGTACTGCTAGAGAAGGGAAATAGCTCAAGAAAAAAAAATCTTCTATAGCAGGTAAATTCATGTTTTGGCACTCCACTTTAACTGAGAACTTTTTTTAAGGTTTATGGTCTGTAAGCAACAGGTTTCTTGTAGTATAAAAAATGATTGGGCCATAAATCCTAACATCTCACCATTTCCTCTAGGAAAATACATTGTCTTCTGTACAGAACCTAATGCAGTTTGCAGTGTGTCAAACGCATTTTGTTTTCTCTACTGTTTAGCAAGATGGTTTACCAGCACAAATTGTTTAGTGTTCCAGATGTCAGCACAAATAAATTGAACAGCTTTTTGTTTATGTGCCTAGCAAAGCCAAAAAATAGTGTGTTGATGCCATTATCTGTATATTTACAGCAATGTTTTTTTTTTTAATTCTATATGCAGTGAGAGCTTAAGTGTGGAAGCTCTAAGCAAACTGATTATTTTTAAAGCTCATGAAAATTGCAAATTCCTGGTCTACTTGCTTACACTAAAGGAAATTTTCAGTTGCTTTGATTATACTAAACATCTAATACAAGGCAATTAAAGTATTAAGTGAATAAACTCTAGGCAGAAGAATCTAAATCAACAAACTTCGATTGAGTAGCCATGGAATTTAAGCATTGGAGGTGCTAAGTCCATGGACATTATGACAGGCATTTTTAAAAATAAAAGAAAAATTTCTACTCATTGAATATTCTATTTGTTCTTGGGCAATAGTATAAGAATATTCAAGTGATTTACAGGTAAGTTACTATTAATGCATAAAAAATATGCCACCCCGCCTCCTCCTCCTCCTCCTCCTCTCTCCTCTTCTTTTGTCCTCTTCTGCGGCTCCTTCCTCCTCCTCTTCTCCTCTTCTCCTCCTCCTCTCCTCTTCTCCTTCCTCCTCTTCTCCTCCCTCCTCTTTCCTCCTCCTCTTCCTCTTCTCCCTTCTCCTCCTCTTTCCTCCTCCTCCTTTCTCCTCCTCCTCTCTTCGTCTTCTTCTGCTCCTCCTTCCTCCTCCCCTTTCCTTCTCCTCCTTATTCTTCTGAAGCTTTCTTATTCTCCCTTCTTCCCTCCTCCTCCTCCTCCTCTCTTCCTCTTCTTCTGCTCCTCCTTCCTCCTCCTCTTTCCTTCTCCTCTTCCTCTTCTTCTGCTTTCTTATTCTCTTCTTCTCCTTCCTTCCTCTCTTCCTCTCTTCTCTTCTGCTCCTCCTTCCTCCTCCCCTTTCCTTCTCCTCCTTATTCTTCTGAAGCTTTCTTATTCTCCCTTCTTCTCCTCCTCCTTCCTCCTCCTCTCTTCCTCTTCTTATGCTCCTCCTTCCTCCTCCTCTTTCCTTCTCCTCTTCCTCTTCTTCTGCTTTCTTATTCTCCCTTCTTCTCCTTCCTCCTCCTTCTCTCTCTGCTCTCCTCTCCTTCCTCCTCTTTCCTTCTCCTCCTCTTCTCCCTTCTCCTCCTCTTCCTCTTCTGCTTTCTTATTCTCCCTTCTTCTCCTCCTCCTTCCTCCTCCTCTTCCTCTTCTTCTTTCTCTTCTCCTCCTCTTCTTCTCCCTCTTTTCCCTTTTTCTTCTCCCTTCTCCTCCTCTTCCTCTTCTTCTGCTTTCTTATTCTCCCTTCTTCTCCTTCCTCCTCTCTTCCTCTTCTCTGCTCCTTCCTCCTCCTCTTTCCTTCTCCTCCTCTTCTCCCTTCTCCTCCTCTTCCTCTTCTGCTTTCTTATTCTCCTTTCTTCTCCTCCTTCTTCCTCCTCCTCTTCCTCTTCTTCTTCTCCCTTCTCCTCCTCTTCTTCTCCCTTCTTTTCCTTTTCTTCTCCCTTCTCCCCTCTCTTCTCTCTTCCCTTCTCTTCCTCTCTTCCTCTCTTCTGCTCCTCCTTCCTCCTCCTCTTTCCTTCTCCTCCTCTTCTCCCTTCTCCTCCTCTTCCTCTTCTGCTTTCTTATTCTCCTTCTTCTCTCCTCCTTCTTCTCCTCCTCCTCCTCTTCCTCTTCTTCTTCCTCTTCTCCTCCTCTTCTTCTCCCTTCTTTTCCCTTTTTCTTCTCCCTTCTCCTCCTCTTCCTCTTCTTCTGCTTTCTTATTCTCCCTTCTCCTCCTTCCTCCTCCTCCTCTTCTTCTTCCTATTCTCCTCCTCTTCTTCTCCCTTGTTTTCCCTTTTTCTTCTCCCTTCTCCTCCTCCTTCCTCCTCCCCCACTTCTTCTTCCTCCTTTAAGCCCCTCAGCATCCTCTAAAAAAAAAAAAAAAAGAAAAAGAAAAAAAAATATGCCACCCACTAGTGTAGTACCATTATATAGCCAAATACACTAAGATAATTCCATGCTTTCTTTTGGAATGTAGATGGAAATAGAGGTTTGTGATAGGAAGAAATAAGTCAACCGGAGTGTTGCTTCATTTGGAGCATGTAAATCAAAAGTATAAATTTTGATACTTTGAAATGTATGGTTTGATAACTTTTTTAATGAGAGGAAGACTTAGTATCATTAGGATTTGCAAATAATTGAGCTGAGGTTACTGGAGTAATTCAAGGGTCCTGTGGATAACTCGTAGATAAACTGCAATCAACCAGTTATGTCATTCTAAAAGTTTATTTCTCCTCTGATTTTTCCACTAAAAAATGAAGAACAATATTACTAATAAATTATCTCTAAAATGTAGAACAAAGGTTCCTTAGCTTTCTTTCCAATCTAACATTTGTTATTTCTAAAGTTGTTATAGGAATGCCTTAATTTCATCCCTTTTCTATCACTAGCTAGAAGACCTTGGCAAAGTCTCCAAAAGTACTTGCATCTTTTTATACTTTAATGAGTATAGACAAATAGATGAATATCTAATATCCCAAGAACCCATAAATCATATCCCCAACTGTAAATTTTCTACATGTAATTTTCAAATCCACAAGCAAATTAATCTGAAACAGAGGCAATCTAATATTTTTAACTTAGTAATTATATTTGATATGAACCAAACAAGAGTACAGACAGGTAGCATGAGAAAAGAAAGATTATTATTAAAGCTTTTGAGTGGTAAAATGCACTAAAATCTAAAATCCAGATAACTGGTTATCAATTTAGCAAATTATTTATTTACTATCAATTGCAAATAGTAAATAATAGTTAGTAATCAATAGTTATTAATATTTCTTATTATTTTAGCAAATAGTTCTTTACCAGCAAATAGCATCTAAAAATAAGACAGTAAAAATAAAAAGGTAATCTTGAAATTTCCATAGATGATTTTCCCTTTCCTCATAGTATCTACCTTTGTGCCCAGGTCTTAACTCTTTAGTTTCACCTAATTAAAGCTGGCCCAACATGTCTCTGTTTCTTTACAAAAGTTTTCTATTTCCAAATACCTTCCAGAAGAAACCTAGACTCCCTCAGAAGTCTCAGTGTGCATTTCTTGATATAAATTTACTAGTCTTCATTAAGGATGAAGTCATATTAATCATAATCCAGTTACTTAGTTACATAACAGAGACATACATAATAGATATCATTAAAAACAGAAGCTTCGACTAGAGTTTCAGCAGGTAGGGAGTTTTCATTACAGGCAGTTGACTCAAGTTTGCTCTCCAGCATCCAATATGATATCTAGTCACAGCCAGAAGTAATTTCTGGGTACAGAACACTGGAGCATTTCTGGATGTGACTGTAAAAATAAATAAATAAATAAATAAAACAAAAAAACTCTATAAAGTTGTATTCATGTGTTTTTTATAAAAAGATCATATTTCTTTAATGTTATTGGTATGAGTAACTTATCTGTGAAAGAAAAATGGTTAATATTTATTGAATGCTTAATGTAAGTGTAGAGCTGTTATAAACATTGACTCTCTTAATCTTCTCATGATGATTCAAGGAAACATACTATGATTATAAGAAACTGATTACAGAGAGGTTAAACAATTTGCCCTACAACATAGATTCAATATTTGGAAGGGCTGCAATTTCAATTTGAATGGTCTGATTCCAATCTAGCAATAATGATGGCTCTCAACATGGTCTGTTTAGACTAGAAAACTGACTTGGCTTTCAGGAAAAAAAAATAATGTATTACCACCATATAAACACAAATCTTAAGATTCTATGTCCTTTATGTTCTAATACAAAGCATGAGAAACCCCTTTTGAGTAGTATAACCATTATTATGTGCCTAGATAATCTTGTTTTATGTTTAATTTTAAGAAATTGCCAGCATTGCTCATGTGGGATCTTATTCATAGTGAGTGCTGCTTGCTAAGGTGGACGAATTTACAAAGACTATATAAATAGGGTAACAAGAGACCTGCTTAATGAAGCTCATTATAAAATAAGCAAAATCTGTTTTGTTCTCTAATCAAAATGCATTTAACATACCACCTGTCAACCCTTATCTCCAAAGAACATTAAATGATTCAAAAAATCTGGGTAAAAGTGCAGATGACAAGCAAAACAACTTTGTAGATTAAAATAGGCTGCTGAGTCTTAATAACTCTATACCCACACTACATTTAAAACAATAATGCAAGGGACCAGAGAGATAGCATGGCGGGGCTGGAGAGATAGCATGGAGGTAAGGCACTTGCCTTGCATGCAGAAGGACAGTGATTTGAATTCTGGCATCCCAGATGGTCCCCCGAGCCTGCCAGGTGCACAATTTCTGAGCTAGAGCAAAGAATAGCCCTGAACACAACTGGGTATGACCCCCAAAAAAACCTAATGTGAGTTTAAAAGATGTTTCTCTGCTGCTCATCATTCTTTGTGGACATATACTCTTCACATAACTATTTTATATATTATTTACAATTTAGTTCATGGAGAACAGTGTCAATAAGTCATGTACTGAGGCCAGATCTATAGTGTCACAGGCAAGCTACCTTGCATGTGGCTGCATATTCCCCTGAATATTGCCAGGATTATTGCCTGAGTGCAAAGCTAGGAGTAATCCCTGAGCATCACTGCGTGGGCACCCAAAAACAAACGCACAAAAAAGTATTAAAATTATATGGTTGTTTACAATTGCATCCTGATATTATAAAAAAGGCAAGAGGTAAAAGGAAATCTCACCATTCTTTGTAGAAACTGAATATGTAACTTGTGGTTTTAGTAGCATTGACCAATGGGATGAAGAATTTTTGACAACAAAGTAGATCATCAGTACTTAGAATGTGGGAGTTTACATGACCTCTGACCTCCCTCATTTGGGGAGGTCGATATTCCACTCTTGCTACCTTTAGTTCCTTGACAGTCTTTAAAAAGTGACTTATGTTAGACGAACAGAAGTTTCCTCAAATCCCAATAAGAATAAAGGTTAAAACTTATAAAATAGACATAGATAAGATTTTACACAGAAGATAAAAGGCTAGAACCAATGAGCGCAAAGGTTACTTTTTTTAATATAAAAAAGGTT
Organism: Suncus etruscus; assembly: GCF_024139225.1. Taxonomy (NCBI): domain Eukaryota; kingdom Metazoa; phylum Chordata; class Mammalia; order Eulipotyphla; family Soricidae; genus Suncus; species Suncus etruscus. Next base: position 16,468,076 of record NC_064863.1, on the reverse strand, counting down.
AAGATAAAAGGCTAAAACCCCTGAGATGAAACATTTAAAATAATCAAGTAAATTTGATCAAGGGTCAAGTACAGAAGTGCACTTAAAAAAAGGAAAACAGTGCATTAGGAAAATGAAACAATAAGAAAAAGTATGTCATTTTAATATGAAAAGGCAGGAAGCTCAGGGATTGGGGAACAAAGGTGAGGCAAAAGAGAGAGGAAAGGAAAAATACAAGAGAAAATTCTGCAGGAAGAAAACTAAGCAATATAGGGTTTAAGAGCTGCCAATAAGTTACAAAAGAAGGCACTGGAGAGCAGACTATTCCTGAATTATTTAATATTATCCAGAATGGTATACAATAGCCTTGCTCTATATTGGTACCAATGGCGCCCAACAGTTCGGACCACACAATTCCCTCCTAACTTAGCCAAAGATCCTTATCTAATCACTGTCATCCCTACTTTATCACTCAGCATTACTTCTTTCGTTCTGCCTTATTTTTCAAAAATAATTAATTTATGTCCTTCCACTTTTGATTGCCTATGTGACTTTGGGCAAGTTTCTTCATCTCTCTGAGTTCTCATATTCTCATCTGAGTTGTTAATATTAATGAACTGACTCACCATAACTATACTACTAGTAGCAATTCTTCTTCCTATAGTTAATAGTTAATAGTTTTATTATTCTACTTCAAGAATTTCTGTCAATAAATCATAAAGCAATTCTCACAGTCATCTTACTCAATCTTCACACTCACCTTTGGTACCATTCTTCAGGGCAATAACATTTCGGTAACATCACCCCAGAGGTCAAGAGCGTTTCAATTCAGAAATGCCAGAGAATGTCTGTCATTCATGGTCTTTGTGTTGGTAGCTCAGTTCTATAAATCTCACATGTAAAAGCAGCTATTGAGAGATGGTGTGCACCTGTAGAGGGAGCACACATTAAAAGAAGCACAGTAAACTTTCCCAAATAAAAGAGGCTTAGGCAAAAGATATGGAAAAACTAACTTAATGATATTTCCTTTCCAACGTTTCAGACTCTACAACGTACGCACATTTTCTGTTCAATGCATTTGATACAGACCACAATGGCGCTGTGAGTTTTGAGGTAAGTTCTAGATGTCTTTGAAACATTGCTTGATATTAGACCCACTGAAAATAATTTATTCTTTTTAGTAGAAAAATTTTGATTTAGAGATTTTAATTTTTCATTGTAGTGATTTTAAATTTTTTATTATTGTCAAATGAATTATTGATATGTTAACTTCCATCACAAGTTTTAGGTGCAATGGTGGATTATTGTTGAATATTGATGCAACATTGTACAAAACAGATATAGAACTTTTTCATTTTGACTGAAAGTTTATGTTGGTTAATTAGTAACTTTCCATTTGATCCCTTATTCTAAGGTCTGACAACTACCATCTGACTCTCTAAATAATTCCATTGACAATAAAAGTTTGTTGCAGTGAAAACACAGGAATGAGAAGGGAGAGACAAATTTAATGAAATGAAGTGAGAGGAAAATATTCCATATTTTGTTAAGAGTCCAGAGTCAAAGGACAAAAGCACACAATTGGAGTAACGTTGAATAGTTTAATCCATATGCAAACAGACCCCACGTTGACCTGGCAGGACCATCTCCAGAAGGAGATGAACCCTACCCAAGTCATGAAGAGGACGATATATGAAAGGGATATCGGAGGTTCTAGCATTTTGACGATCTTTAAAATGATTGGCTGTTCCTAAGGGTATCTTTCTACTGCTTCCTTGTGTACCTCCCCAATAGGCTACCTGGTATGGCCAGGTAGCTTGGGGCGTGGTAATGGAAATAGGCTTGTGGAGATCTAGTATGTGGCTTACATCATATGGCCTTTACAAAATGGCATCCCTCCTTATTCAGAACTCAGGTCCCAACTATTTCAACAAAAACATGTTTAGGAGTGGGAAGTTCATTTCTACATGCCTGCCTCTCTTTATGCAGTGTCTTGACTGGGACAGAATGAGCCAACAAAGGGGACATTAGAGATATCATCATATATGACTCATGGAGATAATGCCATGATCTCAGGGATGCTGGTCCTAAAACTTTGGTCTGCTATCACATCCAACCCCACCAAGAAACATCACTCAGAAGAATCAAAGGCAACAACAACTGAGAAGACATGGGGAGAAAAGCTCTCCAGGGCAAGACAGGGGCATATGGATTATTCCTAATATGAATATAGCAGTGAGAAAGGCACACATCACAGCCTCATACTTGCTATCTCCTTGAAATAAGTTCCTTCTTGTTGCTCTCTAAAAATTAGCCTAATGATCATACCTGGTTTCTGTTTGCTATAATTTACCAAGATGAATTCCATCAAAATCTTAGTTCAGCTACTGCTGGAAGCAAGTTTCAGACATACAGATGAACACCACTCAAAAAAGCTGAATTGAGGATCTTTATTACACAAACCAGTGACCATGAGAGGATTCACAATCCAAAGAAATCTTAGCTGTGAATACAGTCACGGATGAGTTTATAAAGGCAAAACTCACATCCTAGTCAGACAATGAATGCAATGGGTAAGGGGCTGCAGGAGCTGTGATGAGTAAAATGAGTGATTGAAGCAAAACAAGACAGTTAATGGTTAAGCTGGCTTATGGTCATAGAGAATAGCAGATTTGCTGTTATGGGGAACAATAATCATTGTGGGGGGTAGTGATTCCAGGAGCAGTATTTAACAATGGGAGACTCCTGCTGTTGATTAAATCTAAAATTATATGGAAATCCACATGTTGGGTGAGTCCTCCCCTGGCACAGTGCCTCTAGCCCCTTCAGCCAGCCAGCAGGTCTGAGGGTGCAAGGTAATGGTAGAGAAATAATTCCAACCAGTCAGTTAAAGTTTCATTCAAGTCAGTTTGCTTTTATTCCTTGGCCCTCTCTGCCATATGCTTTTCCTCACATGTGCTTTCTCTGCTAAGCTTTCTGCTCCTCTCTCTCTGCCTTTTTTCCATGTGTCTCCCACTCCTCCAAAACCAGTACATTTTCTTTATTATCCAGAACACCACCCACAAAGGTAAGGGGGAAGCCCTATAATCCAGGTGCGGTTTTGCATACCAAAGAAGAAGTTAGGGAAACAGGATGTTGGGGGAAGGGTCTTTGTTAGGCTTTTACTTCTGTTCACTTTACAACCTGCCCCTTAAAAAAAATGGAGTGGATCCCCTTTTCTCTGACAGGCGAGGACAAAAACAAAGATGGAGTTAAGTCAGGAGCCCTCAATTCCTTACAATGTAAAAGTCAAAGTCACCTGCTATACCTTTACGTGGCTACTTCATGAGTCAACAGAAACTGTTACTAATTTTATTTCTGAAATGATTTTTTTTTGTTTTGTTTTGTTTTTGGGCCACACCCTGTGAGGCTCAGGGGTTACTCCTGGCTATGCGCTCAGAAGTTGCTCCTGGCTTCTTGGGGGACCATATGGGACGCCGGGGGATCGAACCGCGGTCCGTCCTAGGTTAGCGCAGGCAAGGCAGGCACCTTACCTCCAGCACCACCGCCCGGCCCCGAAATGATTTTAATATCCAGAAGCACACCATGAATTAATTGCATAATGTATTCAATTGTATATGCAAATTTAGTGTGGGGTTAATGATCCAGTAATGTAACACTGCTCAAGCAATATTTATGTGAAATTCTATTAATTGTGATGAATGTTGAGTATAATTTTGGAAATTACTACTTTAATGTCTATATACACATCCACTAAGCATGTTAGTAAAATACTTCTAAAGGCAGACTGATATCTAAATTAATAAATGATAAATCAACATCAACTTTAAAGCTGAGCATTTTTTAAGGATTGATTTTTTTTTCTACATTTCTAGACTTAGAAAGGGGTTAGAAAATCAAACTACTTAATCTTTGAATATATTTTGAGTCCTAGTAATATCCTAGGATAAACAGCAAAGAATATACCAATTCAATAACAAATGAAGCTTTCTATTATATTTGCTTAAACCCAAGAGAGGTAAGGTGACTTCCCATTTGATCTTGAAGTGACCATTATTACTTGAGTAGTGTGTTTAAACTCTGTGCTCAAACTCAGGGCTACTATTGCTAGGATGAATGCAGGCACTCAATCCTGTCCTCAAGCAGTCCACATTGACAGCAAGGGACTGGAGAGCAAATGGCTGAATTATTTAAGGAAACGGAAAGCAGAGAAACTTCTAGATCATGAGTGGATTGTCCTAAATAAAGTTTCTTGAGAAAATCTAAATCCCTTCAGCTTTTATATGTTTGTTTGTTTGTTTGTTTTCAAACAAAGGTGAATTTGTGATTATTAAAATGGGGAAAAATGCTGAAATGATTGTCTTCTGGCATTGCTTGAGTATTCAGCAAGACATAGGTCACCCAGGTTATCAAACTGCCTTCCTGAGATCTGCCTAATCTCTACCCATTCCCCTTTTGTCCTTATCCCTATGTGTAAATAGCTAAGTGAAGCTGCTTCTTGGAGTGAATGAAGTGAAATGAAGTGACATAAAGATCTGTGCCTGCTGTCAAATTCATGCTCAGTTGTTAGACATAACCAAAGCAGTTAGTACATGAGAGATTTTTTTTTCATGAAGCAGATTAATGGCTTCAGTCATTTTATTAAATAATCATCTACCACTGAATATGTAGAGTCAGGGCTTCCCAAAGTGGGTAATACCCCCACCTGGGGCCAAGGGCCTGGGATAATGGGAAGGATGTAACCTAAGGCAGAACTGCAAGTATTTTCTATTTGCTTGCTTAAAAAAGAAAAGATAAAATGGGACTGGGATGGGAGGTTGCTGAGTAATTTATTTTGTTTGTTTGGAAAGAAAGCAATAGGTCAATAGCTTTGAGAACCACTGATCTAACAGATTTTTCACAATGTTTATAATGCTATGATCGTTTTACCTTTAAGAATTTAGGAAAAGTAGTTCTTATATTAAATATTGAAAAAATGTGTGAACTCTAAAAATAACTATACACATCATCACTTAAGGGAAAATAACAAATGTTGCAAGTCAAGTATTGCTGTGATAGAACAATATATCCTAACTGATCAAATCTCAAAGGGCAACTATTTTCATCTCCTATTGTGCCAATGCAGAAGTAAAACACAGAGACTTTAAACACCCTTCAATGCCACTCTGCTGGAAAGTCAGGGAATGAAGACTCATACTGTAGGGATAAACAGTATTTCAGTACTTGTTCTTGCCTACCTGTGTGGTGCCGGGGATCTCTTATCTGTCCAGTGAAATCTCAAAGGCAGCTGAGTTTTTCTCATGCAAAGTCTCAGGCAATATATTGCCTACGTTAACTTAATACCTTTTTAAAAATGTATCTTAAGATATGTATTCCTAAACATACAGATAGCCACCCCAATCACTTTCTTCTTTCAAATACCTTTTCTCCTTTTTTTGTCTCAATTTCCTTTTTTTTTATATATCTCAATTTTATCTTTATAATCTATTTTTTATATATACATATTAACTCTACCCTCACCAATTTTGGTGCTGCTTGGTCAAAAACCAAGAAAACGTCTTACCTGGGATAAAAGCTCAGACCACATCACAGATATTGTACGTGAGGTCTGTCATCCTTACCTGGAATAGCACCAGCAATACAAAAGGACTCCACACAGTTTTGTATAGGCACAGTAAATAAGGGGAAATCATGGACTCAGACACAAGATCTTATCTTCTAGGATAAGAACTCACACTTTTTATACAAGGGTGCCTTCCATCCTGGACGTATGTCATGTGGATACAACTCACTCTCCACGAGATTGGACAGTGTTAGTTCATTCTCAAATCCCAGATCCCAGACGTAGAACTGAAACAAGCCCATGCAACAATACCAGGAACTAAGCTGCGCTGGGAGATATACTTGTGCCAGTTATGACAACAAGGACAGCGAGGAAATGACAACTTGACCTAAGACCAGGAGGTCCTATCACATACCTAACACTAAGTGGAAATTAGAAGAAGTATCGTCCTTTGAACTATGGAAAATAAGAGCACTAACTACGGAAACCTGACTTTGACAACTGTGACTGAACAGAACGTACCTTGAGACCATTAAGGAAAACTCTACCCTAGGCTATAGCCCAGGTCTTTTACAAAAGTCAAGACTTCTTAGTACAGAGGCCCAATTCTGACAACAGAGACTGAGCAGAACCATTGGAACCATAATTTCCTAGACTTCAGCTTAGGGAACGAGCAAAAACATGGAGCACATGATACAGAAAACTGAACACACCAACAATGGTGGAACAGTACCTCTAGAACCTTAAAGACTATCCTAGGCCCTGTCCTAGGACCTAAGCAAATACCAAGATTGCTTGCTATAGTGGCCTTATTTTCTCATCCACAACAGAGAAGAAAGGTTCCTGACACCACACACACACACACACACACACACACACACACACACACACACACACACACACACAAACAACCCTGGGATATGGCAATGAGAAGGTATGGAGCCAGTGGTTGTTCCCATGACAATATGCTTCAAGAGTAGAGAAAGCCTGAATCTCTTAGGCCACGGGAATTTCCTTCCTTCCCCAATACTTGCTGTGCCTATACAAAACAAACAAACAAAAAGGTTGGGTAACACAAACCCTGCCACTTCAGCACTTTTTCTGGTGTTGTTTTATTTTTTTGTTTGTTTTTTGATATTATCTTCCTTCTTCTTTTTCTTCCACTTTTTTCTTTCTTTTCCACTTTTGTGGATATTATTAGGTGATTTTTTTTGTTAGTAGTTGATTCCAAATTCTTTCTCCTCTTTTCCTTAACCTTTTAACCTCCAACAGAATAGCATAATTTGAATCATTCAGCCTCATAAATTGAGGGGGAAAAAATGATACCAGGACCAGTCATATGAACGTGTAGTGTAAATAAAAAAAAGACCAGAGTGGAAAACCAAACAGAATAGATACCCAACCTATAACAAGCTGTAAGGCAGCGACCATTTGCAGTAGGATTCTGGGGGATAAAGGAGTGAGATGTGGGACACATGCTGGGAATGAGTGGAGGGAGGATAACATTGGTGGTGGGAATGCCCTTCATTCATTGTCACTATGTATCGTAAATAATTCTATGTAAATGAACTTCAGTCACAATAAAAAAAAAAAACACTAGACAAAAAAAAAAGTCTCAGGCAATAGTATGTGATTTCACATCTTCCTGATGTTGAGTGCACACACATCCAATGTGTCATGTTCATGTCCACAAGACAGTCTAGTTATTCTATGGCAACTACCAGTGCCCACATTCACCCTTGTTTTTACAAGACTCAAACCCAGCTTCTCCAGTAGTTAAGTAGTTTGGGGTCAGACCAGACTAGAGAAATGGGCTAAAGAACACACATTCTTTCTATACTTTTTCACACAAGTGGAGACTGAACTGACCTATTTCACTTAGCAGAGGAACTCAGTGGAAGGCATTTCAGAAGCATGTCTTAAGGACTTCATAAAATAGAGCTTTCTACTCACCCAGGGAGTCAATGTGTGTGCAATAAACCGGCATGCTAAGCTACTAGGATGTGCAAAAATTAGTATAACTGTAATTATCAACTGATTTATACAAGACAGAGAGTCCTAGACTGATAGCTTGAGCAATTGATATTAAAAAAAACTTTATACCTGTTTATATCTGGTTTGAGGTATTCAATGAGCTTTGGCAGCAAAATGACCATATCCTTATTATTTTTATAATAAGTGATTTTTTTCAGATGATAAAACATAAACTTGAAGTGAGAAGGTAAATTTCAAATAAAAATAAAAGGCCCATTTACATCATAAGCAGCACTATCAAAGACTGGAGAGGGTTTGGTGAAGACGAATACTGGTGATGTACTTTTGATGCAAATGTAGTCAGTAGAATCATTTTGGGGGGGGGAAATAAAAGCTTCCCTGGCAATCTATGCCCTGTGACATCAATCACCCACAATTTATATTGACCAAAAAAAAAAAGGTTTCTTTGAAAAGATGCAGAGAATTCCACTCTGTGTATCTATCTGATAAACACTAAAATTTAAATTTATATCCACCCAAATGCATAATGACACATTATTTAAAATAGCTGAGACACAAGCATAATGGAAATTCCCATTCACTGATAGTTGAAAAAATAATATGCAGTTATGCAAGAAAATATTCCTCAGGGCCATCTATCTCTCTTTCTTTCCTTTAAACCTCCCAGCCTCCAAGAGTCTTCAGGAATTTTTCTGTCTGAAAGAGTTCATGCCTATTAGTGAGGTACACCCATTCCCCTATCCCCAGGATAATGCTTTGTTTTGGATCTGGAGCAAAGTCCTCGATTAACATAGCCCCATTGTAAAGTGGAAATAAACAAAAGTGAGCTAAAAGATTACATGAAAAACCTAAAAAGCACAAAGTTGTCTGGTATATAAAAAATGCTTGGGGCCGGGCGGTGGCGCAAGAGGTAAGGTGCCTGCCTTGCCTGCACTAGCCTTGGACGGACCGCGGTTCGATCCCCCGGTGTCCCATATGGTCCCCCAAGCCAGGAGCGACTTCTGAGCGCATAGCCAGGAGTAACCCCTGAGCGTTACCGGGTGTGGCCCAAAAACCAAAAAAAAAAAAAAATGCTTGAGTAATGTTAGTGCATTTAGTTAATATCATATCCATATCAGACACTCTTTCTGTCTTTCTAAATGTTTCTTCTGAAACTTTTTGGATTCTTTGCCTATTCTTACATTCCTATATTTCATAGTTTCACATGGACTCATATAATGACTCATTTTTCCTTCTTAGAAGATAAGGCCATAAAAAATATTTACTGGTTGATATTTTGTTATTTACAATACCATTTTTTTTTTTTTTGGTTTTTGGGCCACACCTAGTGATGCTCAGGGGTTACTTCTGTCTAATTGCTCAGAATCACTCCTGGCTTGGGGGACCATATAAGACGCTATGGATCGAATTGTGGTCCATACTAGGCTGGCATGCACAAGGCAGATGTCTTACAGCTCACGCCACTGCTCCAGTACTATTATTGATAGCATTCAATGCACATAATTCTAACACCATACACAACACCAATAAACCCAACTTCCCCCTCCCCAGAACCATAATGAGTCTCCCTTTCAACATGACTCTAATTTTGTTGTATCAGGTTTCCCATTATGTTGCCTTTGAGCCATATACCTCAGTGAGTATATTTAAGTATCACATATAAGAGATCATTCTGTGTCTGTCTCTTTCCTTCTGACTGATTTCATTCAGAGTGAGATCCTCTAGTTCTATCCATGTTGCTGCACATGGCATGATTTTATTCTTTCTTAGAGATGCACTGTAGGTGTACCTATCTGAGACCCTGGATTTAGGTGTAGATACCTGAGACCCACCCATTTCTGGGAGGGGTCTTGGGAACTGAATATTAGGTGTGACCTTACCTGCTAGACCCTGCCCATTCCTGGGAGGGGTCTTGGAATAGGTAGATAAACCCTGGAGCCAGGGGATTAGGGGGCTCTCTCGGCCCTGCTGAGCGCTCTGGCTTTTGGGTCTCTGCCTCTTTTGGTCTTGGACCAGGATGGAGGCCAAAGGGAAGATGGCTGAAAGAAATTAAGATGCAGGGTAGCCGAGAATGGCTGAGTGCTTGAAAGGTTATGATAGAAACCACACATGTGGTGAATAGGGATGAATAAAGCTGATGCTGCCTGATGCCTGCCTGTGAGTGAGTCTTGATTACGCCGATCACCTGGGCCTGGGACCCGCCGGCTGGATGGGGTTGCGGAGCCACGTGGCCTGGGATGGCAGAGAGAAATCCATCGCCATCCACCGCCATCCAGCACCATCGTTAATTATTTAATTCAATAATGCACAGTATTCCATTATATATATTTACCACAATGTCTTAATCCGTTCATCCATACTTGAATATTTGGGTTGTTTCTATGTTTTGAACTGAAACTATTTTATAAAACGTACATGCAGAATTAAGTTTTCCTATACCTTTAAATTTCTAAAAAATATTGGTAAACAATTGAATTGCAATCCCCAAGTCTTTTTCATACAGGCTCACAATTATACTGTTATAGAATAATAGAAAAATATCATATTCAGGGCCAGAATGATAATCCAGAAGGAAGGTAAAGCCTTAGATCTCCGGCATAACATATAATCACCCCAAAGCACCACCAGGAGTAGTTTCTGAGCACAGAGCTAAGAGTAACCCCTGAGTACCACCAGATATGGCCAACCCCAAAAAGTTATGTTAAAAATAAAATCATAGTTCTCTGTAAAACCACAGACCTTCACTTTAATTTCAATAAAACTCTCAGTTACAGCTTTAATGCTCACTGACTACCTACCTTGGTTCAGATATATACTCCCTAAACCTGTCTATAATATAAAACCACTATTTGCTCCCCTGGCTATATGTGGTTAACAAGAAATAATGGTTGGAAATTTCCTATCACAGGCCTCATACATATATATGTAACCTGGGGTCATCGTCAATATAGAATGTAGGTTATCTAGAGCCTTTAACCAAGAAATATGCCTCTTCCTAAAGAAATTTCAAAATGATAAATGGAGAAAATAGTTATCATAAAACTATTTACAATAAAGAAAAAATTTAAACTAATGTATACATCCTGCAAAAGGCAAAAATAATGGTCAATATATCCTTAGGATAAAGTGGTCCTTTATTCAGCTTTAGAATGCAGTGACTAGCAGGAGGAAAAAATTTTACTCAAGAGATTAATGATCAAAATATACTTTAAAAATTAAAGAAAATTAATGGAGAGAAAAATTTGCTTCGGGCGTACATGTGTGCTGACTAGGATTCCATTTAAAATGTAATTCCTTTGAGGTTTTCAATACAGAATGTTTAAACTCCACCAAAATAGTATGATTGGATTAAACCAATTAAACCTATGAAATTACTACCTTCACCAGATAAAAATAAATTAGTGATTTAATAGGTTTTCAGCTAATAACTAGTTTTGAAGAGATATCACAATGAATTTCCAGTAATATGGAAGAATTATGCTTTCAAGCAAATTATACATAAATAATAGAATATTTCTATATGTGAATATATGCATATATCATTTATCTGTTATAAGACAGCAGGTATATGCTGCTAACAAGCAATTGTTATATGATCAGGTAGACATAAATGAAACAGAATGGAAGTGTTCAGTACACATATAATAGAACTATGTAACTAAAAATTTTAATTACCTCTACATTTTAATAAGTCAAGCATTATATTTACACATCAGTGTTGAATAATCATATAATTTATTTCATAAATTATAGGTGCTAGTGAGATAGATCAACTTGAAAAGCACATGCAAGGTCAAGTCTTGATACTGTGTTGCTAGGATCTCTGAGCACTGTTGGTAGAAATCCCTGAGCACACAGCCAGAAAGAGACCCCATCACCACTGGGTATGACATTTAAAGTATAACAAAACAAATATCATTATTAATGGTCTACAGTGAGAGAAAAATTAAAGAACTTTTACATTGACTTTGTGTCTGTGATTGGACTGTCCTTTTAAAACTGTCTTATATTAGTAGTACTGTTTTCCATCAGGAGAAGACTAATGAGTCTTCTAAGTGATCAAATTTGGGTAGAAATCTTGGGAACCACATTCCTTTTTGTTTGGGGAACTTGGCTATTCAGATACTGGTTCTAAATATAATGCAAAATTTAGGCAGTCCCTGAAATTATATGCTTCAATTCCTTTAAAGTATTGTTCAACCATGGTTGAAGTTTATGCCATTCAGGGGAAGTCAACCAGGAAGTGGAAGGGTATTTATGGGCCAACAGAGAGTACAGGGGTTAAGGTATATGTAATTCAATACAGTTGACCTATATCAATCCCTAGAGCCACATGGTTTCCAAACATTGTTGGGTGTAGCTGTCATATGGGGGGTTGGAGTCCAGACAGGAAAAGAGTACTAATATTCCGGTAGAGATAGCTTCACAAAGACATTAAGAAGAGATGTGGTAGATAACTAACATCCACTTAGAAATGCTAATAGGTGTATTCTTTCAACTTTTAAAGTCTTCTTTCTTCTTTTGCCTTAATTATATAGCATAGCAGAAACCAAAATTCAATATCCATCCCTCTTACTATTTAGACTTCAGGCCACAGAAGCAACATTCTCTCACAGGTTCTGATTGATGACTGTGGCAGCATTCTTGGTGTAATCTAGAATTGGCCTCCCATTCAGAGGGCAAAGGAGGCCAAAGGGAAAGACAAAAATTCCAGATTTGACACTTGGAACTTACAAAGGAGGTCTGTCTCAGGTAGCCATGACATGAGATCTCGATATTTTCCCATAAAAATACCAACAGATAGGCCTTCAGTCTAGCTGTCTATGTAAATGGTCTCAAGTAAACATTACTTTTGCAGGCCCTAACTTTGGAAATGTTCCCCCACAGTTACCAAACCCACATCCAGATGCTCACAAGTCTTTTACCTGAGAAACAATGTTTGGTGCGATTATAATAGGATAATTTGAGTGCCAGCAACCTGAAAATATGGCACTCCCAAACACATATTTCTCTCAGGATGTTAGGATCAGAATTTTCTGAGAACTAGTTGGGAACCTCTATTCAATGAAAATAAACAATAGGATTGTGCTTCTAGAAAGTTAGTTTCTGTATTCAGTCAGTCCAGATGGTGGTGGTGAATTACAGGTAATGGTAGTCTATTCTTTGTAAGTTTGAGATACTCAACTTTAAAGAATGCCCTTACCTTTTATTTTATTATAAAATATATTTTATATATTATACTTTTTTCTATCAGATGTCATGAAAAAGATGTTAAGGGAGGTTCACCATCTTCTGACTTTCTCACCTATGAGGATGTCTGACTCTTTCACCAAACCTCCATTTACTTATCCTTTCCACCATGTTGGATTCCATCTCCAGGCCCTTATTCATTTCCCACATTACATTTATATTTGTATTTTAAAGAAGAGAGCATAGTTGGTTCCTATCTTAAGGGCCTTCAACCTTTCTTACCTTTGTTTTGCCTGGAAACCCAAAGCATCACCTAAGGCAAACACATTGTGACTGAGCCATATAGCCAGCCACATTTCATTAGCAGGTGGTTTCATGGAATGCATTGTTCTGTATGTGTACTTGTGTGTTAAGATATATACAAAACATTTATTCTTTTTTAGTGAGAGAACTGTGCAAACACTTGCAATATTAAACTACTTACAAAACTCTATACTTACGCATACATGCCTTACTATTGGAATGTGCCTTGTGACAGCAATTTCTAGTTTCACAACTAATTTGAATAACTATTTTCAGCTGGAAGATGACAATATTCATACTTAAGTGCTCTTATCAGTTTAAACAGGAAATATGAATATACAGAACATCTATTAAGTAAATGATTCAAAGTCCAGAATATATTATTAAACTTTAATTATATCATTTGAGAATTTTATCGATTTGTGTTTTACCCTTTTAGAAATGCTATTAACAAATTTTTTCTTTTAGGATTTCATCAAGGGTCTTTCCATTTTGCTTCGGGGAACAGTACAAGAAAAACTCAACTGGGCATTTAATTTATATGACATAAACAAAGATGGTTACATCACTAAAGAAGTAAGAAATCAATAATACAACTATGCTTTGGATAATTTTTATTTTGTAACTTCATGCTGTTAAATAATAGTCATTACTAACTTGAAAATATTTTTGTTCAGAAAAGATAATATATAGTACAGTAGTGGATAAGTATTTTTATATAAAAATTGGCATGGATAGAATTTATGGTTAATCCCTAAAGTAAAAATATAACATGAATACTGCATTCTTGTAACATTTTCGTAAATACCATAATTGGAATAAAGATAGCAGGTACAATAGATGAGAAGAAAATGTACCAAACTGTCTTAGCTTAACATTAGTTTTCCCCTATGTAAAAAGAAACCCAATTTCACAATCATGTATATTATGTAACACTGTATAGAGAATTATGTGCTAGGGCTTCACTTCAAGACAGGGTATCTTAGAATGAGGTTATGGGCTAAATTAAGATGCTTAAATTGCATTGTCTAATTAAGTGATTGTCTTTGGGGACCCTCTAATGTTACTCAGAGATTTGCTGGGGAATGTCAAGGATATAGTTGGTCATTCTGGGTGGGGTCATGAGGTGTTAGGGACTGAGCTAGGTGCTAGAGGGACCTGTATATGCACATTCACCCTGTTGAGCTATCCCTATGGTCCTAATAAATCAATTCAAAACAAAGAAGTAGTAAGTTAAGAAGGGATAGGATAAGTCAGAGGTAGGGCACAATAGTCCTGTGAAATCATGTGATCTGTTTCTGATGCATAATGGGACAAATAAGCTTCTTGTCTGCTGCCCACAGACAATATGTATGTATGTACTGTATAGTTCAAGAATAATGCTAAATTATCCAAATTGGCTTATCAGAAAATAAAGTTCCCCATTCACAGAATAAGTTAATAAATTTAGGACAGAGTTGATGGACTATATTACTAGGATCCTGGGGGGAAAGGAGGGTGTATTTTAATGTTAAAAAATGTGTGTTTCTTATTGCCTCACTTGCTTTCCATGGAGTTAAATATTAAGCCTTCCCAAAATCAAAGCACACTGGGCCAATGACATAAAATTGTCTTTTTTACCAAGCTAAAAAATGTTGGAGCCAACAAGAAAGGCAATTGCAATGCATGCAGCTAACACAAATTTTATTCCCAGCATTCTATATGGTCCCCAGATCCTACCAGGAACAATCCCAGAATGCAGAGTTAGGAGTAAGCCTAACACTCCTGGGTTGGCCTAAAAACAAACAAACAAACAAACAAACAAACAAACAAAAATAAAGTTGATACTTTTTCTATACACAAAAATAAAAATCTTACAGTAAGGTTTCAGCAATGACTTATGTTATGAACTACTTTATCATCCACAATGAATATCTACAAAAAACATCTTAATATTAATATAATTAATAATATTATTAATAAAACAATTTGTCTATTAATCCAGAAATTTTATTTGAGGAAAACAAATGACATATAAAATGTCTAAATGCCTTAGATTTGCTAAGATGAAATGTGAAGAGTGAAAAAATATTTTTGTTAAAAATCATAAAAATCGGGCCCAGAGAGATAGCACAGCAGCGTTTGCCTTGCAAGCAGCCGATCCAGGACCAAAGGTGGTTGGTTCGAATCCCGGTGTCCCATATGGTCCCCCGTGCCTGCCAGGAGCTATTTCTGAGCAGACAGCCAGGAGTAACCCCTGAGCAATGCTGGGTGTGGCCCAAAAACCAAAAAAAAAAAAAAATCATAAAAATCTCAAGATGCTTTCCCAACACCATGAATATCCATGGAGATACCCAAACACCAAATAGACCCCATGCAGAGCAGAGTCAGACCAGCACAACACATTGTAAGGTCCCAACAATGAACCAGAGGACTAGCTGAACAAGCATTGCCTGCACTGGACCCCATATCCCTGAGTAATGACAGGGAGCACCATCCCCCACACCCCAATATATTCCTTTCCTGAAATGTTAGGTATGTGGAATTTTGCTTGATCTTGATTGAATATATTTTTGTTCGATTTTCGGGCCACATCTGACAGTGCTTCAGGGGTTATTCCAGGAGCTACTTCTGGCAGCGCTCAGATGGGATACTGAGGATCGAACCCAGAACAGCTGTGTGAAAGGCAAACGCCCTACCCACTGCACCATTGCTCTAGTTGCTACTTCTTCTTGAAACCATGATCTAAGTTCTTAGATTCTTGTTTTGATTTTTGAGCATAAAGCTGTTCATTTTCTTCCCTCTGACACAACTAAAGTCAATGAATTAAGATTCTCAGACAAGTCAAGATTTTGCAGTCCAGTGGAAATAATCTGTCAACTTTGCAGTCTGGCTACTAGGTACAGTTTTGCTGCCTCATGTGTCTTCTGCTTTTCAGGAAATGCTTGATATAATGAAAGCAATATATGACATGATGGGTAAATGCACATATCCTGTCCTCAAGGAAGATGCTCCTAGACAGCACGTGGAAACATTCTTCCAGGTAGGTATACAAATAAAAGGTGACAGGGAAAACAGGATAAAGAGTGATAGTGCAATGGGCAGGGAACCTTCCTTTTTGGAGGGTGAGGCACACCTGGGGACTCTCTGGGATTACTCCAGGCTCTGTGCTCAGATATCACTCCTGGAAGGCTCAGGGGACTATATAGCATGCTAGAGATTGAAATTGTGTTGACAAAAATGCCCTACCCACTATGCTATAGCTTTGGCCCTGGCAAGTAATGTTCCTTGAAATGCAGCTAAATTGGGTTCAGTCTTCAGTACCATATGGACATATGGACATCCAAACACCAACAGGAGTATCCCTGAGCACAGAGTTAATAGTGGGCTCTGAGCACTACCTAATGTGTTACCCTAATGCTCCCACCAAAAAAGTGAGAGTATAAAAGTGTTTTTCTTATATAAGCCGAATCTGATTTGATCTGTATCACTGTATATTTCCCCAATCACTGGCAGCAGTGATCCTCAAGCAGAGAGTCAGGAGTAAGACCAGAGAGTGTGCCCCTCCCCAAACTTATTACTAAAAGACAAAATATTCACCACCCAACTAGTAATTTCAGTTTTGAATTTACCATAGGGCTTATTAACTACACTTAAGAAACACTGACCATATTTCTACTGGAACAACAAGAAACTGCTATATTTTACATGCATTGGGAGCTATTTTTAAAAAATGTATTGAGATTCTGTAATTTACAATACTGTTAATAATGTTTTCTCATACACATAATTCCAACAGCACAATCATAACCAATGTACCCACATTCCTCCCGCAAAGACTCTGCATCCCTCCCTTTTAAATCCATCACCCCAATTAATTGTGTGCATCAGCATCAGTGCTGGAATTATGTTGCCTCTGGTCTTCTGTGTGTCTTTAAATTTCACATGAGATTGTTCTGTATCTATCCCTTGCCTTCTGAGGGATTTCACTCAGCATCCATGCATCTATGTTGCTAGTTGCATGATGCTATTCTTTGAGATACACAGTTTTTATTGCATTAGGCATCTCTAAACTTCTTGATCCGTTCATTCCATGGCTGGGAATTTGGGTTGTTTCCATATCTTGGCTAATACACTACATGTGGTATGAACATAGGTGTGCATATGTCCTAGAAGTGGTATTATTAGGTCATATGGGAGTTCTAATCTTATTTTTTGGATAGGTTACCATGTTTGTTTCCATAGAGGTTGAATAGACAACCTTAACCACTATTGGATACGTGGATAAAGATTCCTTTCTCACTACAATTACTCCAAACTGACTGTTTCCAGAAATTTATATTTGAGTCATCCTCACAAGTGTGAGGTGAAATCTTATGGTTGTGCTTTACATTTTTCCCGGTGACAAATGACTATAAGCACTTTTTTCATTTGTCTCACATCCTTTATTTTTTCATTCAACTCTCACAACTATCTGATGAGGTAAACAGATCCTCACTAGGCCATTTTACAGATGATAAAACGATCTGACTGTAATTTGAATAAACTGCCTCATAGTAAGTTTTCTTTCTGAGGACAGTGATTGAGATACATACTGTTCTTCTGAAAAAGGCATTTCAAAAGAAACTTGAAAGTCTGTCATCTGATTCTCACTGCTATGAAATACCTGTTCTAAAATGAATAATGGGGTCTTTCTTTGAGCTTTGGTTTATTTGGTGTCAACATGTCTCCATTAAGTCTAAAATTATTTTTAATTTTTCTTTTCTGAACAGAAAATGGACAAAAACAAAGATGGAGTTGTTACCATAGATGAATTCATCGAGAGCTGCCAAAAAGTAAGCAAGGAGTGTCCAGGAATTTTCTCATTTGTTTTGAAAAGAACAAAAAGAATTGCCAGGACACTTTCCCTGAGCAAAATATAAATTCTATATGCTTAAACTTACTGCATCTACACAGCCAAGACAAACCTACCACTCTGGAGAGTCAACAATTCCCATATCCACAACTCTAAAATATAGTGTCTCTAATGCTATGGGCTACACAGAAGGCCTAGTTTATTGTTTCTGAGGAGGGTTTTATCATTCACATAACACATTTGAGATTTGACTAGCTTTTATCCCAGACTTAACAAGTAACATTTATATACTGTTATTTAGCTCCCAAAAATATATACCTCTAATACAGTCAACTATGCATCACAGGTTATTCCAAAAACCAATTGCTAAGGAAATCACTAAAGTTTGTGGCCAAAAGTTAGAGTTTTTAACTAAATTAGTAATGGGCTTTAAGTCCCACGAAAACAAAGCCAATAAAAGCCTGGGAAGAAAAAAAAACCCTAAGTTATCAAGTGTCATCTTGCATGACATCAATTATAGTTTGCCTAAATAATTTTCTTGCTATGTAGAGTCACAATTATTATTTAATAAATATGGAGAGCACAATGTTTTTTGGTACTTTAGCTTTTTCTTTACTTTCAATCCAAAGCAGATTTTTCTCCTTTTCCTGACGTCCGCTTGGATTCTGAGTTAATGGTGTTTGAGGAAATTTGGTGACAAGTGGCATAGGAAGGGTTAGGACATGGGCTAAAATCCAAGCCTACTGAGGTGGTAAAATGACTTACCAACTAAGATTGTATAAGCAGTCTTATGTTCTTTATTTGTACTGTGTACTATATATGTATATACACATATACATGTATATACATATACATGTATATATACACATATACATGTATATATACATATATACACACGGATGTATATATTACTCTCCAGAGTGGTAGGTTTGTCTTGGCTGTGTAGAGCAGTAAGTTTAGGCATAAAGAATTTATATTTTGCTCAGAGAAAAACACATCACTTCACAGAGTGGAGGCTTCCAAAGAGATGTCTGCCATTCTTAGGTGATATTTTTTATAATATATTTTTTGGGTGCTTTTGGTGGGGGACTTCTGCTTTCCACAGTTATTCCTGGATACATATATCCAATTTTGAAAAGAAAACAATTGCATGTGAAATATTATAAGTCAATCACATACACAATCACATTAAATTATAGTTTGAATCATGTCTAAAATGTTCCTAGCCAAATAGATTTAAAGTTATATAATTTATAAATTTTATAAAAAAAATAAAATATACATAAAATAATTTTATTTTAGCCCAGAAAGGTAGTAGTAAGCTCAATTCGAGGAATTTTGATAGCAAAAGTCTAGAATGTCTGTCTGTCTCAAATAAGACAAATGTGCTGGACCCATTTTAGGAACTGGTGAACAGAATGGAGCAATTACAGGGTCTCTAGAGCCTCCTGGACACAGCTGTTTTTTCAGCTTACCAGGCCTGTATAATGGAGACTTAAATTGGGCCTCTTTTTAGGGATATTTCATTATACCCTTTCAACGATGATATTTCTAACCTAGCTCATATCATGAAAATCATCTGTAAAAAGATCACCAATAAATCACGGAGTGCCAATCACAATCTTCAAAGTCCTCAAAAGGTTATCTGTCTCCTTAAAAGTTTATTTTAAAAGTAGGTTACATCTAACATAATCACCAAGTAATTTTTCATGAACCTAGAGACCACGCATTCCTTAGGGTTGCTGAAGGTCATTCAGAATGGCCTGTAAAAGACCAGGAAAGAAGGTGTGGTTGTTGCAAAAGTGGCTCTGAAACCCAGGCTCCAATCTGTGACAGTGACTTTTGATTTATATACAAACACGTTCCTAATTTCAGGTGCCAGTCTCTGGGATCAGACTCTAACTACCTGGGGTGCCAATTTTTTTGTTTTGTTTAATTTTTGTACTTTTGGTCACACCTACAGCCCTGAGTGGTTACTCCTGGCTCTGTACTCAGAAATCATGACTGACAGGTTTGGAGGACTATATGGATGATAGGATTCGAACTATCATCTGTCCTACATCAGCTGCATGCATGACAAATGCCCTACCCATTCTGCTATCTCTAAGACCCGAATGCCAAAATTTGACCTTAACTTCTATGCCTCTCTCGTTTCCATCCCAACCTTCTGACTGGGAAGGTATTCTCTGTTAAAACCAAGCAAGGTAGGGTCAGCCTGGAGCAAAAGTATAGTTGGTAGGACCTTTGTCCTATACATGACCAATATGGGTTTTGATCTTCTGCACCACATATGTTCCCCTGAGCCATGCCAAGAGTAATCCCTGAGCACAAAGCCAGAGCCAGGAGTAAGCCCTGAAGAGCACCAGGTGTGGTCCCCAAACAAAATAAAACAGAAGCATTTACCAAAAGGTATGGAAATGAAATGTTTAAAGCCTATTATGTTGGGCCCGGAGAGATAGCACAGTGGCGTTTGCCTTGCAAGCAGCTGATCCAGGACCAAAGGTGGTTGGTTCGAATCCCGGTGTCCCATATGGTCCCCCGTGCCTGCCAGGAACTATTTCTGAGCAGACAGCCAGGAGTAACTCCTGAGCACCGTCGGGTGTGGCCCCCAAACCAAAATAAATAAATAAATAAATAAATAAATAAATAAATAAATAAATAAAGCCTATCATGTTAACAAACATGAAAGGAACTTATATTTGCAGGCACTTAGAATGTAAGTTTTTTGCAGGGGAGGTTCAGGGTGAAAGTACTTATGGGAAAACGGCATTTCCCTTGGATCTCCCGCTGAATGAAACTAATCCTGTTATCTTTCTTCTCCCTGACAGGATGAAAACATAATGCGCTCCATGCAGCTCTTTGAAAATGTGATTTAACTTGTCAAATAGGTCCTCAATCAAGCAGACCAACACGAACTATTCTACCCCATTAAAGTTGGAGCCACCACTTTTAGCATAGACTGCTCAGCCTTATACTGAGGCATATTATGCGAATAGGCTTTGTTTTAATATAAAGCAATCCTCCCAAAATCTGAGTTTCCAGCTATAAATTTGCATCATTTCCTAATGCCACTGAGTTCATGAGATGTTCTGTCATTTCATACCCCGTGGATACTCAAAATTAACTGAATCCAGCACACAGCTTCATTGATTCTTTAGTCATGGGATTGTTGAGGCTTTCGCATTCTCTGTGATTTTAATGTATCTGTGTTTTTTGCTACTCACTTTTTAGTTTTTGGCCCGATTTTTAATCAGTTTTCTAAAACATTCACATATGCATTTAATTTCCAGAAATTAGTTTTCATGTTTGTATGCTGTCATTCCATTTATAAACTTTAAGTAAATAAAACAAAAAAAAGTTTCAGTTTCAATGCATTTGCTGCCTTCTATTCAGATAAGTTATTTATTGGGCATTTTTAAAAAATAAAACTCATCAAGTTGAGTTTATCATCAGATGTCAGCATATGCCTAATGTTTATTTAATTAGTATTTGATTTTTCATAATATTCCATTATAATGTAGGACTACACAATGTATATAGTTTCGTTTGGTCTCACAGGTTGAGTGTTTTCTATTGTGTCTTTAAGTGAAAATACAAGATAGGAAAGAAAGGATGTTCATGGACACATGCAATGGGTAAGCCCAGTCATATGGAGTGCTGTTGAAACTAGTGATCCTAGCAACCTTAAAGGCCTATTCTGTCCTCTTCCCCCTGCTGATGTCCTCATGACTTGTTTGTCACATGCCATTCAGGGAGTAAGAGACCGTGACTACTCCCCATGCCTCCTAGGAACAAACAGTAAGTAGACTCCCCTTTGAAAGCACTAGTGATTCCATTTGTATTAAGAACTACAGTACCAACAGAGTAGAAAGTGAATGTATGTGTTAATCAGTTCACCTGGATTGCATTTTGATTTAGCTCATCATAGAAGTCCAAGGAGTCAGATTGTTTTTAATGATTTTACACCAAAACTGCAGTCGCCACATTACTGAAGATACCACACACCTTCTCTGTTTTGCAGAAATATCAGACACACAAACACACACACACACACTACACACATACATACAAAACAAGAAGCTCCTGTAGGAAGAGATTTGCAACAGGTTTTGCAACAATAAATCAGGTGATCTATTCTGGTGTAGAGAGAGGATGTTGAAAGCTGCCCTGCTATCACCAGTGTAGAATTAAAAGTAGTACAGTACTTGTACACTGAGACTTGTCATTGCGTGTTTGTGTAAACTCAATGTGCACATTTTGTATTTCCAAAAAAATAAATAAAAGCAAATGTTTATAACTCTACTGGTTTATGTTATAGTATTTTATTTGAACAAATGTCATCATTTCATTATTTATTTTAAAAATGTATCTTACAACTTTGGCAATTCTGAGATTGTATATACCTATGGATTATTTTTTTGGGGGGGTGCAAATCCATTGGTGTTCAGGGCTTACTTCTGGTTTAGCATTCAGGAATCACTCCTGGGAGAGTTTGGGGACTATAGGGGCACTGGGATCAAACACAGATGCCACATGCAAGAAAAGTGACATGCCCTCTATACCTCTGAATCTGTCCCTCAAAGAGCAATGAAAGATAGTAAAAGTCAGACCAGTGGCCAGGCACCAGTCTTAGCTATGATGATTTGAGCATGCAGCATATGAGCAGAAACCAGGGAAGACAAAAGCCCTGAAGGAGTTGAACATTTCTGCAATTTCAGTTGCAATTTCAGTCTTCAACTGAGGTTTCAAAAAGCCCTTCCAATAATCTGAGGTGGTGAGGAAAGAAAGGTGTTCTAGAATACAAGTCTACTCCCACTTGATATTAATGCCTCATCTCTATGCCTTCAACAGTTCTGGGCTTCTTTGGATTTGATGTGGCTCTCTACTTGTTCTAAACTAAAATTGGGTTCTTAGTTCCTATTTCTCTTGGTCTATTGCTTTCCATTGCAAAATAAATTGGTAAGCTTCTAGAGCAGCCTTCAGAATTATACATGTAAATGATATTATAAAGCTTTTTTTAGAAGAGCAATTATTAGCAAAAGGCCAACACATTTAAGCTACAATATTTTAATTTCTGAATAGTTTCATATACTGAGTAACTTCAGTATCATCAGACTATAAAATACAAAAATAACATTTACTTAAATATAATTAACACCTAAAGTTTAGGTAATTTTAATGAGTTGTAATAAACAACAATTAAGAAAATTTATACATTTAAAATAAATTTAAACTAGAATATTATGAAAGTTTTCCCAAGCATTCTGCACATTATATACATATTTTCAAATAATAGTAAATTCACAAATATTTGTTCACTATATTAAATTTCCTGAGCACTGATAAGTATAAATTAGAAAAAGGCAAAATGCCTTAAATATATAGTTTAAACAGATTGCAAAAGGATGTTATAAATAAAAAATGTTCAAAAATAAACACCAGCAAAGATACTGTACAAACTAATAATTGTTGTTCACACTAACAATAGAAATTAAAAACTCACAAAATAGTATTATAGAACCGTTTTTAATTGCTTTCCATTATAAACTATTCTTTTTTGCTGATTATTAACTTTTACTGATTCAATAGAATCATGTAAACTCACAAACAACCACTAATGAATGTAGGTTACAACTGTAAGAGAATAAACTGAGCTGCATCTGAAAAGTCCCATATTTCCTGTGGTCAGTGTTAGAAATCTGTTACCAGGTAGTGAGATGATCTTGGCTGGTTTCCTTATTTAACAACAGATGGAACAATATGTTGGAATCTTAGACTTGATGATGATAAGGCTTCCCTGTCAACAGAGAGAAGAATTACCTTTTTTAGTTTTATTTCATAGTTTCCATAATAGATTACATTTGTATGAACATGTCCAAAAATTGGTCCCAAACTCTAAACCAGAATGGGAACAGAATGATAAAATATTGAGAAATACTGAGAAGTGAAATTTTTTCCATGTTAAATAATATATAGATCATCTTGCTTCTTTTTAGAAATATTTATTAAAAAAATTCTCTGAACCTCAGTTTCTAGATTATTAAGGAGAATAACAAAAAAACATATTTCAAAAAGTGAGGGCTGCATTAAAGATTACAAAAATTCTTCCAAAGACAGCTCAATCATGTAATAAACAAAGCTCTCAAATGGCTAAATAAAATCTGGTGTTGGCATAACCTTTCTCATGACAAATGTACACATCACTTAAAACTTCAATGTGGCTAACAATGAACCCATCTCAACTGGAGGTAGGAACTAGCATGATTAGTTATGAGAAATGTTACAATGTGACTTCCTCTAACTGATATTTTTGTTTTCCGAGAAGAGGGGTCTTTACAGTCACTCATATACACAAAGCCCTGAGAAGTGTGGGGCTACGGTACTGAGAACAATCTTTCCCAAAACTTCACTCAGATATTAGAGATATGTAAATGCTAAGTTTTTGCAAGGAAAGGAGGGCTTTTATTAATTTCATTAATTTCGAGCGTCTGTTACTTGTTCTGTGTGAAGGAGAGCAAGTGTGCTTTACTTTCCCCTTGTCAGATGAGAATTTCCTTCCTGCTGATAATTGCATTGGTTAGGGGGTGAGGCTGTATGTACACTTCAAGAAACTGCTCATCCTCTATCTGGGGCCCAAATCTAACATATATTCCATGTAACTAATAGCTTAGGAACTTAATTCTTCCTCAAACTTCATTTTAGGCAATCATCACAGAATGTAATCAATTTTCAAAGTCATCTAAAATTGGTCAAATTAGGCAGTTTAAGAAAAGATTAAATTAAAACATCTGCCATCTTAAAATTGCATATAATCACGCAAGTTTTCTTTGTAATTCCTTTAGAACGCACTGAAAATGGTACTCAATTCTCTAATGTTAAGGTAATCACATGCAATTCTAGCATTAAAATCTGATTACATGAATTCTCTAAGACAGGTAATATAGATATATTGCCAAAACTAGATTATGTGAGCACTTTTTTAAATAAAAAAATAAAAATAACCAATTATTTGATACCATAGAGTAGTGAAATCCCCCACAATCTTACATGTTTCTTATGACATATTCCTGCAAATTGGATTATCAAATGAATCATTTGTGTGAGCTCCCAGACGTGTGTGTGTGTGTGTGTGTGTGTGTGTGTGTGTGTGTGTGCATACATGCATACAGAGTTAGTTTCTGGCCTCCTACTGCAGTTATCTGAAAAATTTCATTCAGATCTTTGTGGGAAAACTAGGTATTTTCCTTGGAAAGATTTCAAAAAATTGGAAAAAGAGTTCTCATTCTTCAATAAATTAAGTCATAACTTCTCTGAATTTCTACAGCATAAAACGAAAGTACTCAAAATACTTTAAAACAATAAAGTTGAAAGCTGTACCGTTTGCAATTTCACATTAAGCAAGCTGAATGTGTACAGAATTGAATTTATACATTAATCTAAGCATTTAGAAACTGCATTCTAGGGAAGGCAGATCTAGAGATCTAAATGGGAAAGAGGAAAATAGCTCAAAAGGCTGAAGTACATGCCTGGCATGGTTGAGAGCTAAGTGAGTCCCAGTATAATATGTCCCTGATTCTTGATGTGCCCTGGACACCACTGAGCACACCACAGTGTTACATCCGAATCCTAAACACTGAATATTTAGGCCCAGCTAATCTCTTGGGTTCCTGAATCACTCACTGCTTGGGAGTCACATACCTCCAGCCCCCCCAAGTGGAAAATAATAGTATCAACATGGTTACTTGTGGCTGAAAGTAGATACTACATTGTGTACTATTACTAGAGGTAAGTATGACAAATGTATTTGACAATTTGGTAAAATGATTAGCACTTTAAAGAATTAAGACTTTAGGGGCAATATTCTACTTACCTTTCCACCATGCTGCTCTAGCTTTTGCAATGCACTGGTGATTGGCTCCTTGAACTTTTTGTTCCTTAGCCGCTTGGAAAGCTTTGAAAATAAGATTGAAGAAGATAAATGATTTGGAAAAATAAATATTCAGTGTCAGGGCCATAGTTCAGCAAGTAGGGAATTTGCCCTGAGCATGGCCAACCCAGGATCAATTACCTTCCTACTGGAGAGCTGGTGGGATTTCACCTGATTCTCCTTATCTCTGTCAAGCTATCAATATCACCCTAATTCAACATCACCCTAATTTCTGTCAACCTAGCCAGGTTGTCCTTGGGGTGTTTTGAATCTCTCTTCATAGTACAATATTAAAGATTATGTTCTAGGGTTGCTCAGGTAGATGATGCAAGAGAAAATAAGTTGAACTATAGTCAAAAACACCTAATCTCTGAACAAAAGACAGCATAGACAGAAATTCCCAAGCTGAGCAGTGAGGTCTTGAATCATTGTATCCTTGTGTATAATATAAGATGAACTTTATGGAGTCTGGAACAATAGAACAGCGTTGGGCATTTGCTTTGCACACATCCAACCCAGGTTTGTTAACAGGCATCCCATATGTTCCCTCCAAGCTTGTCAAGAGTAATCTTAAACAAAGACCTAGGTATTCCTAGATATGCCACAATCAGAAGTAGCACCAAAAAAATGTTTATAAAAGTTTTAAGAGATAAGATTTATCACCTCTATTCTCCCCAATTCCATAAGTCACCAGGAGAATTTTTACTGGCAACAAAAAGCTCCATACCTGACACCTCCAGACCCTCAACACAAAGCTCTCCTGGGGCCGGTGAGGTGGCGCTAGAGGTAAGGTGTCTGCCTTGCAAGCGCTAGCCAAGGAAAGGACCACGGTTCAATCCCCCGGTGTCCCATATGGTCCCCCCAAGCCAGGGGCAATTTCTGAGCACGTAGCCAGGAGTAACCCCTGAGCATCTAACGGGTGTGGCCCGAAAAACCGAAAAAAAAAAAAATTGCCTTGTTTATTATAAGCCATGTTTTCTGAGTTCTAAAAAATTGTTAAATCTGCAGTTGGTCCTGGAAACTCCCTAAACTGTAGTATTATGTATATTCATAATAAGGGTTAGAACTATACATAATAGGAAGTCTTATCCGAAATATTATTTACAAAAATACAAACTCAGCGACGATGATGGGGCTGGAGAGATAGCATGGAGGTAGGGTGTTTGCCTTGCATGTAGAAGGATGGTAGTTTGAATCCCAGCATCTCATATGGTCCCCCGAGCCTGCCAGGAGCTATGGAGTAACCTTGAGCACTGGGTGTGACCCAAAACCAACCTCCCCCCAAAAAAACAACTCAATGACAAAGACAAAAGTAATAAATAAGCCATGGCAATATAAAATTATACAATATTTTGGTTTTTGGGCCACACCCGGCATTGCTCAGGGGTGTGAACCAACCACCTTTGGTCCTGGATCGGCTGCTTGCAAGGCAAATGCCTCTCTCCAGGCCCTAGATGGTCTGGTTTTAATTCACAGCTGATCAACTACGGCTTAATGCCACTATGCCAATCTTTAATTTTTTGTCCACTCCACTTATTAAAAAATCCAAATTAGCTCATGTCAGGATATATCCTAAAAATTATTTTAAAATACTTGACTAAAATAAAGAAACACTAGTAAAAAGTCATATGGACAACTAAAGTTTTATCTCTGTATTTTAAAATAAGATGGGTTCTCAATCATTTATACCACTTCAAAGCCATTAAGTCAAGACAGATACAGTCAATATACGATGCATATACACCAACTACTTTATAACTTTTTCAGTACTTACACTTGTAAGTAGAAGCTTCAAATGATCATTTAGAAAAGGGCCAACAATGACACTTAATTGTACAAGAGCATTCAATCCTCTCTCAAAAACTTCATCATCTGAATGGACCTGGGTTGGTTTATTAAGAGTACAGGGCAAAAAGGAGAAAAGAAAATAAAGGGGGAAAATGGGTGAGGAAAAATGGTAAAGTGGAAGATTAATAAAGGTAAAATTTATCATTTAAAATTAATATAAAATCAACCGAGCATGGAGTGAAGAAATAACTTGAATACAGAACATCTGGGAACATAGAAGACAATTTGGGCTTGACTGGGACCTTAACTAAAACACACTTCTACCACACAGAAAGAATGATTTGAGCGTCTTTGTTTCCTCTATTTAAAATAGTCCTTTATACCAGAGAATGACCTCTAAAGGATTAATCCTTAAGTTCTGAATAACAGTGGATTAATTGAACATTACATTAACATTACAGGTAAAGCATTTGCATATATTTTTAAAATTACACTATTAAATATAATTATATGTACATAAAATATCCTCATTGTAGCATAGAAAGTCAAAAGGAATCAAGTTCATACCAGAGCAGCCTTTAGCACAGGAATCAGTCTAGGAAGCAAAGGTACTGCCTTTTCGAGAGCCCCTTGGACTAAAAGTAATTCTCGAAAGCCCTCCTTTGATACAAAGGTATATGGATGTCTAGTCTCTCTCAGGCCCTGCAAAGACAAGAACAAAAAAATTGTAATGCACATACATAAAATAAATTATGATTTACTAATCATGTACTGTCCATTTGGTTTTGCTAAAACTAAAAGCTTAAATCCACACTAATCTGGTAAAACTCGTTTTATAACTGTTATGGACAATTTCATTAATTATACTTTTAACGCAACTGAGAAAATATGAAACTAGGGACTGGAGAGATAGCACAGAGATAGAGTGTCTACCCTGCATGCAGCCATCCAGGACAGTGGTTCGAATCCTGGCATCCCACATGGTCCCCTGTGCCTGCCAGGAGCAATTTTTGAGCACAGAGTCAGGAGTATCCCCTGAATGCCACCAGGTGTGACCCAAAAACCAAAAATAAATAAATAAATAAATAAATAAATAAATAAATAAATAAATAAATAAATAAATAAAAGTAAAGACATACGTGGGACAAAGAGGAAATTGATGTAGGGGAAAGAAAAACTTAAAATAATCAAAGGAACAACAAAGAAAAGAATGGCTGGAGCAAAAGAAAAGCAGACAGGGCATTTGCTTTGCATGAGGCTGACCTGGGTTAGAATCTTGGCACCCATATGCTCTCCTGAGCCTGCCAGGAGTAATTTCTGAGCACAAACCCAGGAGTACCCCTGTCTACCATGTGTGACCCCCAAAAAATATAAAAGAGAAAAAATAAAGAGAAGAGAGAAAGGAGAGGAAAACAAGAAATAAAAATAAAAATAATTTCACCACAAAAAAAAAAAAAAAAAAAAAAAAGTGGGCCCGGAGAGATAGCACAGCGGCGTTTGCCTTGCAAGCAGCCGATCCAGGACCAAAAGGTGGTTGGTTCGAATCCCGGTGTCCCATATGGTCCCCCGTGCCTGCCAGGAGCTATTTCTGAGCAGACAGCCAGGAGTAAGCCCTGAGCACTGCCGGGTGTGGCCCAAAAACCAAAAAAAAAAAAAATAAAAAAAAAAAATAATTTCACCAGGATATTAAAATGTATTTTGCGGGACTGGAGTGATAGTACAGCAGTAGGGCATTTATTTGCCTTGCACATGGCCAACTAAGGATCAACCCAGGTTTGATATAAGAATCCCATACGGTCCCCTATGCCTGCTAGGAGTGATTTCTGGTCGCAGAGCCAGGAGTAAAACCCTGAGTGGTGCTGCCTGTGGCCCAAACCACTCCTAAAATAAAAGTATTTTACAAGTACTCCCAAACTTTTTCTAAAGCAAAAATACATGATACTACTATTTTCTGAATATATCATTCACAGACCCACTATGTACATTTTTCATGAGTTTCTAAAGTAGTATTCTTCATATTTATGTAACTTATTTACATATTTTTACTTTCCACATATTACGATAGCTAGAAGACAAATTTTTCAGTCGTTCATGCCTTTGCTAACATTAGAATGTGAAATAAGAATAAAAAATGATATTTCTCAAGAAAGATGGCATGTAACAAGCTAATATTACTATATGCTAATTGATGGAAGCAAAATTTAAAAATTTAAGTTCTGACCATCTATTTATGGTCATAAAACACCACTAAACTTATAAAAACACTAAACATTTCTAACATCAATAATACTTTGTTTCCATTAATATAGTAATGCAGGTACTGCACTGTTTGTCAACTTCAAGGTTGAGTCCCTGGTTGTACAAATCCATGTACTAAGTGTGTTAAATTTTCCAATTTCCTTTTCAAGTTTAGGTTTAATACCTGATATACAAATTCTGGTGTAGACAAAATTCCTATTTTCAAAGCAATTAATCAGTTTCTAATAAACATATACCATTCATCATTGTTTCCTAAGAAAGTATGGCTTTTTATTTTACTTAGTTTTTGCTTGTTTTATGGTTCACACTCAATGGTGCTCAGGGCTTCCCCTGGCTGTGCACTCAGGGATCACTACTGGCAAAGCTCATGGGACCAAATTAGATGCCAGGAATCGAACCCAAGTTGACCACTTGCAAGGCAAGCAACTTAACCACTCTGGCCCAGAAACCATGGCTTTAAAAGAAATATTTACTGTTCAGCTTTTTTTTATATATTAATTTTTATGATTTGGTTCAGTTTGGGGCCACACCTGGCAGTGCTCAGGGGTAACTCCTAGCTCTGCGTTCAGAAATCACTCCTAGCAGACTCAAGGGACCATAAGTGATGCCAAGAATCGAATATGGGTTCATTCAGGGTCTGCTGCATGCAAGGCAAAAGCCCTACTGCTGTGTTCTTGCTCCGGCCACCAGATATTTTAAGGCAGGGATCTCAAACTCAATTTACCTGGGAGCCACAGGAGGCAAAGTCGGGGTGATCCTTGAGTGCAAAGTCAGTAGTAAGCCTTGAACATTTTGGGGTGTGACCCAAACAACTAAAACAAAACAAAACAAAAAAAAAAGATTCCTCTAGGGCAGGGCCACAAAATGTTGTACGGAGGGCCACAAACGGCCCATGGGCCATGAGTTTGAGACCCCTGTTTTAAGGTAAAGTATAAAGTTTACTAATAATTTACAAAGAAAAATATAATGCAATTTGACAAGATTTCTGAAAACATTCAGATAAGACAGAATGTTACTTTACCTCAGCTAAAGTAATAAGAAGAGGATCAAATGGAAGATTTTCAGGAGGGCACTCCCACTGTAGTTTATGCTTTACTGAACCATGAACCAATCTAAAATAGAAAATCAGTTAGAGTGACAAGGAAAATTGGACCCAAGATGAAATGCACATAAAACAATAATTAACATATGTTTTCCCGAACATAATTGGCTTAGAACAATTTTGCAGTATGTAGGAATATAGTGGCATTAAATATATTATAAAGGAAGCTTATATTACCAATACCTACAATCCCACAAAGCCTAATTTTTAGCAAAACCGTTTTGGTGGCAAAAGTAAATGACCAGACATTTGTAAAATTAATGGTTTTGGATTGTAAACTTCTTGCAGCTCTGCATTTTAATGCAATGATAAACTTGTTATGCATTGGCAATCATTACGAGAGATACTCAACAGAACACAAACAATTCAAACAAAATTTAATCTTAGAAACTATAAACTATTTTCTCCCTATGCTCCCATGCCCTGAATTATAACTGATTTTACAAGGTACACTGTCCTTGGTACTTTACCACTTAATGCTAAACACTAAGGACATAAAGGGGTGCAAGGTTTTCCTCCTGATAAGCAAAGAGAACTGGATCCAAGGAGAGAAACTGGCCCCAAACATGAGGTAGTCACTTCTCTTAGTCACTGCTGCTCCTGACTTCCTATCACCATCAGGCTGGCATAGCCAACAGGCCAGAAGCAGCACATAGTCTGGTTGTACCAATGATGATGTTTAATCAAATCCACTCCGTCACTCTTCACTTACTGACTGAATTTTATTACTGCTATTTTCATAACAGCAAGAGGCCTGGCTAATGTGCTGTTTTCTATTGATAAAATAGAAAGCAGGGAAACAAGTAACAGAATCTTAAACCAGGGTTCCAACTCGACTTTACATCATATACGAAGGTAAAATCCAAATGGATTAAAGACCTCGATATCAGCCCCAAAACCATAAGATATATAGAACAGCACATAGGCAAAACACTCCAGGACATTGCAGGCATCTTCAAGGAGGAAACAGCACTCTCCAAGCAAGTTAAAGCAGAGATTAACAGATGGGAATATATTAAGCTGAGAAGCTTCTGCACCTCAAAGGAAATAGTGCCCAGGATACAAGAGCCACCCACTGAGTGGGAGAAACTATTCACCCAATACCCATCAGATAAGGGGCTAATCTCCAAAATATACAAGGCACTGACAGAACTTTACAAGAAAAAAAATCATCAAATCCCATCAAAAAATGGGGAGAAGAAATGAACAGACACTTTGACAAAGAAGAAATACAAATGGCCAAAAGACACATGAAAAAGTGCTCCACATCACTAATCATCAGGGAGATGCAAATCAAAACAATGATGAGATACCACCTCACACCACAGAGAATGGCACACATCACAAAGAATGAGAATAAACAGTGTTGGCGGGGATGTGGAGAGAAAGGAACTCTTATCCACTGTTGGTGGGAATGCCGTCTAGTTCAACCTTTATGGAAAGCGATATGGAGATTCCTCCAAAAACTGGAAATCGAGCTCCCATACGACCCAGCTATACCACTCCTAGGAATATACCCTAGGAACACAAAAATACAATACAAAAACCCCTTCCTTACACCTATATTCATTGCAGCACTATTTACCATAGCAAGACTCTGGAAACAACCAAGATGCCCTTCAACAGACGAATGGCTAAAGAAACGGTGGTACATATACACAATGGAATATTATGCAGCTGTCAGGAGAGATGAAGTCATGAAATTTTCCTATACATGGATGTACACGGAATCTATTATGCTGAGTGAAATAAGTCAGAGAGAGAGAGAAAAATACGCAGAATGGTCTCACTCATCTATGGGTTTTAAGAAAAATGAAAGACATTCTTGCAATAATAATTTTCAGACACAAAAGAGAAAAGAGCTGGAAGTTCCAGCTCACCTCAGGAAGCTCACCACAAAGAGTGATGAGTTTAGTTAGAGAAATAACTACATTTTGAACTGTCCTAATAATGAGAATGTATGAGGGAAATGGAAAGCCTGTCTAGAGTACAGGCGGGGTTCAGTTGGGGAGGAGGGAAATTTGGGACATTGGTGATGGGAATGTTGCACTGGTGATGGGTGGTGTTCTTTACATGACTGAAACCCAAACACAATCATGTATGTAATCAAGGTGTTTAAATAAAAAAAATATAAAAAAGTAAAAATACAATAAAAAGTGAAATGTTTCCTGAGTGTATTTTTCACTCAAGTGGTAGAGTATGTGCAGGGCTCTAAATTCAATCCAACAACATGTGGTCCCAGCACCACTCACATGTTGTCCACAACACCAAAATATATCCCTATATACTTGAGTATAAGCCAAGCCGAGTAAGCCAACTCCCCTAATTTTACCCTAAAAACTGGGAAAACTTAGTGACTCAAATATAAGCTGAGATGGAAAATGCAGCAGCCACTGGTACATTTCAAAAATAAAAATACATACCCAAAATAATTACAATAAATGAGGAATCAGTAGGTTAAATGTTTTTCAATATTTGTTGCTAAAACAAAAAACCCCTGTAAACTAGCAACAATAACTTTAAAACTTTAAATAAAGTGCAGAAAACCGTAGCTTAACAGGTACTCGAGCTAAATCACAAAGGTTAAAATCCTTCAAAACTGGATTCGTTCTCCTCATCATCTGTATACAAACAGACCTTCAGCTATATCTGATGTGAAGGTAACAGTATAAATATTGTCATCATCACTGAGTTCACAGATATCATAATCACTGCTGTTAGGCTCATACAAAGCACAGAATATTGTGGGTTCACTAATTTAGTGCCATTCAGTTCAGTTCAGCCGCCTACCTCTTCAGCTCAGCTGCAACTTGTGGACTGAGCTGAAGCACTGCGCCCTCCAGCAGAAGGCAGGAGATGACTGGAGAATACATGCATTTGATTTGTATGACCTGTATATATGACCTGAGTATAAGCCAAGCTCAGGTTAACTCGGCTTATACTCGAGTGTATATGGTATTTAAGAAGGACAATTTAGTTTATATATTCCAGAGAAGCCTGTGTCTTGAACACATATCTACTTCTCTCCACCTCATATTTCTCTAAGTGAATTTCTTTAAATAAAAGTATTCTTTTTCACACACATACATAAAAACACAATTTGAACATTTTGAATTGTTGTAATATAATTTAAAAAAATAAAAAAGATAAATTAAGATGTCAATCTTCAGTTTACAAACTTAATAGCATTATTTACTTGCAATTTGCCAAGCTGGGGAATGCTTAAGCTATTTTAGAAAAGTCACTCAATGTATTAGAGATCATCTGGTGGTTTACTATAGATCTATTAGTAATTTCATTTTGAAATTTAAAAGCTTTTTTTCAACAATATTTCAGGATCTGTAACAATCTAACAAAGAGTGAATATGTCACCTTTATTTCAACCTCCCGCAATAAGACTCCCTATTTACTTAAACCGAATACTATATTGATTTTACTCAATTATTCTGAATAATATAGTCAGTGATAGCTTGTATTGACTTTACCTGCAAGGGATTCCCCCTTTGGAGTAAATAGCTGCAAACGCAGAAGGGGCTCGTGACTGTTCGCCAAACTAAAATTAAAAAAGAAAAAAGAATACAATAAATATTGCTATTCCTTTTGCCATATGAAATCAAGAAAACTATTCTAATTCTGCTGAGGCAAGAGGCAGATCCTCTGACTGCAAAGTCACTATACGAATTACAAGTATATTAATTACCCAGCAACAAGTCTGAAAAAAGTTTCTGTCATTTCAGGACTGAAATCACAAATATAGGAATATTGTGTGTATTTTCTTTTTTCATCTTAAGTGGTTTCAGGAGGCTTTAAGGTAGCTAAAACCAAATGCAACACATATCTATTAATTTTTATTTTTGTTTGTTTGTTTGTTTGTTTTTGATTTTTGGCTCACACCCGGAAATGCTCAGGGAATACTACTGGCTCTACATTCAGAAATCGCTCCTGGCAGGCTCAGGGGACCATATGGGATGTCGGGGGCTTCAAATCCCTGTCCTTCTGAATGCGAGGCAAACACCTTACCTCCATGCTTTCTCTCTGGCCTCGCAACACATATCTGTTAATATAAATATCATATATCAACTTGCACCAAGTTGATATGACAGCTAGATGACGAGGAAACATCAACAACTTGATCTAAGAGCAGGTTGCCCTACCTCATCACCTAACAGATGAAATCAGAAGACACTCCATCCTTAGATCTGTGTAAAAACCAAGATCACTAACTACAGAAGACTAACTTTGACAACCACAACTGAGCAGAACTTCGGAAAACATAAAGAAAGACTCTCTCCTAGGCTTTGTCCTAGAATCTGCACAAAACCAAGATCACTAAAGAAGAATGACTACAACTGTGACAAAGCAGAACTTCTGGATCTATAAAGAAAGACTCTATTCTAGAATTCTTCCTATGAACTGTGCAAAAACCAGAATCTCTAATTACCGAGGACTGATTTTGACAGCCACACTAAGCAGAAAGTTCCCTGGCACCATAAAAACACCGTGGGTTTGTCTGAAGCCTATAGTTGCTCCCATTACATATGCTTCAAGGGTAGAGAAACCCAGTATCTCCTAAGCCAAGGGAATTCCCTTTCAAATTTCCCCCAAAACCTGCTGTGCTTATGCAAAAACAAAACAAAACAAAAAAAATTGCCAAATAGCACACCAGTCCCCCTTCCTTTTTTCCTTCCTCTTGGTGTCATTGTTGCTTTTGTTTTTTTAAGTTGGTGCTGTGTTTTTTGTCATTACTTGTTTTGCTTTTTTTTTCTATTTCTTTCTTCGTTTAAATCTATATTTATAGCTTCTAGAAGGCTCCTCCCAGCTTCTTTTTTTTTTTCCCAACAGAAGCACAGAACTCGAAACATCTTGTTTTGCCTTAAAAATTGAGGGGGGAGGGAGTGAATGGTACCAGGAGCAAACAATCGCATGAACACTAAGTAGAAATAAAAATTAATCAGACCAAACCCAAACCCAAGTCAACGATAACAGAATCAAGATAACCCAATCTATAACAAGCTATACACAAAGGGGACTTGTTAAACTAGCAGTCCAGGGGAGATAAGGGGTGGAATGTGATGCATGCTGGGAACAGGGGTGGTAGAAGGTCAACACTGGTGGTAGGAATGGCCTTAATTCACTGTTAAAATGTACCTTAAATATAACTGTAAAACTTGAGTTCACATTGATCACAATAAAAATTATTTTAAAAATAAATATAAACATCATAATGGAATATTGTAATGCCAGAACATCTTTCCCCCACTATAATCTTTTGAGATGAGGTATAAAAGGAGATGAGGTATAAAACTCAGTGGATACTTGGACTCATATTATACTTGATCTATGACCTCACAACTTTCAGTTTTGCTACACATTGTTGCCTTCAGAAATTACTACTGTATTTCCTCAAAAATTATTTGAGACTTTAAATCCCAATAGTCAAAAAATCATCACAAAAACACTGAACTTCTATATAAGTAATCAGCGTTCTAAAGAGAATTTAAGCAGGTGTAAATATTTCGTTACATAAAAGTGCTCTAAATTATAAAATGTAACACTACCAACCCATTAAAAAGAAGAAACCAACTAAAAAAAAAGGTTTAAACATGTAAGTAATTAATTACTGATTTAAGAAGATACATTTAGATTTAGTACCTATCCTCTATAAAAAAAGTTTTAAAATAAAAAGCATATATGGCCAGAAGGACTGGCTCACAATATCAAGCTCACATAAAGAGTAGTGAGTACAGTTAACTACTCTAACAACTACATGACGAGGTTAATGAGTGAGAGAAGTAGAATGCCTGTCTCGAATATAGGCAGGGGATGGGGGAGGAGGGAGAAGGGAGGCACTGGTTGTGGGAACATTGCACTGGTGAAGCAATGTTTATGACTAAAACCCAACTATAATCATGCTTGTAATCACAGTGATTAAAGATTCTATATTAAAAACAAAGTAAAATAAAGGCATATAAATGAAATGTCATTAAAATTCATTAAACTGGGGCCAGAGTGGTGATGTGGAACAAGTCAGGTGGTTCAATCCCCTTTTCAAGCCTTGCAGTTCAATCCCCCAGCATCCCAGATGGTCCCCCAAGCCAGGAGCAATTTCTGAGCACACAGCCAGGAGTAACCCCTGAGCATCACTGGGTGTGGCCCCAAAACACAAATTCATTAAACTTTCGATTCATACTTTCAGAAATAATCCGTAATGATATTAATGTTTCAACTAGCTCCATTTCTTACAACTATGCACTTTTAGAAGAAACACCTACAAGTCAATGCAATCTGATAAAATTACTATAGCTATAATTTCTAAAAGATCTCATTTGTACATCAGAGAGAAATGTCCCTTGCATTAAACAATTAATAGGAGCATGCAATTTCATAAAAAGTGATATTGGGAGATACTAATATGAGGAAACCAGTCATATCAATTA
Source organism: Suncus etruscus (assembly GCF_024139225.1). NCBI lineage: Eukaryota > Metazoa > Chordata > Mammalia > Eulipotyphla > Soricidae > Suncus > Suncus etruscus. Next base: position 16,430,699 of record NC_064863.1, on the reverse strand, counting down.
AAATTAAGACGCCGAGCAATATGTTATATGCTATTGCACTAAACCATGGACGTAACAGACTAGACTAAAACTTTCAACATCTTCAATCATACTCAAGCCCACACCATCTTCTTCACACTCATAATTAAAATTGCCCATCCAGCATGGCCAGCTTTAAACTAAAAAACAAGGTCCAGCAGTCCATGGGTTCAACAGGCTCCCAATCACCTTCCCATCTACCAAGTCATAAATCTCTTTTGTACCTACTGGGTTAATTGTTTTAGGGTTAAGTTTATCACTTGGCCGAGGATGGAGTTTTCTTAATGATTCTGGAGAACTGGTTAGCGATAAGGATTTACTTTGTTGAACTGGAGTCCTGGGTTTTATTGGGGCGCTTGATGATGTCCTTGGATCACAGGTACCTGAACAAAATAGATCATAGACCCAAAAAAGAGATGAAAGCAATAAGGCTCTGTGCATATCTGCCTGTGTTAACAGATGTTCCATTAACAAACTTCGCAGCTACGTTTAAAAAGCAATTTCTATACCTGATGCTCTGCTTCTCATCTGTACCCCTCCATGGCACTCTGGATTCTGCATTGCTTCCTGCAATTATAGGAAACATCAGTTCATAACTGGGGGAGGATGGGAAAAAGAGACATGGGGGTGTCATTTACAGAAGTAGTGTAGAAAATACAGTCAAAGGTGACAGAGAAAAAATGCAGAAGTTAAGGCACATGCCTTGCGGGGTGCTGGACCTAGTTAAATCCCCAGCACTGTCATCCCGACATTCACTGGAAGGAATCCAAACTCCACAGGGTGGTCCTGGAATCTCGACACCACAGGTCTGGGAAACAGAAAAACCTGGGATTATCTCAGAGATGCACTGTGGGCCTCAGAACACAGAGAGGCTCACAGTTCCTGATTTCCTCCCAGACAAAAAAGAGTAAGACAGACAGACAGACAGACACACACACACACTTGGAAAATTTCCTCCCAGTCAAAAGAGTCAGACAGACAGACAGACAGACACTGTCTCTGTCTCTCTGTCTCTCTGTGTCTCTGTCTCTGTGTCTGTCTCTCTCTCTCTCTCTCTCTCTCTCTCTCTCTCTCTCTCTCTCTCTCTCTCTCTCTCTCTCTCTCTCTCTCTCTCTCTCTCTCTCTCTCAGATGCACTGTGGGCCACAGAACACTAGGGTGGGCGTGGTCGTGGGGCCCAGAGCATCTCCCAAAGCCCTAGCAACGGGCCCCGGCGGCCCTAGCAACGAGCCAGCGCTCCAGTCTGCGCCCCGAGCGAGCCAGCTCGTGGACCCAGGCCCTACCGCGCCATCCCCCGCCGAGATCCGCACACGTACGCCGGCCACCCACCCCGGGGGGCTTCTACAGAGACTCCGGGGTCCTCAAAGGCTCTGACCGGACAGCCGCCACTCTGATCTCCAAGACCGGAGTCCTTGCCCCGGCCCGAATGCGACGGCGCCGGAGAGTGACGTCAGACGCACGCTAAGGCAGCGCAGCCAATGGGAGGGAAGCAGGAAGTCTCCGGCCGCGGAGCGTTGCCTAGCGACCCACAGACGCCCAGCTCACCTGGGTGGTGCTGGAGCTAGAGGAGGCTCGCGGGCTGGGTCCAGCTGGGTCCAGCTCCGAGAGTCAGACTAGTATTTTGTTTTATTTTTTCCTTTCCTTTCCTTTCCTTTCCTTTCCTTTCCTTTCCTTTCCTTTCCTTTCCTTTCCTTTCCTTTCCTTTCCTTTCCTTTCCTTTCCTTTCCTTTCCTTTCCTTTCCTTTCCTTTCCTTTCCTTTCCTTTCCTTTCCTTTCCTTTCCTTTCCTTTCCTTTCCTTTCCTTTCCTTTCCTTTCCTTTCCTTTCCTTTCCTCTTTCCTTTCCTTTCCTCTTTCCTTTCCTTTCCTTTCCTTTCCTTTCCTTTCCTTTCCTTTCCTTTCCTTTCCTTTCCTTTCCTCTCCTTTCCTTTCCTCTCCTTTCCTTTCCTCTTTCCTTTCCTTTCCTCTTTCCTTTCCTTTCCTCTTTCCTTTCCTTTCCTCTTTCCTTTCCTTTCCTCTTTCCTTTCCTTTCCTTTCCTCTTTCCTTTCCTTTCCTCTTTCCTTTCCTTTCCTCTTTCCTTTCCTTTCCTCTTTCCTTTCCTTTCCTCTTTCCTTTCCTTTCCTCTTTCCTTTCCTTTCCTCTTTCCTTTCCTTTCCTCTTTCCTTTCCTTTCCTCTTTCCTTTCCTTTCCTCTTTCCTTTCCTTTCCTCTTTCCTTTCCTTTCCTCTTTTTCCTTTCTTTGCTTCGCTTTTCCTTTCTTTTCTTTTTTTCTTTTCTCTTCTTTTCTTTTCTCTTTTTTCTTTTCTTTTATTTATATTCATTGATTGTTTTACTATTTTATTTCTACATTTCTATGCTTTTACTTTTATTTATATATATTTATATATTCAATAAAATATATAAACTAAAATAAATACATTAGATATATTAAGTATTTATTACTATAGAATAATTATATGTTGATGATATAGTAACATGCTTATGGTATAATATATTTTAATATATTATGGTACTAATAGTATAATCATATAATTTATATATTAGTATATAATAGTTATGAAATTATGGTACTAATATTATATATTTACTATTGTTTTTGATTAATATTGACTAATATGCATATTAACTGTAACAATATAGAGATACATATTGAAATAATGTGAACATATTCATTATAATTTTGTTAATATATTTGTTTTATTTTATAAAATTATAGATAAAATGATAGACACATAGAATTAATATATAAATGAAATAATAACAAATTAATTATAACTATAATCTGTCACAAAAATATACTCTAATGTATATTATTTGTGTATTTGTATATTTTTATTCTATATATATTAAAAAGATATAGTTGATGTTTTTGTATTATTAGCTGAGTTGACTTGAAACAAAAAGTCCTAGCAGCAGAGGAAATGTTTGGCTCCTAGGTGCCTGGGCCCAGTCTCCTGCTAGGGCGTGTGCGCCACTCTTACGTCTGGCTCGCACCTGGACACCAAATGCCCAGCTGTGGAATTGGGCTTCGGGTCACCGGCATCGCTTCGCACATCCCGTTGCCCCAAGGGTCCTCCCAGGGTGCGTCCTCCCGGCTGCCCTGCCTGGATGGATCTACGCGCGCTTGCAGCCCCCAAGTCCAGGTCAAGAACTCGCAGATAGGGTGAAAACTGTCCCTCGCACACAGGTGGCCACCAGGGGTCGCACTGCCCGGACCGGCCTCAGATCTTTTCAGTGTCCTGCCAGGCAAGAGGCATTTATGGCTTTTTTTGGTGATGCTTGCACCCCTGGCTATAGGCTAGAAGAAAGCTCTTGCCAGGGATGGCATCCTAGTCTGCAGAGTTGCCAAACACCCTGGTCAGACACCAAAGGATCCAGGAATTGGGACTCTCGGGATTTTAAACTCCAGACCATGCACCAGCAAGGCAGGAACACTGATAAGCCAGTGCCCCATTTATTTTATTTTATTTTGTTATTATTTTATTTATTTTATTTTTATTTTATGTGCTAAGGGCGGGCTGACTCCCTCCCTCTGTGCTCAAGACCAGTCCAGGCGGGAAGCCGGGAGATCCCTGCCCAAAAGGGCCCCGTGCCCGTCCAAGGAGGGCTGGATTGACTGGCAAGAAGCAGCCTGGGGTCTGCTGGAGCCACCCTGGCACCCACTCTGGGCGACCTCACGTTTCCAGGGGCAACAGAACCCAACAAAGCCAAGGAACAGTGACTTCCCTCCGAATCCACTGGACACCCCGCCATCCACGACTCGACGTGTGGTGCCCCCATGGCCTGGTACCCAATACCAAGGCCACCCGGCTTGGGCTGGGATCTGCCTGCCCCATCTGGGACTCGCCCAGCAGAGTCTCGTGTGTGCGTGGGAGACAGGCAACGTCCCTCTCCCTCCCAGCCACCACCATCCACCCTAAGTCCCCTCAAACCTTCACCGACCCAGGACATCCACTTCCACCTTCATAGCCCTGGGGTGCCTGAGGGAACTTTGGGCTGTGTGCCCAGCACCCGCAGCCCGTGCCCCCACCACACCTCGCCTCACCTCCTTGGAGTTGGAGGCCAGGCATCCTCTCTCCCTGGAGAAACCGCTGCTTGGACCTTGCTGTCCGGGAACCTGGTTCAATGCTCCAACCCAGGTCAATGTTTGGGCATCAGGGGCCTGAGCTCCTCAGCCAGAAGAAGCCTTCAAGGCAGCGCCAACCTTCAAGGCAGAGCACCCCATGCCCACCCCACCGCCCTCTCTCTCCCTGTAGAAACCACTGCCTGCCTGCTCCTCACTGTCCTGGAACCTGTTTTCTGCAAACTGGCAGGACACACTGACTGCCAGAGATCCTCCTTGTTAGGCACCATGGGCCTCTGCTCCCTGGCACCACAGAGCAGGACAAGGCGAAATTGGAGCTAGGCCTGTCTTGGCAGGGTGGCAGGGCATGGCGGGCACGCGGCTCTGGACCCTCCTTCTGCGGCTGGACTAATGGCGAAGATGCCCACTGTTGCCTCATTTTTGGGGTCCCATTTACTCCTTTGTTGGTTATTTGTGTATACTCAAAGAACTCCCAGAATGAGAAACTGATTCCCATCCTCTTGTCCCCTTTTGGGGGGAGATCTTGGTAATATTTATCTGTGCAAATAATCCACACAGAAAGGAGAGTTAAGGTTTAAAAGATTGGGCGAAGAGAGTCCTTTGTCAGCCTGCTGCTAGCTCCAAAACACACCTTGAGCCAGCCAGCCAACTCTGGCAAAAACCCCTGAAAACTTCGTTCCCAAACTATTTATTCTGCTCTCAACAGCGTCCCCACCTGGAAGGTCAAGGTGGGACAACAGGCAAAGAATAATCTTAGGGAAATATTTTCATATACAACAATTCCCCCCTTTTTAGTAAAGGAACAATAATAATGTACAAAAGTAATGTTTTCTATGATTCTAAAAGGAACAACTAAGCAATAAGGAAAGAACAGCTGTTTGCATAGGCGCATCACAGGGAAAAGTAAAGAAAAACTTCTAACCTAAACACTGGTGTCCACGACCAGAAACAGTTGGCAAGGAATCGACTAAGCTCCAGAGATGATAGACCTATGACGTACAAGATGAAGAATTCCATGTAGGTTCTTCCTTGGAAGAGCATATGGAGTATCTAAAATTCAATGATCAAGGATCTAGTAGGCGATGGGGAGCTTCGGGGAAATCAGAAAGCCCAAATGTAATCCGGAAACAGAGATCCTTCGAAGAGATGCTAGAAAGGTCATGTGTAGTAGGTGGGATGAAGCACATTTTCCATTAATGTCCAGGTCGACCAGAAAGCCCATCTTTGAGGGCAGTGAATTAGGCCCCTATTTTGGAGGGAGAGGCACACACCCCCTGCACAGTGGGGGGCCACTGTAATGGTGGTCAATAGGTATCTGAACTTAATTCAAGTTCCTAGTCCAGGCAGACGTCCATATGAGGTCCGAAATTGATGTACCAAGTAGGCCGATTATTTATAGATGGGAGCTTAAGTCACAAACCAAAACAAAATGTTTAAAGCAGAGAACCTCCCCGTGTAAATGAACAACTTGAGAGTCCATTCAAAATGAATAGAACCTCCTTTGAACCTACTATTTTTCCTTCTGATGTGCCCAAGCAAAAAACCCTGAGAACAGACAAAAATATAATTTAGGAAACTAAAGTCAAGAAAGCAAAACCCTAATGTAAAAACAAGATCAATTCCTAAAATTAAAAACTAAAATGTAAAAACATTAATTGCTATAGTCAAAAGAAGTATAGTATCAAATATAAATTCAAAGGATTACAATTATAAGAAAAATACAATAAGCTGAAATTTCTACAGATTCCACTACCAATCTGTAAAGATGAGGGGTCTGGAGCTCCGAAAAGTCCCACCAACGACACTTGATGAGTCTGAAAAAGCAGGTTGCAACTTGGTACAGGGTACAAAACTCCAACAGTCAAGGATTTCTTCCTCAGGCTGAGATCAGGAGGCTTGTAGTTGTGGATGAAGGAGATGATTTGCACATGTGAAGGGATTCCTGAAAATTGAATGTTAAGGACTAGGAAGAGAGAGGGATAGATAAGGAAGAATAAATTGGGGAAGATAAAGTTAGGAAAAGGGAACTATATATAAAATATGCAAAACAGACAAACACATAACAAGACATACACATACAGACTTCACAAAAAAATATGTCCATAACACTCACTCATACTTACCAAAATATATTTTTTGGAGAGGATTCAAAATAGAGCAAAGGAAAAAATTCAGCTGAATCAACAAAAAGCACTTTACAATATAATACAATATAATGTTTAGATGAATAACTTCAAATTCACTATATATATATATTTAAGGCAGAGTAGAGCAGATTTGAAAGAGAATTTCATGCATAACACAATCATGGAAAACATTAATACAAGTATAGAACAGTAATTCTATAGTAGCCAATCACAGATAATGAGCACTGTGAAGAGAGTCCACCTAAAAAGTATTGTTATGTCAATATTATGAATTCACTTTCGTCTTGAAGCCTAAATTGAGGGAAATAAAACAATGATGTTAGAGTGAAAGAGTGAATGAAAATCATTAAATGAGTATATCTCAATACATTGTCATATAACAACATTAATATGATGAGGAATTTTTCTCTCAGGTGAACCTTGAGTAACACTAATTATATTGCAAAATTTCCTGATTAATTGTGACCGAGAGCAATACTGAAATGAAGACATAAATGCACCATACAAGCAACCACAAGGGGGATCCATTATTTTCAATCCTATTCAGTGATCATACCTGTGAAAAGAACCATAGAGCATTAAAAACATCCCCCGTTCTTCCTGTGTAACCTTACCTACAAAAAAGACCTGCCAAAAAAAACAAAAATACAAAAAGCACAAAACCTTGGTTATTATATATATTTTTACCTCCATTTATTATTGTTATTATTATTTTTATTTACCTATCTATTTTGGTCGATTTCTCTATTTGGGTGTGAGTATTGAAATTGTCCCCAATCATACTTATATTTTCTCTTCCCTTCTTTTCTTTCGTTATGTGCTATGCCATGTTTCTCATTTCAAGACCATGGCGTGTTTTTTTGTTTGTTTGTTTTTGTTTATTTTGCTTTTTATTGTTTGTTTGTTTGTTTGTTTTGTGGTGCTTATCGATATAGCTCGAGCCCTCACTGGATATTTGACACTTCTTTTGGTACTGGTGGAGTGTTTCACCTTCTTTTTCTCCATCTCTCAAATTAATGATGAGAGCCTCTAGAAGGATTCCACCCAGTTTCGGTGTATTAGACCCTTACCCCAGTTTATTACTTTTCTCTTTTTCAAATAAAATCACGCAACTTGAACTAGCTAGTCCTGCCTCCAGTTAGAGGGGGAACTAAGGGAGGCATCAAGACCAAACAGGTGCAAGACTACTAAGTTGTGGGTTAGATACAGAGGGGACCACATATTCTAGCCGCCCTGGGGTGAGGGAAGAAGAAATGGGAGGTAGGACAGAAACGGAGGTGTAGGGAGGACAATTTGGTGATGGGAACCCCCCCTGATTTTATGTAAATATGTACCTAAAATATTATTGTCAACACTATGTAAACCACTATGATCAAAATAAAAATTAAAAGAAAAGACCTGCCCATTTCTGGGCCTTGTATTTGAGGGGTTACAAAAGATTTAGCCAGAATACCAGGAGAGATTGATGAGAGGATTATAGAGGATGGGAGGATGAGGAGGAGAGATGGCTGAAAAGCTAAGACACAGGGCAAGCTGAGGATAGCATTCTTAAATAGGTTTAAGATGATAGGCCACACATGTTGGTCAGGGCTAAATAAATGATATCTCCTGAAGAAGCCTGACTGCCTGTGAGTTTTTTACCCGCCTATATCCTGAAATTGCAGACCACCGGCTGAAGGGGGTTGCAGATACACGTGGCCTGGCCTGGAGGAGAAAGGCCTCTCAACCCTCCATCATCATCCTCAACCATCCAAGCCCATCTAAAGGGTCTTAATGCAACAGGTGCTTCTGCAGATGACCCATAAGCTACTTCTTCACCACATCTTCTGGTGCATATATTTTACCTGAGACACCAGCTGCAGGTAGGTGACCAACTGTTCTGGAAAGTGCCCACATTCCTTTGTGTTCTCCAAGATACTGGTCTTTCTGCATTACAGATGGGTTTATCTGCACCACCTCATGTAGCCATGATGTTGGGATGAGAGCAGGTGGTAGAGTCATTCAGATGAGAGCCAGGCAATGTGAGGGTTAAGACTTGGTTCAGAGCCCCTAGGCAGGCTGTCCCTGGGATCTCTGTCCCCTTCTAAGACCCCTAAATATGTTGATTCCAGGGCCTCAGAAATGGGGTCTACTCCTGTTTGGAGCTTCTTCCTTTCTCTTTTCTTGTACCTCCCAATGCCTTGGAAACTCCTTCATCAATTTAAGTTTTCATAGTTCAGTTCAATGGTGTCAAAAGAAAGTGAAGCTGAAGCTCAGATCCCAGCTCAAGGCTGAGATCCAACTTTTCCCAAAAAACACACAAAATATTCAGACATCCCAGGCCTTGACCTCAGTCAATGACCTCATCAATGTCACAGAGGCTCTGATATCACAGGTCATTTCTGCCTGGGCAGTTTTGGCTTCTCCAGACTCTGGCCTGAGAGTTTATGAGCACTGCCATGAATAATTCCTTGGCATTGCACAATTAGTGGTCCGAAAGCCTGCTCCAAAAAACAAACAAAATTTAAAAATATGATGTAACTCATCTAACCATCAGGCACATCCCAGCAAAGGTTTGAGTTACCTTTCTGCCATGGTGCATAATTTATTGGACTTGATGCCTTGTTGAATCACTATCAACAGCTTAAACAGATTCTTTTATTTCTCCAATTGTATCTGACAGGTGTTGCACTGAGTACCCATCTCTGTGCTGTCCACATGCCCAGATCTGACCCTGGAGATAGTTAGGACTCATTTAAAATAATACTTGGGGAGGTGGAGAGAGAGGCAGAGAGATAGCATGGAGATAGGGTGTTTGCCTTGCTTGCAGAAGGACAGTGGTTTGAATCCCGGCATCCCATTGGTCCCCTGAGCCTTCCAGGAGCGATATCTGAGCATAGAGCCAGGAGTAACCCCTGAGCACTGCCGGGTGTGACCCAAAAACAAAACAAAATAAAACAAATTAAAATGGTACTGTGTATTCTGGTAGGACCTGCTGTTTTCTCGGAAACAGTCTCTGTCTCCAAATTCTCATGGGTCTGTGTCCTCCTACTTCAGACAGAGAAGCTGTCATGATCTGTTCAGACACAAGTTCTCTTTCTGGGCTGCTTTTGCAGCTCCACCTGCTCCATGTCTGCCTTTGTTAAGGCTCATTGGAAAATTCCAGCTGCCTTCCTATCTTCCTTCCTCCATAAGTCTGGCCCTTCAGGATCTTTGCCTTAGATAAGTTGCTCAGATGGATGGACTTCAAATCGCTGCCTACAAAATAGAACAAAATATCAAATAATAGAGGAGACACTTGGAGGAAGGGAATACTCAGGTGACTTCTCTCCCCAAACAGTCTCTGCTGGCACATTGCAGGCACAGGAGTGAGGCCAAGAAATGGTGAAAACCCACTGAAAATCCATATTCCACTTACCCTTCTGCTCCATCATTCCTTATAAAAAATCAGAATAAGACTTCCCAGTGAGCGGGTTCACTTGCATAGAGGGACACACAGTTGAATGGACAGTCTAAAAGTCTCCAATCTTTTAAGACTGTGGATAGTCACAGAAGAAAAGGGCCCCAGGAGTCTGACTTTTCTGAGATTACCACCAAACTGGTGGCCAATGGAAACTCCCTTTAATGTCTGCTAACTCTGTCTCAGAAGCCAAACTTCCCTGGAAACATGGAGCCCTCGTACCTGACCCTGAGTCAGTGCAGCCCGCAGCTGGTCACCCAGTACCTCAGTATTCTGATGAGCATGGCCAGGGTTTGTGCCTGGGTTCCATGCTTCTTCCTAATTCCTAATCCCTCTCTGCCCACCTTCTGGCAATCAGTATATTCTTCTCATTTTGCTTATTAAGGTTTTCAGTGGTGACTTTTCTATTTTACTTTGTTTCTTTTTTTGTGTTTGGCCACATTCATCTGAGCTCAGGTGTCACTCCACAGTCATACTTAAAAATTATTCCTGCATGCTCAGAGATCATAAGGGATGATTAAATTGGTTTGGTCTCCTGCAAGCAATCACCCTACTTGCTGTGGTAGTGTGCTAGCCCAAAACATTTCTAATTTTATTCATCTCAATTTCACTTTCTTTTTTTTTTTTTTTTTTTTTTTTTTGGTTTTTGGGCCACACCCGGTAACGCTCAGGGTTTACTCCTGGCTATGTGCTCAGAAGTTGCTCCTGGCTTGGAGGACCATATGGGACACCGGGGGATCGAACCGTGGTCCGTCCAAGGCTAGCGCAGGCAAGGCAGGCACCTTACCTTTAGCGCCACCGCCCGGCCCCTCAATTTCACTTTCTTATCTTCCTTTGATTTATTGGCTGATATACCACTGTATTAATAAGCTCATTAAGAATCCTAAGCAGAGCCGGGAAGGTGGCGCTACAGGTTAGGTATCTGCCTTGCAAGTGGATGGACCACGGTTCGATCCCCATGTCCCATATGGTCCCCCCAAGCCAGGGGTGATTTCTGAGCGCATAGCCAGGAGTAACCCCTGAGCGTCAAAAGGGTGTGGCCCAAAAACCAAAAAAAAAAAAAAAAAAAAAAGAATCCTAAGCATTTCTACTCTGAATTCCATTTACGAAAGGTGTTATAAAGTATTAGTACTGATAGGTCTGCAGGATTTCATCTTCACCCATCAAGCATGGTAGGATGTTGTAAAATTTTACCACCATTCCAGCAATCTCAAGGAGCTTCTTTGCAGTCACTCACTGTATTCTCTACAACCAGACAGGTCTCAGATGAGTTTACTTGGGTGAGAGATTCTCTTGAAGCTGCTTTGGGAGTAGCATCACTTTGTTCTGCCTTGTATGAACAAAACACAACTATCAACATCTTTTCAACTCTGTACCTCAGGTTATTTAATAATAAAAAGTAAATGTTCTTGTTCTAATCCTTTTGGTTATTTTTTTCAAGGACCACACCTTGTGGTTCTCAGGGCTTGCTCTTGGCTCCACATATTTGGATCATCCTGGCAGCTTTTAGAAGATAATATGGGGTCCTGGGAATAATATCTAAATAGGCTGCATTTGGGGGGAGGGACACAAGCAGCAGTAGTCTGGACTTACTCCTGGCTCTTTGCTTAGGGATCATTCCTAGCAGTGGTTGGAAAACCAGAAGTGGTTCTGAAGATTGAGCCCAGCTTAACTGAATGCAAGGCAAGCAGGAGCCTAATTGTAGTGCTGCCTCTCCTGCTTTTTTTTTTTTAAGTCTGCTTTTTAGAAGTGCTTCCAGTAAATTTCTTCCTTTCATCTTCCATTCTTCTCTCCCTCTTTCCCTCCCTGTATCTCTCTGTTCTTCCTTCTCTACCTCTCTCCAAAAACTCTAGCCTTCCTTCTGTTAGGCAGGAATGATAAAGACAAAGAGACACCAGAAATAGGATAAGAATAGAAAGTTTATTAGAAAGCACAGAGCTGAAGACTTGGGGCCAAAGAAAAGACCCGAAGTCCTTAATTGTCTCAGCATATTTTAAATAATCAAAGGCGGGAATGCAGGCTACAATCAACTTGGCATTGGCAGGAAAGATGTGGCCCAGGAGGTTAGTTGTCAGGGGTTCAGGATGCACAGCACCTTGCACCAGTGAATGCCTGAGCTTCCATTGCCCACAGCAGAAAACACAGTTGTATTGGGGTCCAGAATCTTCAAGGGGGGTCTAAAAAGAAATCACCAAAATTTTCCGTGTCACCGGTCATCTTTTTTTAATTTAAACAACTTTATTACATACATGATTGTGTTTTGATTTCAATCATGTAAAGAACACCACCCATCACCAGTGCAACATTCCCATCACCAATGTCCCAAATCTCCCTCCTCCCCATCCAACCCCCGCCTCTACTCTAGATAGGCTTTCTATTTCCCTCGTACATTCTCATTATTAGGATAGTTCAAAATGTATTTATTTCTCTAACTAAACTCATCCCTGTTTGTGGTGATTTTCATGAGGTGAGCTGTAACTTCCAGCTCTTTTCTCTTTTGTGTCTGAAAGTTATTATTGCAAGAATGTCTTTCATTTTTCTTAAAACCCATAGATGAGTGAGACCATTCTGCATCTTTCTCTCTCTCTCTCTCTCTCTCTCTCTGACTTATTACACTCAGCATAATAGATTCCATGTACATCCATGTATAGGAAAATTTCATGACTTCATCTCTCCTGACAGCTGCATAATATTCCATTGTGTATATGTACCACCGTTTCTTTAGCCATTCATCTGTTGAAGGGTATCTTGGCTGTTTCCAGAGTCTTGCTATGGTAAATAGTGCTGCAATGAATATAGGTGTAAGGAAGGGATTTTTGTATTGTATTTTTGTGTTCCTAGGGTATATTCCTAGGAGTGGTATAGCTGGATCCTATGGGAGCTCGATTTCCAGTTTTGGGAGGAATCTCCATATTGCTTTCCATAAAGGTTGAACTAGACGGCATTACCACCAGCAGTGGATAAGAGTTCCTTTCTCTCCACATCCCCGCCAACACTGATCTCATTCTTTGTGATGTGTGCCAATCTCTGGGGTGTGAGGTGGTATCTCATCATTGTTTTGATTTGCATCTTCCTGATGATTAGTGATGTGGAACATTTTTTCATGTGTCTTTTGGCCATTTGTATTTCTTCTTTTTCAAAGTGTCTGTCCATTTCTTCTCCCCATTTTTTGATGAGATTAGATGTTTTTTCTTGTAAATTTCTGTCAGTGCCTTGTATATTTTGGAGATTAGCCCCTTATCAGATGGGTATTGGATAAATAGTTTCTCCCACTCAGTGGGGGGCTCTTGTATCCTGGGCTATTTCTTTTGAGGTGCAGATGCTTCTCAGTTTAGTATATTCCCATCTGTTAATCTCTGCTTTCCCTTGCTTGGAGAGTGCAGTTTCCTCTTTGAAGATGCCTTTAGTCTCAATGTCCTGGAGTGTTTTACCTATATGTTGTTCTATATATCTTATGATTTCAGGTCTGATATCGAGGTCTTTCATCTATTTGGATTTAACCTTCGTACATGATGTTAGGTGGGGGTCTAAGTTCAATTTTTTGCAAGTGGCTAGCCAGTGTCACAGGTCATCCTTAAGTGTGAGTGACACCCAGATACTTACAGCAGGGGCTACTGAAGTCTGATGGTGAGGGAAACATGATATGGATGGTAAAGGAGCCCTGGAATGGCATGAGGGCCTTTCAGGAAAAGCCCCTTTAAGAAAAATCAATAACATCCCTACCTTGGAAAGCCCTAGAACTCCCTTTGTTCCTCCAGAATGATCCCTGGTCAGAATCAGGAGGAAGACTAAATGAGGTCAGCCAGGTGTGGCAAAAAGAATCACATAAATCAGGAGCAAACCATACAAAGCTCCATGCTGAGACCAATGGGATCGGACCTAGGATCGGGTTTTGAAAGGAGGGACGTGCAGAGGAGTGAAACTCTCAATTTTTTCTGAATCTGGGCAAAGTGTCTGCAGGGCTTGGGATATGGCTCATAGTCTTTAAACCTGTCCACATCCTTCCCCGTCCCACCTTCCATTTACCTTTGATTTTGGTCTGTCTTGAGGCTTCCTTTGCTTGAAAGTGGTTACTGGTTGAGAAGGTGAAAGAGCTGGGCACCAAGCCTAGATGAAGACAGGTTTGCAGAGGTTCAGTACAAAGACAGCTGGTAGCCTTCTGCAAGCACTGCCAGTCTTGCAACCAGAGAAGGTTGCACCAGAGAAGGACCAAAAAGATAGACCATGCATAGACCATGCACCACAGAAAGAAACTGGTTTACCATAGCTCCAGGCTGGCTGCTACAAGAGGCTCCCTGGGGCCAGGAATTGGAAATATGTCCCACTGGAACAGGGCTCAGAAAAGTGGGTTTCCCAGCACTCTCTCGGGGCACCAGGGTGGGTCTAGATTAGAAGGAAGAGGTACGTGTTTGGGGTTGGGAAATTGAGAAGTTTCCAGGCAATCCCCAATTCGCTCAGGGTGGGCCTGACTCCTACCTCTGTATTCAAGACCAGTCCAGGAGGAAGCAGGGGTCCCTTTGGGGTGCCGGGAGATCCCCGCCAAAAAGGGCCCAGTGCCCGCTCAAGGAGTGGACTGACTGGCAAGAAGCAGCCTGGGGTCTGCTGCCCTCTGGCCTGGAGCCACCCTGGCACCCACTCTTGGCGACCTCACGTCTCCAGGGGCAACAGAACCCAACAAAGCCAAGGGACTGTGACGTCCCTCCACAGGACACCCAGCAACCCACGACTCGACATCGGTACCCCAATGGCCTGGTGCCCAATGCCACGGCCACCCGGCTTGGGCTGGGGTCTTTTTCCCCCTCCTGGGACTCACCCAGCAGTCTCTTGTGTATGCAGGAGAAGGGCAACATCCGCCTCCCCCAATCCAGCCGCCAGGACCCACCCCAAGTCCCTTCCAGCCTCCCCCGACCCCCAACATCCACTTGCACCTCCACAACCCTGGGAGGCTGACAGAAAGGGCTGCCTGCCTGCCCCTGCTGTCCTGGTATCTGGTTTCTGAGAGCTGTCACCAACCACTGACTGCCAGAAATGCGCCGGGCATGGAGAGAGGAGCCAGGTGAGGCGGGGTGGGGCCTGGCAGGACTAATGGCGAGGTTGCTCTCCTTCCGGCTACCTTCCTTCAATGCTCCAACAATGTTCATGTTCGGGCATCAGGCCTGAGCTCCTCAGCCAGCAAAAGCCTCCAGGGCAGTGTGCCCCTCAAGAAAGAGCACCCCACGCCCACCCCCACTCCTCTGACTTGGCCAGACCCTCTCAGAAGGTCTCTGCCACCCAGGAGGGCCTGCCTCAGGGCTCTTCCCCCACACCGAAGGAGGTCTCCTGGCCAGAAAGTGCCTTGGGCAAGAATTCCTGGGGTGTCAGGCCTAGAGGCTCTTGGCGTCTTGGGCCTCTTTCAGCAAGGAGCCATCCCATCCCTGGGGTCCCCAGAGGCCAGATGGGATCTCAGAAGCCTCCCCTTCCTGGCTAAGGCCTTACCTCTGGGCCACAGAAGGGTCGCATCTCACCTCCCCCATCCCCACACCCTTCAGAACTCCTGGAGCCACTGGGACCTTCAGAGAGTTGCCAGGACTCGAACCCCTGCCAGCCCCCTGCCAGGAAAAGGCTCTTTCCGCCCTGTTCTCTTTCCAGCCCCCTCTCCCCAAGCTCCCCAAGACCCTGGTTTCAAAAGGTGTCCTGGTGAGTGATGCTGCCCTTGCCTTCCCTGAGGCAGATCTGTCTTGGAGGCTGGGCAACCCAAGGGTCCCAGGAGATCTTTCAGGAGTCCTTGGGACTTGAACCGCAAACAGGAACCCACCCTAAAGAGAGGAATGGTGTGGCTTCACGACACAGTGGCTAAAAACAACTCTAGAGACTAGATGGTATCACAGGATATTAAATCATATTTTATTCAGTGACTCTACATGACATATCAGGTTTCGTTTAGATTATCATTCTATTAGAATATAGGACATATAAAGTATTAATTTTTACGGAGTAGTACATACTGCATTTATCATATAATTTAACCTGATCTATATTTGATTTCTCTATATTCGAAGGATTTATATTATAGATAGCATTCCTCTCATTATGAATATAAATATAACACATAACTATAAATGTATTTATATGTTGTATATATATGACCATGATAGATACTTTTTTTTATTCTATCATTTTATTTTAGTCAATTAAATTCATATCACTATAGAAATGAAAATAAACATTTTCTGATCTTAGTTCTTCTTAGTTATTATATAATATGCTGGGATAGGATATTTATATAATATGTTATAATATATGATGTAATATAAATATTAATATGTAATATAGTAACATATAGTATGTGATAGGATATAATATGTTATAATATTATAGCCATATATGATATCCTATTCTATCAGAGCAAATGGTTTTATATCAACCAGAGATCCGAAGTGCTTAGACCAGACCAGAGTCCGAGCACCTTGAGTGAAAAGGCAGCTTTGAAGTGGTCAAAAGGAGTCAGATTGCTGGCATCCTCTCTGTTCCCCCCATCAGTGATAAGAGTGATTTCTGAGCACTCTCCTACCCCTACCCCCTGGTCCCCAGGCAGGGTTTTGAAAGGTGGGGAGGAAGAGTCAAACTCTCAAGTCCTTCTGACTCTGGGCAAAGGGTCTGTAGGGCTGGGGAGATGGCCCCTAGTCTTCTCCAGCTGTCCAGCTGCTCCTTCCCCTTCCCACCTTCCATATGACATATATTTTTGTGTAACTTGAGGCTTCCCCTGCTTGAAAGTGGGGAAGAGGTGGAGGAGGAGGGAGATCAGGTGAAAGAGCTGGGCACCTGGGCAAAAAGGAAGAGAGATTTGCAGAGGCCTCAGCTTGCAAGGGAGCTTGCAGCTGAGCCAGGCCACGAAGAGAAGCAAGGAGCCTGTGCCCCAGAAAGACTGATTTTCCAGGGCTCCATCCTGGCTGGAAACTTGTCTCACTGGCCCAAGGGGCTCCAAGTAGGACTCCCAGCAGTGCGGGGTTTCCCAAGCCCTTTCCCAGGCAGAGAGGTATACTTAGATTGGGGAAACTGTGGGTTCTTGGAGGTGGGGGATCGGGAAGTTTCCAGGCAGTCCCCAATGTCCTCAAGGTAGGGCTCTCACCTACCTCTGTGCTCAAGAACAGTCCAGGCAGGCGAGAAGCAGGGCTCCCACTGGGGTGCCAGGAGATCTCTGCCAAAAAAGGGCACGGTGCCTGCCCGAGGGATGAACAGACTCTCAAGAAGCAGCCTGGGGTCTGCTGCCCCTCGCCTGCAGCCATCCTGGCACCCACTCTTGCCACCTCACGTCTCCAGGGGCAACAGAACCCAACAAAGCCAAGGGACTGTGACGTCCTTCCATCTCCATGGGACACCCCGCCACCCACAACTCGACATGCGGTGCCCCCATGGCCTGGTGCCTAATGCCATGGCCACCCGGCTTGGGAATTGCCCGCCCCCCCTGGGAGTGGAGCCAGGTGAGGCGGGACAGTAACTTGCAGGGCCGACCGCCTGCACCTCCTGGGGCAGGACGATTGGCGAGGTGGCCCTCCCGGCCACAGCCCTTCAATGCTCCAACCAAGGTCAGTGTTCAGGCATCTGGGGCCTGAGCTCCTCAACCAGAAGAGGCCTCCAAGGCAGCGCCCGCCCCCAAGGAAGAGCACCCCACGCCCACCCCCATTCCTTTGACTTGCCAGTCCCACTCATAAGGTCTCTGCTACCAGGATTGGCAGGCCTTGGGGCTCAGCTTCCTTCCAGGAAAAGGCCCTTTCTGCCTTGCTCTCTTTCCAGGCCCCAGCTGCCACCCAAGACCCTGGTTTCAAGGGGTGTCCTGGTGAGTGATGCTGCCCTTGCCTTCCCTCAGGCATATCTGTCTTGGAGGCTGGGCAGCCCAAGAGTCCCCGCAGACTTTCCAGGAGTCCTTGGGACTTAGTCTGCAGAAAGCCACCCTGAAGCACGGAATGGTGTGATCCCACTATCCAATGGTTAAACATAGTTCTATAGAATTAGATGATATCAAAGGATATTAATTCACACTTTATTACATTACATTATGATGTCACATTGTATTAGGTTTCAGTTAGAAAATCATTCTATTAGAATATAGTACATAGGAAGTATTAATCCTTATGTAATATATTATTGCATATATAACATATATAATTTAATTTTATCTACATTTTATTTATATACATTTGCTGAATTCATATAAAACATAGCCATATTTTTATTATAAATATAAATATAAAACATATATTTAAATGCATTCTATTTATTTAAGTTATATATAGTAAGAATACTTTTATATTATATTACTTATTATAGTCTTAATAAAATTATACAAATATAGAAATAAATATATATTTACTTATATAACTTCTTTAGTTGTTATATCATTTTCTAGTATATTTTATTATAATCATGTTCTATAATATAACAATATATTATATAATATTATATCCTAGCAAATAATTGTATACACCAGCAAGAGTTCCACAGCACTTAGACCAGACCAGAGACCTAGCAACCTGGGCTGAAAGCCTCTTTGGCAGTTTAGCAACAGAGTGTCCCCCATGTGGCCCCCAACAGCGATAAGACTGATTTTCAAGCATTCCCCCACTCCCACCCCTTGGCACACAGGACCCAGTTTTGAAAGGGAGAGGGGCTGAGAAGTCCAACTCTCAAGTTCTTCTGACTCTGGGCAAAGGATCTGCAGGGCTGGGGAGATGGCCCATCATCTTCTCCAGCTGTCCAGCTCCTTCCCCTTCCCACCTTCCACTTGCCAGAGGTTTTGTTCTGCCTTGAGGCTTCAGAGCTCTGCTTGAAAGTGGCTCCTAGTGAAGAAGGTGAAAGAGCTGGGAACCTGGGCAGAGATGAAGACAAGTTTGCAGAGTGCTCAGTGCAAGGACAGCAGGTAGCCATCCCCAAGCACTTCCAGGCTTGCAAGGGAACAAATGACCTTGTAGCTGAGCAAGGCCATGCAGAGAAGCAGGGACCTTGCCCCCCCCCCCCCCCCAAAGACTAATTTTTCATGACTCCAGTCTGGCTGGAAACTTGTTCCACTGGCACAGGGGCTCTGAGAAGGACTCAGTAATGCTGGATTTCCCAAGCCCTTTCCGGGGGCACCTAGGTGTGCTTAGAGGAATGCATTGGGTTCTTGGTGGGAAAGTTTCACTGCAGTCTTTAATGTCCTCAGGGCAGTGCTGAGTCTTACCTCTGTGCTCAAGACTAGTCCAGGCAGGGAGCAGGGCTCTCTCTGGGGTCCTGGGAGATCCCCGCCAATAAGAACACCGTGTCCAAAGGTTGGACTGACTCTCAAGAAGCAGCCAGGTGTCTGCTCCCCACTTGCTAGCAGCCACCCTGGCAATTCTTGGCGACCTCATGTCTCCAGGAGCAACACAACCAAACAAACCCAAGGGACTGTGACGTCTCTCAGTCACAATGGATTGAGGTGACCACACCTCAATCTATTTCAATCACACTTTTAATCCACATGAAGTGCGGTCCCCCAATTTCCTGGTTCCCAATCCCAACCCCACATGCCCGGGGACCATCAGCCCCACCTGGGACTCACCAAGCAGAGGCTGCTGCAGGAGTCTGAGCTGCCAGGCACGCATGTGCAGGAGATGGGCCAAGTCCGCTTCTTCCAATCTGGCCTCCTTTATCTACCTCAAGGCCCCTCAAGCCTCCACCATGTCCATTTCTATGTCCATATGTTGGACCATCCATAGGCATCTTCATGATAGGGGGATTTAGTATCAGATGTAACTTTCCTGGAGCTGATAACCGAAAATCCCAATGGAATTCCTCAAAAGGCCTGTTAAGGGAGCTTCCCTCTGCGTGAAGAATTGAGGAATTCTTGAAGATATTTCTGATATTCGTGTCATGGTACTGTCTTTAGATTCCCTTCATATTATTTAGCTATTTCTCCCATGTAAAATTACAGGTGTAAAAAATGGCCTCAATCATATTCTTTTGCCCAGAGAATTCCCAGCACCACAAGCTAAACAAAGACAAGCTTCCTCGCTCTTTGTCAGTCCTATTTACATCTGAAAGCCAATCCAGGCACAAAATTTATATTTCCTTGACCTGGCCCTCTGCTATCACAAAAGCAACCTCTGCCTGCTAGTCTGCAGGCCTGTAAAACTGTTTCAGCTACAAATATCAGGCAACCTCCTTCTTTTTGAGACACTAACTTTCTAACTCAGGGATTCTTAGATAGATCATTTCCAACTGAGCCTAGCCAGCCATATTTGTTATGTAAATATCAACAGGCCTACAGTTAATGTTTCTATTTTTCTCGAACCCCTACTTTTTGTCAATGCAGAAATTCCCTTCATGCCTAAGACTTTGGTTTTGCCCTATATATATAGCCCAACATGGAGATTAAATTTTGTCACACGTTTGCCAGAATGTGGGTCCCAATACAATTACTTTGTGTGGTGTCATTTACTTCATATTTCGCCTTTCATGGTCATCCATTTTTCTGAAGTTGACTCATTGAAGTCCACTGAAGCTGTGAAACAGAAGCCACTCAAAGCATCCACATCCACGTCCACAGCCCCGGGATTCCTGACAGAAATTCCAACTGTGCGCCCAGCACCCGCAGCCAGCTCCCCCACCACGCCTTGCCTCACTTGAGGCCAGCCACCGTCTCTCCCTGTTAAAACTGCTGCTTGCCACTTGCTGTCCTGGTACCTGGTTTCTGCAAGCTGGCAGGAACCACTCACTGCCAGAGACTAGCAGAGCAGGCACCCTGGTCCTTGGCTCTCTGGTCCCAGGGAGTGGAGTGAGGTGAGGCAGGGTGGGGCTTGGCAAAGCAGGGCTGGTAGGGCAGGACTGGCCACACCTCAAGTGGCAGGACTAATGGAGAGGGTGTCCACCTCCCGGCCACCATCCTTAGGCACTCAGAATGTTTGGGCAGCAGGTGTGGGAGCAGCTTGCTTCCCAGCAACTCTAATGGGGAAATACCCTACAACAGGGAAATAGGTGTATACAAACTGGTCATACGGAATAAATATAAAATAAATGATGACCACAAACGAAGTATGGAGACAACATGTTCTGGCAAGCATGTGACAAAAGTTTTTGAGTATTATTGGTTTTTGTTTTGTTTTTGTTTTTGGGCTACACCCGTAATGCTCAAGGTTACTCCTGGCTATGTGCTCAGAAATTGCTCCTGGCTTGGGGAGACCACATGAGACCCTGGGGGATCTCTGGGGGATTGAACCGCAGTCAGTCCCAAGCTAGTGTCTGCAAGGCAGACACCCTACCTCTAGTGCCACTGCTCGGACACGTGTGACAAAATTTAAACTCTACGTTGTGCGTATATATAGGGCAAAACCACAGTCTTAGGCATGAAAGAAATTTCCTGGTTGAAAAAAGGCAGGAGTGTAAAGAAAAACAGAAATATTAAAAGTATGCCTGTTGATATTTACATAACAATTATGACTGGCTAGGCTCAGCTGGAAAGGGTATATCTAAGAAGCCCTGAGTAGGAAATTAGCATCTCAAAAAGGAGGGGGTTGCTAGATAGAATATTTTGTAACTAAACCAGTTTTACAGGTCTGCAGGTAGGAGTGAGAAAATTGAAGCTACTTTTCTGCTATTTATTAGCAAAGAGCTAAGTTAAAGAAAACATTTTTTTGTAGCTGGCTAGTATATACAGAGACTCAGACCTAACTTGGCTGACTGACTTTTAGATGTAAATATGACTGAAAAGGACAGAGGAAGCTTGACTATGTATAGGTTTTGGTGCTGGAATTTCTCCGGGCAAAAGAATTTTATTGAAGACCTATTTCAGCCTGTAATTTTACAAGGGAGAAATAGCCAAATAATATGAAAGGAATGTAATGTCAGTACCATGGCATGAATCTCACAAAGATTGCCAGCAGTCCAAGTAGGGGCTGAAAATATCTGCAACAGGTCTGCTGGACAAACATTTTGGGGGAATTGTCAGTATTCTGCTAAGCAGGAGTCTCAAACTCGCGGCCCACGGGCCGCAAATGGCCCTCTGTGCAACATTTTGTGGCCCTGCCCTAGAGGAATCTTTTTTTATTTAGTTGTTTGGGTCACACCCCCCAATGTTCAAGGCTTACTACTGACTTTGCACTCAAGGATCATCCCGACTTTGCCCCCTGCGGCCCCCAGGTAAATTGAGTTTGAGACCCCTGTCAGCTAAAGGAAAATCCAGGGATACATCTGGTGGGCCTGAGTTCCCCTTTAATGTAGGTATCTATGCATGGCTCGACAATCAGAGGCCTCTCCTCCTCAGCAGGAAAAAGCCTCAAAGGCAGTGCCTGCCTTCAAGGAAGAGCACCCCTTTCCCACCCCAACTTGTCTGACTTGGCCAGTCACTCTCAGAGGGATTTCGTTCTGAAGCAGGCCTCTGACTCTTCCCCTCTCCCCCAGTCAGGCCACCTCACTCCAGAAAGTGTCTCGGGTCACACCACCTGGGGAAGTTAGGCAAAGGGCCTCTTTCAGCACAGAGCCATCCTTAGGGTACCGAGAGACATGGCAACTGGACATCGACAGCACCTGAGACAGAGGCCCATCTCCCTGGCCTCAGGTAGCTCCAGATGGGATATCAGGAGCCTCCCCTCTCTGGAAAATGACTTTTGCTCTGGACTGGTAGGTCCCCTAGCTCTTCAGAACTCCTGGAGCCACGGGGATTGCTTGGATAGATGTCAGGACTTGAACCCATGTCAGAACCCTGCCAGGAAAAGGCCCTTTCTACCCTGCTGTCTTTCTAGCCCCCAGACTCCCCCAAGTCCCCTGGTTTCAAAGGATGTCTTGGTGAGTGATGGTACACCTGGTGCCGCCCTTGCCATCCCTGAGGCCCATCTGTCTTGGATGCTGGGAGAGCCCAAGGGTCCCAGGAGACCTTTCAGGAGTCCTTCCAATGTGAACAGCCAGGAGGAACCCACCCTGAAGCACTGAATGGTATGGCCCCACAATAAAATGGGAACACAATTTGAGAAAATTAGATGATATCATATGATATTAAATCACACTTTATTACATTACATTAAAATGCTACTCTACATTATATGATATTAGGTTTCAGGTAGAAAAGCATTATATTAGAATATATTACATAAAAATTAGTAATCCTTACTTAATATATTATTGCATTATAACATGTATAATTTAATTTATCTATATTTTATTTTTATATATTCAGTGCGTTTATGTTAGGTATAGCCATATTTTTATTATAAATAAAATATAAAACATAAATATAAATGTATTCTATTTATTATATGCTATATATTTTATGATAGACACTTTTATATTATTTACTATAAAATACATATATATGGAAATAAATATTAACATTTACTTATTCTTTATAATTTACATATAATATGCTAGGATATGACATAAGTAGGTAATATGTTATAATATAACAATATATTATATTATATTATATTATATTTATTTATTATATTATATTAATTATATTAATTATATTATATTATATTATATTATATTATTATTATTATTATATTATATTATATATTATATTATATTATATTATATTATATTATATTATATTATATTATATTATATTATATTATATTATATTATATTATATTATATTATATTATATTATATTATATCCTAACAAATTATTTTATACACCAGCCAGAGATCCGAAGCACTTACCACCATGGGTTGCAAGGATGCTTGGCAGGTGGTCGACAGGGGTTCAGTTACTGGAATCCCCTCTGTTACCCCAGCACTGGAAAGACTGATTTCTGAGCACTACCCCACAACCACCCCATAGGACTTAGGACTGTTTTGTGAAAGTGGGAAGGTGCAGAGGAGTCAAACTTTCTTCCAAGTCATTCTGACTCTGGGCAAAGTGTCTGCAGGGCTTGGGATATGGCCCATCGTCTTCTAAACCTGTCTTGCTCCTTCCCATTCCCACTTTCCATCTGCCTCACATTTTGATCTGCCTTGAGGCATCCTCAGCTTGAAACTGGTTCCTTGTTGAGAAGGTGAAAGAGCTGGGCACCTGGGCAGAGAGGAAGACAGGTTTGTGGAAGCCTCAATGCAAGGACAGCGGGTAGCCATTCTTCTAAACACTGCCAGGCTTGCAAGAGAGCAAGTGAGCTGGCAGCAGAGCAAGGCCATGCAGAGCAGCATGGAGCCTGCCCTCCTCCCCCAAAAAGACTGATTTTCCTTGTCTGCAGCTTGTCTAGAAACTTGCTCCACTGGCCCAGGGGCTCCAAGAAGGACTCCCAGCCATTCTAGATTTCCCAAGCCCTTTCCTGGGGGAAACGAGAAGTTCTTAGAGAGAAGAGGTGTGTACTTGGGGTTGCGGGGTGGGGAAGTTTCTAGGCAGTCACCAATGTGCTCAGGACGGGACTGACTCCTACCTCTGTGTCAAGACCAGTACAGGTGAGAAAGCAGCGTCCCTTTGGAGTGCGGGGAGATCCCTACAAGAAGTGCATGCTGCTCAAGGACTGGACTGACTCTCAAGAAGCAGTCAGGGTTCTGCTCCCCGCTTGCTTGGAGCCACCCAGGCACCAACTCTTGACGACTTCTCGTGTCCAAGGGCAACAGAATCCAACAAACCCAAGGGACTGTGACGTCCCTCCATCTCCACAGGACACCCCATAACCCACAACTCGAGGTGGGGTGCCCCATGGCCTAGTGTCCAATGCCACAGCCACTAGGCTTGGGCTGGGCCCTGCCTACCCCACTTAGGATTCGCTCAGGTGCCATGGACCTCTGGTCCCTGGCACCCTGGTAGTGGTAGTGGGGGTGGCAGAGTCCCCATAGCCCTAAGCCTGGATGGTTTGCTCCCTATTTCTCTGTTGCTCATTTGGGGCCACCCCTAACTGCCCTTACTTAGTCTTCCTCCTGCTTCTGCTCACGGATCACTCCTTGAGGGTCAAAGGGGGCACTAGGGAATCCCAAGGTAGTAACCTTACAACTGCTGGGCCAATGTCTCCTCAGCAAGGCCCTCCTGCCATTCCAGGGCTCCTTTAGCATCCAGATCATGTCTCCCACTCCCGCAGACTCTTGCAGACCCTCCTAACTTCCTCTGCTCAAGAGTCTGGGAAGCACTCACACTCAGATGTGACCCGGGATGCAGGCAATTCTTTTGAATTCTTTTCAGCTCAGCTAGAAGATTCTGGAAAGCGCTTCCCTTTGTTTCCCACTTTTGTTTCCCACTGCCGGTGGTGGGAGCTTAGGAATTCAGGGGTGCAATTAAATTGTGCATCCTGATCTCCCTGGAAAAACCTCAGGAGTTGAGGGAGGGTGCTGGGGAAAGGTGCGTACCCTGCAGATAGCCAGTACCATCCCTGGCACTCAAGTCTTGCAAAACAATAGAGAAGCTTTGCCAGACCTAAAAAGTGGAGCTTCCTGGGCCCTGGCATGTGGACTATTTTGCATCTTGCACTCTCTCCAAAGGCCCTCAAAGTTTATTCCCCAAAGATTTTGGTTTCTATGATCTAAACAGCACAAGTCCCAACTGCTGTTTTAATATAAATTAATGAGTCCAACTGTTGGTCTGGGGATAGTGAGGCCTTTCTCAGTTAGGCCCGGCTCCCGTAGCCCCTAAAGTCTGGCAGATCGGAAGGTTGCAGGATGAGGGCAGAGAGATTCACAAAGCAGTCATATGAAGTTCCAGGAGTCAGACAGATTTATTTCACTGTCCTAATCTAACATATACATTTCCTCACATGATTTCTATATTAAACCTTTTTCTAGCAGCTGCTTCTCTACTTCTCTGACTCTCTTGGCCTCTGTCTCCTTTTCAGCTGCTTTTTCCAGGCTTCCTTACTGACCAACTTCCCTTGCTGATGCTACTGCTGATGCTTCTTTGCTGATGCTAAATCTGATGCTGAATCTAACTCTCTTATTTCCTCTCTCCCCCCAGGGAGACTCCTCTATTCACCCTTTTCAGGTGTGGCAGTTATGATCATTCATGTGGGATAAATAAGTAGTTGAGGAGGGAATACCCACATTCTCTACTTTTTTTTTGTATTTTTACAGAAGCATTATTGATAAGTCTAGAACATCCAAGTTTTTTTTCATAAGCTTTAAAGAAAAACATAAGAACATTTCTGCAGATAATAAAATTTGAAAATAAGCTGCTAGGTAAGATACACAATATAGCATAGTAATTGGGAAAAATTCACTAGGATAGCTGAGAACTTTCAAAATTCTAACATGCATTTCCCCAGAATTATGCAAACAAGTATTAAAGGTTAGATACAAAATTTTCTGTTTGCATGGGACTTAGAACAAAACAGTAAGATATATACAGAAAAAAAAATAACTAGCAATATAGTGACCAATAAAAATAGTGTCAAAAGATTAGCGTAGAAGAAAGTTAAAATTTTTGGAGGTAACCCAGGTACACGAAGTTCTGAAAGTGGCTTCTTCTCAGCCAATCTTTAGCTGGTCTTGGATCTTCCACCTTCTCCATTTTTACCCTCTTTGTTAAGTTGCTGGAATCTCTTCGATAATTTGCTGCAGGTTAGGGGGTCCAAGGTCCTCGCAAAAGGCACCTCTCATAGAGGAAAGATGGTAGACAGTGGTGTTTGGGATGCTGCCCAGAATCTTTAACTCTTTCCCCTTCACTGCCTGCTTCTGTCTCACCTAATGGGGCCTCTGCAACCAAAGGTGGTGGGCCAGCTAAGTGAGGATGGTGATAAATTGGCAGAATCTATGTTGATTGAGAGCATATCTGCATTCTATCAGGTCCAGATACATTAGCAGCTTTTGGTCCCCTCTCTCACATCATCAAACTCCACATCTCATCTACAATGCTACAACAGAAACTTCCTGGGATTGTTTCTCTTAATAGCTATCTATTGAACAAAGACATCTTCTTAGGTGTCATTTTTGTTAATAAATCCATAACTATTCTGAACATCGAACCATTTAACTGTGCCCAGTACTTGGATTGCCAGCACCAGCTTGTCTACCTGACTTGGTGCTTGAGGCATCGGGGTAACTTTGGTTGAGCCATTTTTAGACTCTGAGTCTTTAGAAATGGTAGCTGACTTACCATTCTTGAGAAATGGGGGTCTCTCTGGTTTAGTGCCAGTAGTAAACGATAAACTATCAGTTCTGGAAAGGCCTTTAGATTGAGAACTCATCACCACTGGAAAGGCAATCTTCCTGTCTTTTGGCATGTGTGTAAGAGAATAACTATGGAGCCTGCCATGTGCTGTCCAGAGTAGGAAATGCAGGTAGATAGATCAGAGCAACTTGAAGCCATTCAGAACAGGAGACATGTTTACTGATGTTCCAGTGAAAGGCAAGGCACATTCAGTCCAGCTCCAGAGGGCTGTCATGGTGATAATCTACCATAGGGAGAGGTCACAATTAGTGCTCACCATCACTGAGGTCTTCTTCTTGAGTCCAGGATTCAAGTCAGTCCAAGGTTTGGGCACCATTTGTTGTTTCAATATAAATTAAATTGTCCTAGTGTTGGTAGGGGGATGGTGAGGCCTTTCTGGGCTCGACCCAGCTCCTGCAGCCCAAAGTTCCCTCAGGAACCCCAGGGCTGTGGAGGTGGAAGTGGACCTCGTGGGTCGTGGTTCAGGGGAGGCTGGAGGGGTCTTGGGGTAGACGCTGGAATCGTGCTTGGGGGCAGTGGACGTTGCCCGGTTCCTGTGAAGGAGTCTCTGCTGGGCGATTCCCAGATGGAGCAGGCAGGGCCCAGCCCAAGCCAAGTGGCCCTGGGATTGAGCACCAGGCCATCGGAGCATTGCAAGTCGAGTGGTGGGTAGTGAGTTGTCCTGCAGAGACAGAGAGACTTCACAATACCTTGGCTTTGTTGGGTTCTGTTGCCCCTGGAGACGTGAGATTGAAAGGCTCGGTAGTCCAGTTGCTGCTTTGACACAGAGAAATGAAGAGACAGTCACTCAGGCAAAAGCTCAAGTGGGTTCTTTATTCTGGCTGGCTAGGGTCTAGTGCCCGTCCAGAATCAAATAGAGGCAAAGGACCATGTGGCTTTCTTTGTTCATCCTTATATACCATAAGAAGGGGAGGGGGAAGGGGATAGAAATTATTTTCTTATAAGGTCATAACATTTGCTAAGACATTCTAAGGTAGCACAAGTTCCTTATAAGGGCATAACATCTGCTGAGGTAGTATAAGTTCCTTATAAGGGCATAACATCCACTGAGGTATTATAAGTTAAAGGGCATAAAGTGTTAGATATAACTTGACCTTTCAGTCCCATGAGCTACAGCAATTGGGGCTGGTGTAACTAGTTGTTGACTTCCCTTTTCAATCCCCACTTCTTGTAGTAAGGCTTCTAATCCTAGAAGTCATTGTGATAGGGGGCCTCCATCTCCTGATATTCCTGGTCAGAATTGCCTGCGTGAGCTATTTCTTGGTATTATTGGCGTAATACCATGAGCTTGACTTCCCCAACCTGAGCCCGAATGAATGTAGTGAGGCAATTGATTATGCATGGTCCGTTGGCTACCAGGAGCAGGAGGCCCAAAAGGGGTTCCAGAAGGGGTATTAGATAGGGGAGAATCCCACCCCATAAAGACCGTAAGGGACCGTCTAATAACTCTCTTTTTCTTTTGGCCAACTCCTCTTAATGGTGTCTAATTCTGTCTTACACTATTCCCGATTTGTTAGTATAGAAACAACATTCTTCTTGTCAGGCCATGCAAAACCCTCCTTTCTCTGCCAAGATTAAATCTAACCCTCGCCTGTCTTTTAATACCACTTCAGCCAAGGAGTTGAGCTGATCCTGCAGATCACAAATAGATTTATATACCATCTTCATATCTAAAATTAACTGTTGCGAGAGCCTGTTATACCTGTCTATTGATAGTGCTAGCCCTGCTCCCCCAGTGACCAGGCCCACAACCCCCCTTATCCATAGTCTGGGTAAGAGGGTGTCATTCTTGCTAGTTGCTGTGCAGTTATGGTCACTACTATAGGAACACCAGGACTGTCTGCCTTCTGTTCTGGTCCTATGAGCTGACTTCGTTGGATTTTCAGGGCTTTCTTCTTATTCAGGCAATGAATTTCACCCCAAAGATAAAGAGGTTTCTGCTTTCTTTTCTTCAATCCTGCAACTTAAAGGGCTGTTGGGGTAGAAAGAACAATAGAGCCCTACACTTCAGTTGCCTTTCCTGCACTGGGTCAGACAGAGATGAAGAAATTTCATATCTAGTAATAATTTTCTTACTTTTTTTTTCGGTTTTTGGGCCACACCCGGCGGTGCTCAGGGATTACTCCTGGCTGTCTGCTCAGAAATAGCTCCTGGCAGGCTTGGGGGACCATATGGGACACCGGATTCGAACCAACCACCTTTGGTCCTGGATCGGCTGCTTGCAAGGCAAACACCGCTGTGCTATCTCTCCGGGCCCAATAATTTTCTTACTTTTAACATTACCAAGGGAAGTATAATTTTTACTTCTTTTCTTATACTATCCATCTTCGTTAAAATGTTAGGGTTGGTTTATTTTTGCTACCTGCTCCAACCTCTGGGATAGATAGGCATAATATTATTTTTAATTGTCAACTTGGCTTATGAATTTCTGTGGCCTTTCTTTTCCCCATATTTCCCTGGCAGCTTTTTCTGATGACCATTCTGCTTCATATTTTTCCTAGAGATTTCATCACCCCAGAAATCATTAAAGGGAACGTGGTTGAAGATCAATTTTTTGTAGCTACCTCAGGGTGGCAATTGACTGAAGTTTCAATTTCTAGATAGGTTGAAATCTCATACTTTCCTAAATGAGCAGTTAACTGGTTTACTTCTGCAGTCTTAACACCTGAAAAAGATCATACTAATTAGGTAGGGGAATATTACTTAACCCAATCAAGCCCTGGAGCAGTAAATGGAACAACTTGAATGGCACAGCTGTCCTTATTGTCTATAATGATAGCACAAATTAAACACCAGTAATTAAAGCATCATAGTATTATTAATAAACACAGCTTTGAGTTACTTTAGTTAGACTAATGCTTGCATTTGCAATTTATGATCTGGTCTAGTACAACTAGTAAGAAAATTTTTACATAAGTTACTTCAAAGAAGTGAGTTTTAAGTTAGGCCCACTAGAATTTTAATTAGCTACAAAAATAGTTTTTCTCTTTACCTTTACCTTGTACCTTTCCAGATATTTGCATAACTTTTGGCTTTTTTCTTTTGCACAATATACAGCATTGTTGGAGAAATCTCCATCTGGGGCACCCCCACTACTTACAGAGCTTTTCTGAGGATAGGTTGTAGACACAGCAGGTTTATCATGTCACAGTCACTCAGGTTTGGCTGATGAGTTGGTTAGTTCAGCGTGATGATTTTGAGAATGGCTGTGGGCATTTCACCCTCTTGCAAGAACTTCCAGAGGTGGCCTGTCTGTTCCACTTCTCTTCAGATTTGGAAGAGACTGACCTTGAATCCTCTTCTCTTGAGACTGAGGGTGGAGGGTGAGAGCAGGGCCCACAGGCTGTGGCCAGTTAGTGCTGCTTCAGAATCTCCCAGGAAATCTCCAATTTCCTTACTCAGGCCATTCATCTCAGTATCTTTCTGGTCTTTACAGCCAAATGCTTAAGGGTGCCTGCTTGTCACACCACCTCAACTCCAATTATTTCTCTGAAAGAGGGTGTTGTGGTCCCCTCACTAATTTTAAGATTTCCTGTCTGCTTGGGGATCACTCCTTATGCAGAGAGGAAAGCCATTTGCTTGTATCTTGTGCAAAGCAACATGATGCCGTGACATAAAATGGTACTGAAAGGTGCTAGGAAAAGAGAAAAGGCAAATATTACTTAACCATATAGAAAATAGAAGTTTTCTTAGTCTTCTGGCCTCAGTTTATAGGCATAAGGCACCAGCAATTTACGTTACACAAATTAGTTCTGAACACCAGGAAGAATTCTCACTACTTCTGGCAGATTTAGACTTTAAAGAATTTATAATTAACAATCAACAATTTTCAAAAAATTTTAAACTGAACTTTAATTATTTTTTTAAATTCTTGACTATTTTTCTTAAAATAGCTTTTATTATTATTATTATTAGATGTTCATAAGATTTCTTATTACCCCCATTCTTCACTCAATAGCATGAAAACACTATAACATGCTTAAAACATTTACACTTCATTTATGTTAACCTAAACGCATATCGATAATAATCATTTAGTTTGATTATACAGATTTTGCCCTATACACATTTTTAATTCCTTTTGCACATCCTTAAACTTTCTCCGTTCAGCCACTTTCCTTTCTGCATGCAAGGCAAATGCCTTACCTTCATGCGATATTTCCGGCTCCTTCTCTTCTTTTTTTAACTTCTTCTCCACTCATCCTTTGGGAGTGGTTTTGCTGCTAAAAACCGCCACGTGCACCCAACTCAGAGCCAGCCTTTCCTTAAGGACCAACTTTTCAAATTTACAGCCTAGAACTCAGCATTAGGGCCCAAGGAACAGAGCTGTAAATTGTCTGCTGCCAATTTGGAATTATTTTGCTGAATATTTTTGCACCTAGCGGGACCAGATTTTATTGATTCCTTTTTCTTTAGGTATTCACAACCTAGTATCATCAAGTTTTTAAAATTAAAGCTACCTTAAAACCCACCATTAGTTTGGTGAGATAAATTTGACATGAAATTGAGATACTGTAACAATAACATGCATTCACAAAATTAACAATATTGTTTAAAAAGGCCAACTACAATAATTTGCAACATTTTTTTTACCCAATTGTTCATTTTAAGAAACCTCTAAGTCAGAAATTTAACGCTCAAAATTTTTTTTTTCTTTCTGACTTTCAAACCATTAACTAAATTCTTCTTTGATAGGTAAAGGACCCACTGGAATTACTTTGTCTACACCCACATTTCCCAGCCAGGTGAGTCTGGGAGGACAATAGCCGTTTCCCTGGGGGCTGGGTGAATTCCTTTTTTCAGATAAACTTCAGGCTGGGGAGTTTAAAAAGCACTTTTTTTTTCTTTCCAGCCAAAAAGCGGCCAGTTTGCCTTTGCTTCTTTCTCTAGTCACATGTTCATCTTTTTCTGGCCTTAACTAACACATGGCAGGAAAGCTGGGTGATTGCAAAGTCCAGAAATTATCCAGAGAAAATTTATCCCCGATGGCCATTGAGAAATCTGGGGTTAACAATCTCCAGCACCCTCTGCCACGTCCCTAGAATGACAAAGCCGGCTTAACACACAATTTTTGGCCTAAGGAGAGGTAGCATTTTTCTATAGTTTCCCTCCATGTTTAAATCAGACAAAGAAAACATGGAACACAGAAACCCAGACCCCCCAAAATAAACAAAAAACAGACTGACGGCAGACTGACAATGGCACCACACTGGAACATTCCCAACGAATGCATTTTTTTTAAATAAATTAATTATTTTTTTTCTTGCTGGGAATGGATGTGGATGTGGGGTTCAGGTTCTAAATATCGAAGGGATGTTTGGTCCCCCTGTAGAGTGTGCGTGTGTGTGTGTGTGGGGGGGGTGGAGTGGGGTGTCTGCGACTTCCAAAGCTGGAAATGGATATGGATGTGGGGTTGAGGCTTGGGAGGGGAGGGAGGGGGAGAAAGAGAGAGAGAAAGAGAGAGAGACAGAGACAGAGAGACAGACAGAGAGAGACAGAGACAGAGACAGAGAGACAGACAGAGAGTAGAGGGGGAGAGAGAGAGAGGGAGAGAGGGGGAGAGAGAGAGAGAGCAACGAATGCATTTCTTAACACTTTCAACCTTTACAATCAAGTCACGATGGAATGACCCCCAAGCTGGTCATCCAACCTTAAAAGTGGGCCACTCTGCTGCATAGGTGGTTTGCCACTTTCCTTTCTTGATGTTCAGGGAACGATTTCGTGCGTGAGTCCTTACTTCTGACCAGTGGTCCAGAGTAAGAGACAAAGGGGTGGTTTGCTGCTGACTCATAATGGGAGAAATAAAAAATCTAAAGAATGGATGAGAGAAAGAAGGGAGGGGACAAAGGAAGTGAAGAAA
Organism: Suncus etruscus; assembly: GCF_024139225.1. Classification (NCBI taxonomy): domain Eukaryota; kingdom Metazoa; phylum Chordata; class Mammalia; order Eulipotyphla; family Soricidae; genus Suncus; species Suncus etruscus. The sequence goes on along the minus strand of NC_064863.1, from coordinate 16,398,065 downwards.
GAAGAGTTCAAGGAAATAAAGCCAACACACACATACACACTTACACAAAAAGAAAAACAAAAATCTCAAAACAAAGGTCTCCAATTAAAAGAAATAGGGTTCACTACAGCAGCCCAGGAACGTCTTCCCACTGCAGCAAAATCGAACTCCTGGGGTGCCTCCAGGGTCATGACCTATAGTTTTGAACCCGTCAGTTCACTATCACCCAGAATCCACGTCAAGTGGGGACTCTCAAGTCCTCAGTCACACTACTATTCCCCTATTTCTATTTTCAACACACATCAAATCACAACCAACAACATAAGACACACTGCTCTTTCCAACACAAATCAAATCATGACCAACAACACGAGACACACTGCTATTTCCAACACACATCAAATGACGACCAACAACCCACTGAGTCGTCGGTTCACCACTCCTCTCCAGACCGATCAAGGATTCCTGGCTGGCTCACCAAAATGAAAGGCTCGGTAAGTCTAGATGCTGCTCCAACGCAAGTGAGTTCTTTATTCTGGCCGGCTAAGGTCCAGTGCCCCTCCAGAACTGAACAGAGGCAAAGGACCATGTGGCTTTCTTTGTTCATCCTTATATAACATAAGAATGGGAGAGGGGCGGGGGTAGAGATGATTTCCTTATAAGGTCATAACATTTGCTAAGACATTCTAAGGTAGCACAATTTCTTTATAAGGGCATAACATCCACTGAGGTAGTATAAGTTCCTTATAAGAGCAAAAAGGGTTAGATACAACCTGACCTTTAAGTTCCATGAACTACAGCAGTGGGGGCTGGTGTAACTAGTTGTTGACTTCCCTTTTCAAGGTCGCCCAGAGTGGGTGCCAGAGTGGCTCGGCAGCAGACCCTAGGCTGCTTGTTGCGAGTCAGTCCAGCCCCTTATTGGCAGGGATCTCCTGGCACCCCAGAGGGACCCCTGCTTCCCCCTGCCAGGACTGGTCTTGAGCACAGAGGTAGAAGTCAGCCTTGCCTGAGCGCACTGGGGACTGCCTGGAAACTTCCCCACTCCCCACCCCCAAGCACCCATCTCTTCCATCTAGACCTACCCTGGTGCCCCTGGAAAGTGCTGGGAAATCCAGCACTGCTGGAAGTCCTTCTCTGAGTCCCTTTTCCAGCCAGGCTGGAGCCAGGAAAAATCAGCAAACCTGTCTTCCTCTCTGCCCAGGTGCCTAGCTCTTTCATCTGCTCCACCAGGAGCCACTTTCAAGCAGAGGAAGCCTCAAGGCAAGTCAAAATCTCAGGCATATAGATGGAAGCTGGAAAGGAGAAGGAGCAGGACAGTTGGAGCAGAGTAGGGATCACCTGCCCAGCCCTGCAGACCCTTTGCCCAGAGTCAGAAAGTCTTAAAAGAGAATTGCACTCCTCTGCCCCTCCCCCTTTCAAAACCCTACCTGGGGGCCAGGGGATGGGGTGGGGAAGAGCTCAGAAATTACTCTTATTACTGATGGGGGGAACAGAGGAGATGCCAGCAATCATCAGACCCCTGCTGACCACCTCAAAGCACTCTTTCCACCCAAGGTGTTAGGACTCTGGTCTGGACTAAAGACTGTGAATCTCTGGCTGGAGTAGGAAATCATTTGCTTGGATAGAATAGGATATCATATATGGCTATAATATTATAACATATTATTATAATTATATCATCCCAGCATATTATAAAATAACTATAAAGATCAGAAAATATTTATTTCTATATTTATATTTATTTATGACTAAAATAAATAATAGGATAGAAAAATATCAAGGTCATACATACAACCTATAAATAATTTATAGTTATGTGTTATTTTTATATTTATGATAAAAAAGATAGCTTTAATATAAGTTCATCGAATATAGAGAAATCAGATATAGATCAGGTTAAATTATACATGTGATTAATGCAATATGTGTTATGTAAGGATTAATACTTCCTATGTCATATATTCTAGTAGAATGATATCCTCAACAAAACCTGATACTGTCATGGAATAAAAGACGATTTAATATCCTATGGTACCATCTAGTTCTCTAGAGTTGTGTTTAGCCATTGGGTCCTGGGGCCACACCATTCTGTGCTTCAGGGTGGGTTCTTGCTGGCTGTTCAAGTCCAGTGGACTCCTGAAAGGTCTCCTGGGACCCTTGGGCTGCCCAGCCTCCAAGACAGATTTGCCTGGTGCAGCATCACTCACTAGGACACCCTTTAAAACCAGGATCTTGCGGGGTTTCGGGGGGGTGGGGTAGGGGCTGGGTAGGTAAGGACAGAAAGGGCCTTTTGCTGGCAGGGGACTGAAGGGGGTTCAGTTCAAGTCCTGGTGATTCTCGAGGGTCCCCGTGGCTCCAGAAGCCTGAAGGATGTGGGGAAGGAGTAGGGGGATGCCCCCCCCCCCAGGCCCAGAGCAAAGGCCTTGGCCAGGGAGGGGAGGCTCTTGGGATCCCATCTAGGGCTGCCTGAGGCTACGAAGGCAGGTGTCTGTTGCTACAGTGTGCTCCCCTTGTCCTTAGGGACCCTAGGGATGGCTCAGTGCTGAAAGAGGCCCGAGAGGCCAAGAGGCCCTTTGCCTGATTCCCTTTGAGGTGTGGCCCAAGACACTTTCTGGTAAGTCAGCTTCTTTGGTGGGGGAGAGCCTCAAAGCCTGCTCTGGAAGCAGAGCCCCTCTGAGAGTGACTGGCCAAGTCAGAGGAGTTGGGGTGGGTGTGAGGTGCTCTTCCTTGAAGCTTGGTTCCACTGAGGGGTACAGGCCCCTGATGCCCCAACATTCTGGTTCCAGTGTCCAAGGAGGGTAGCTTGGAGGTGGGCACCTTTGCCATTAGTCCCACAACAGAAGGAATGACCAGACCCGCTCACCAGCCATGCCCTGCCACTCTGCCACGCCAGGCCCAGTTCCAACTTGGCCTTGCCCTGCTCTGTGGTGCCAGGGAGCAGAGGCCCATGGCGCCTAACCAGGTGCATCTCTGGCAGTCAGTGGTTTCTGCTAGCTCTCAGAAACCAGGTGCCAGGACAGGAGGTCCAGGCAGGCAACGGATTCCACAGGGAGAGAGACAGTGCGGCTGGCCTCTAAGAGGTGAGGCAAGACGTGGTGGGGCGCGGGCTGTGGCTGCTGGGAGCACAGCCCAAAGTTCCCTCAGGCATCCCAGGGCTGTGGAGCTGCAAGTGGAAGTCGTTGATCAGTGGAGGCTGGAGGGGACTTGGGGCGGACACTGGAGGTCGGCTTGGGGGAGGCGGACATTGCCCGTCTCTCCAGCACCCAGGAGACTTCGCTGGGTGAGTCCTAGGTGGGGCAGGCAGGCAGGTCTCAGCCCAAGCTGGTTGGCTGTGGGATTGGGCACCAGGCCATGGGGCCACCGCACATCGAGTCGTGGTTGGCGGGTGTCCTGTAGAGATGGAGGGAAGTCACAGTCCCTTGGCTCTGTTGGGTTCTGTTGCCCTGGAGACGTGAGGTCCCAAGAGTGGGTGCCAAGGTGGTTCCCAGCAAGTGGGCATCAGACCTCAGGCTGCTTCTTGAGAGTCTGTCCAGCCCTCCTTGGGCAGGCACCGGGCCCTTTTGGGCGAAGATCTCCCCCCAGGCACCCCAGAGCGATCCCAGCTTCCCGTCTGCCTAGACTGATCTTGAAAACAAAGGTAGGAGTCAGCCTCGCCCTGAGCACATTGGGGACTGCCAGGAAACTTCCCAAGCCCCCACCTCCAAACACCCACTGCTTCCCTAGTCTAAACACACCTGACTGCCCTGGGAAAGGGCTTGGGAAACCCAGCACTGCTAGCAAGGAGTCCTTCTTGGAGCCTCTGGGTCCGTGGGGCAAGTTCCAGCCAGGTTGAAGCCATGGAAAATCAGTCTTTCTGGGGGCAGGCTCTATGCTGCTCTGCATGGCCTGGCTCAGCTGCTCTCTTGCTCCTTTGCAAGCTAAGGCCTCCACAAACCTGTCTTCCTCTCTGCCCAGGTGCACAGTTCTTTCACCTTCTCCACCAGGAGCCACTGTCAAGCAAAGGAAGCCTCAAGTAACACAAAAATACGTGGCAGATGGAAGGTGGGAAGAGGAAGGAGCAGGACAGCTGTAGAAGACTAGGGGCCATCTCCCCAGCCCTGCAGACTCTTTGCCCACAGACAGAAGAACTTGAGTTTGACACCTCTGCCCTTCCCCATTTCAAAACCCTGCCTGGGAGCCAGGGGGTAGGGGTGGGGGAGTGCTCAGAAATCACTCTTATCACTGATGGGGTTAACAGAGAGGATACCAGCAATCCTACACCTGTGGACTGAAAGCAGCCTTTCCACCCAAGGTGCTAGGACTCTGGTCTGGTCTAAGGACTGCAGATCTCTGGCTGATATAAAATAATTTGCTCCTATAGAATAGGATATCGTATATGGTCATAATCTTATAACATATTTTATAATCATCATATTCTGTCCCAGCATATTATAAAATAACTATGAAAAGATCAGAAAATAGTTTATATCTATTTCTATATCTATATGAATTTAATTAGGACTATAATAAATAATTGGATAGACAAGTATATGGTAATCTATACAACATATAATATACTGATATTTATGTGTAAGTTTTATATTTATAGTAAAAACATGGCTATATATAATATAAATCCATCGAATATCTAGAAATCAGATATAGATCAGGTTAAATGATACATGTTATATATACAATAATATATGACATAAGGATTGATACTTCCCATGTAATATATTCCAAATAAAATAATATTCTAAACAAAACTGACATCATTGCCATGTAGAGTAAATGATATTGTAATGCAATAAAATATGATTTAATATCCTATGATAAACATCTAGTTCTCTAGAGTTGTGTTCAGACAATTAGGTCATGGGGCCGGACCATTCCGTGCTTCTCAGGGTGGGTTACTGCTGGCTGTTCAAATCCCAAGGACTACTGGAAGGTCTCCTCTTGGGATCCCTTAGGCTGCCCAGCCTCCAAGACAGATCTGCCTTCAGGGAAGGTTAAGGGCACTGCAGCCGGTGCAGCATCACTCACCAGGACATCCTTTGAACCAGGGTCTTGGGTGACTGCAGGGAGGAGGGTGCTTGAAAGGAAAGCAGGCCGGATAAGGTCCTTTTGCTGGCAGGGGGTGACCTGACCGGGCTTTTAGTTCTGGCGACTCTCCGAGTGTCCCATGGCTCCAGGAGTCCTGAAGGGTGTGGGATTGGGGAGAGAGGGGATGCAGCCCCATTCTGGCCCAGAGCAAGACCCTTGTCCAGGAGAGGGGAGGCTTCTGGGGCTTCCCCATCGGCCCTGGCTGAGGCTAGGGGAGGTAGGCCTCTGTCTCAGGTGCTGTGACTGTGCTGTGGCCAGATATCTGGGGAGTCCAGGGATGGCTCCTTGCTGAAAGAGGCCCAAGACGCCCAGAGGCCCTTTGTCCGATTCCCCAGGAATTCTTGCCCAAGGTATTTTCTGGCCAGGAGGCCTCCCTTGGTGGGGGGAAGAGCCCTGAGGCCTGTCAACCCGGTGTGGCAGAGACCTTCTGAGAGGAACTGGCCAAATCAGAGGAGTGGGCATGGGCATGGGGTGCTCTGTCTTGAGTGCCGGCTACCTTGGAAGCTTCTTCTGGCTGAGGAGCTCAGGCCCCTGATGCCCAAACATTGAATGTTGTTTGTTTTATGACAGTCGCTGGGAGGCGGGCAACCTCCTTATAAGCCTTGCCACAGGAGTCAAGATCAGTCCAGCCCCTGCCTCACCTTGCTCTGCTACCTGATGCCAGGGTGCCAAGGACCGGGGTGCCTGCCCTGTGAGTCTCTGGCAGTCAGTAGTTCATGCCAGCTTGCAGAAACCAGGTGCCAGAACGGCGAGGGCCAGGCATTCAGCGGTGTCCACAGAGCTTATTGGGCTGGCCTCTAACGAGATGAGGCTAGGTGAGTGCTAGGTGATCAGCCCAAAGTTCCCTCAGGCACCCCAGTGCTGTGGAGGTCGAAGTGGACATCGTGGGTTGGTGGAGGCTGGAGGGGACTCGAGGCAGATGCTGGAGGCTAGTTTGGGGGAGGCAGACGTTGCCTTTCTCCCCAGAACACAGGAGACTCTGCTGGGCGAGTCTCTGGCGGGGCAGGCAGGTCCCAGCCCAAGCCAGGTGGCCGTGGCATTGGGCATCAGGCAATGGGGACACCGCACGTTGAGTTTTGGGTGGTGGGATGTCCTGTGGAGATGGAGGGATGTCACAGTTCCTTGGATTTGTTGGGTTCTGTTGCCCCTGGAGACGTGAGGTCGCCCAGAATGGCAGCAGGCATTAGACCCCAGGCTGCTTCTTGAGAGTCAGTCCATCTCTCCTTGGGCGGGCACCGGACCCTTTTTGACGGGAATCTCCCACCACCCCAGAGGGCCCTTGAATCATTTGCTGTAATGCTAGACGCAGTTGAACTTCTCCATCCTCTTGCTTTGCCCTCTCAAAAGAAAATTAAGCCTTGAAACAAGCCCATTGTTTTCAGCTTCTCACATGACATGTGATTATTAGTGTACCTCCTCTGTGTTACTCTGGTCTCGTTTACTGTGAATGTGTGTGCTTGTGTGTGCTTGTGTGTGTGCACTCGCACATGCGCGTGCATGCATGCATGCCTAATTCTATCCCTTCCACCCTATTCTAGATAAGCACAGCCAACTGTCTCCTGGTTAGCTTTACCTGTATATCTCCAAGGCTTCTCTAACTCCTGTTGAGAAATCAGAAATTATTTACTGCATTTCCTTAGAAGCTAACCATGAGGTTAGAAATAGAAATATAAACACTGAGGTTTCTATTTCTAAGGTGTAGAGAAAGAAACCGTCATGAATACTGAGCTGCAGATAGTACACTGGGTAAGATATTTTTCTGACAGGCAGCCAAGCTGAATTTGATCCCCACTCCCTCATAAGGTCATTTCAGCCCCACTAGGAGTGATCCTGAACATAGAGCTTGGACTAGCTCTAAGCACAGCTGTGTGTTCCCTGCCCCATGTACCACTACCAACATAATACAATAAAATAAAATATAAAAAAAATAAAATTACATAAAATGACATAAAATAAAATGACTTAACATAAAATAAAATAAATGGGGCACTGGCTAATTAGTGTGCCTGCCTTGTTGGTACATGGTCCAGAGTTTAAAATCCCGAGGATCCCAATTCCTGGAACCGTAGGTGTCTGACAAGGTATTTGGCAACTCTGCAGACTGGGATGCCATCCCTGGCAAGAGATTCCCATCTAACCTATAGCCAGAGGTGCAAACATCACCAAAAGCCCTAAATGCCTCTGGCCTAGTAGGACACAGAGCAGAACTGAGCGCCGGTGCAGGCAGTGCGACCCCTGGTGGCCACCTGTGTGCGAGTGACATTTTCCCCACCACCTGCGATTTTTTACCAGGACTTGGGGGCTGCATGCGTGCGTAGATCCAGGCAGGTGAGTCGGGAGGACGGACCCTGGGAGAACCCTTGGGGCAACGGGATGTGCGAAGCGATGCCGGGTGACCCGAAGCCCAGTCCCACAGCTGGGCATCCGGTGTCCAGGTGCAAGCCCGAAGGAAGAGCGATGCACGCGCCCTAGGGAGAGGCTGGGCCCAGGGACCTAGGAGCCAAACATTTCTTCTGCTGCTAGGATTTCTTGTTTCAAGTGAAATCGGATAATAAAACTAAAACACCAACTATAACTTTTGTATATATATATAGAATAAAAATATATAAATACACAAATAATATCCATTATATTTTGTGATAGATCATAGTTCATATCAATTTATATTGTTACGTATATATTTATTTGTTTTATCATCTTATTTATATATATTTATAAAATAAAACAAAAATATATCATTTATTAATATTTATGTATATAACATTATATACAATATATACTAATGTATTATATTAATATGTATGTGATATATTCAGTTTATTTGATATATATTTTTATTTCATATATTGTTTTATTATACACATAACATAATAAAACCATATAGAAATAAATATATACATAAAATAATGAAATATATAAATAATATAAAATACTATATAAAAGACAAGACAAGCGTCTGCTCCTAGGAGCTGGTCCCAGCCGGGAGCGGAGCCTTCTTCTCTAGCTCCAGCAACCCCCAGGTGAGCTGGGCGTCTGTGGGTCGCTAGGCAACGCCCCTCGGTCGTCAACTTCCTGCTCCCTTCCTATTGGCTGCGCGGCCGTAGCGTGCGTCTGACGTCACTATTTGGCGCCGTCGCATCCGGGCCCGGGTGAGGACTCAGGTCTTGGAGACCAGAGCGGCGGCTGCCCGATCAGAGCCTTTGGGGACCTGCGGCCGCTGCAGGAACCAGCGGGGTGGGTGGCCTGGGTGCGTGTGCGGATCTCGGCGGGGGACGGCGGTAGAGCTGGGGTCTCACGAGCTGGCAGACTGGAGAGCTGGCCCGTTGCTAGGGCCGCCCAGGCCGGTTGCTAAGGCCTGGGGAGATGCTCAGGGCCCCACGCCCACGCCCACCCCAGGGCAGGGCGCTGCTGTCGGGTTTGGGGCCGGGCCTGGAGCTAGTGAAGGTTTCCCGGAGAGACAGTCTGGGCACAAACATGAGGTCGTCACTTCTCTTAGTCACTGCTGCTCCTGACTTCCTATCACCTTCATGCTGGCATAGCCAGCAGGCCAGAGGCAACACATAGTCAGGCTGTACCACTGAAGATGTTTAATCAAATCTACTCCATGACTCTTCACTTACTGATTTTTGTTACTGCTATTTCATAACAGCAAGAGGCCCAGCTAGTGTGCTATTTCTGAATGCTATTTCTGATAAAATAGAAAGCATGGAAATAAGTCAAAGCATCTTTTTTTTGGGGGGGGGGAGGGCTTGGGCCACACCCGGTGACACTCGGGTTACTCCTGGCTATGCGCTCAGAAGTCGCTCCTGGCTTGGGGGACCATATGGGACGCCGGGGGATCAAACCGCGGTCCATCCTAGGCTAGCGCTGGCAAGGCAGACACCTTATTTCTAGCGCCACCGTGCCGGCCCCAAGTCAAAGAATCTTAATCCAGTGTTTAAATACAACTCGAGTTTAAATACAGTGTTTTTTTTAATATAATATAAAAGTGGAATGTTTCTTCAGTGTACTTTTTACTCAAGTGATAGAGCATGTGCAGAGCCCTAAGATCAATCTGACAACATGTGGCCCCAGCACACTCATGTGTCCTCCGTAACTGCATCCAATATATATATATATATATATATATATATATATATATATATATATATATATATATATATATATATATATATATATATATATATTATATATATATATATGAAGGACAATTTAGTTTTTTTTGTATTCCAGAGAAGCCCATGTCTTGAACATATATCTTATTCTCTTCCTGTCATATTTTTCTCCATGAATTTCTTTTAATAATAGTATTTTGCTTCACACACGCTCAAAAACCCAATTTTAACATTTTGAATTTTTGCAATATAATTAAAAATACAAAATTGTCAATCTTCAACAATATTTCAGGATCTAGACAATCTAATAAAGTGTGTGAGTCACCTTTATTTCAAACTCTCTCAGTAAGACTCTCTATTTACTTAAACTGAATACTATATTGATTTTACTCAATTATTCTGAATAACATAGTCAGTGATAACTTATATTGATTTTACCTGCAAGGGATTTTCCCCTTTGGAGTAAATAACTGCAAACATAAATGGGGCTCTTGACTGTTTGCCAAACTGAAATTAAAAAATAAAACAAATGACAAGAACACAATAAATATTGTATTTTGCCAGATGAAATTGAGAAACAATCCTAATTTTGCTGAGGCCAGAGGCAGATCCTCTGATTGCAAAGTCACAATATATGTTACAAGTAAGTATATTAACTACTCAGCAACAAGTCTGAGAAAAGTTTTTGTCATTTAAGGACGAAAATCACAAATACAAGAATATTTTGTGTTTTTCTTTTTTTCATCCTAAGTGGTTTTGGGAGGCTTGAAGGTAGCTAAAACCGAATGCAAACATTCCTATTAAATATAAATATAATGGAATATTGTAATAACAGACCATCTTTTTCCCACTATAATCTTTTGAGGTGAGAGGAAAAGAGATGTAGTATCAAACTCAGTGGATACTTGGACTCATCTGATACTTGATCTATGACTTCACAACTTTCAGTTTCCTATCGATTGTTGCCTTAAGAAAGTACTACTGTATTTTCTTAAAAATTACTTGAGAATTTCAATAATAAACTATCATCACAAAACACATTAAAATCAATATAAATAATCAGCACTCTATAAAGAGGATTTAGGCAAAAGGTGTAAATATTTTGCCACAGGGAAGTTTGATCTAAATTATAAAATATAACACTATCAACCTATATAAAAGATGAAACTAGCTAAAAAGAAAGATTTATTCCTGTAAGTAATTAACTACAGATTTACAAACATACAACTGGGGGGGGGGGCGGAGAGATAGCATAGCTCTGTAGGGCCTTTTCCTACATGTGGCCCACTCAGAAGGATCCAGTTTGATTCTCAGCATCCCCTATAGACCCCAGCCTGCCAGGGCCAATTTTGAGTTCAGAATCATGAGTAACCCCTGAGTGCTGCCTGAATGCCCAATCAAGTTAAAAAAAATATGCATTTGGATTTTGTTCCCTTTATTTGTAAATAAAGTTTTAAAATAGCATATAAAAGAAATGTCACTGAAATACATTAAAAATTCATTAAACATTTGATCCATACTTTGAAAAATGATCCATAATAATATAAATGCTTCAACTAGCTCCATTTCTTACAACTGTGCACTTTTAGATGAAAAACCTTCAATTTCATGAAACTAGCTAAATCTGATGAAATTTATAACTAGGATTTCTAATAGATCTCATTTATACATCAGAGAAAATGCTCAGAACTTAACAGTGAATGAGAGCCTGCATACAAGTGATATTGGGTGATAGTGATAAGAGTAAACCATTCGCATCAATAAAAATTAAGTTGCTGAGCAATATTTTATATGCTATAGCACTAAACCATGAACGTAAAAGGATAGACTAAAAATCAAAACGTCTTCTCACTAAAAATCTCAACATCTTCACACACTCAATTCCACACCATCTCCTCCACACATAATTAAAAATACCCATCCAGCATGGCCATCCAGCTGAAAATGAGAAACAAGGAACAGCAATAACATCGGTTCAACCGGCTTCAAGATTATATATATATATATATATATATATATATATATATATATATATATATATATATACACACACACAGGTTCAACAGGCTTCAATATATACACACACACAGGTTCAACAGGTTATACACACACACACACACACACACACACAAGTACCCCTTCAATTACCCTTCAGGCATCTCTGGAGAGGTTCCCTTCCACTGCCTAAAAAAATTTTTTTATGCATTTGCAAACCATGATTCTCAAATCCTTAGTTTTGTCCTCCTTGAAAGAGTAATGTTGCCTTAACATATTCCTGTCATGAGATGGCTTTAATCTACAGGCACTAGAAATTCTCACGATGGCCAAATTCTATTTACTAATTTTGAAACTGAACCTATTATTATCTTAAGTATGATGTGTTGTGATCCAAGTACCATGTAAAGATAAACTAAATTACAACTTGCTTCTGTGCACACATACTTTTACATTTCAGTTTTCATGACAGAGTACATTGACCTAGTATTCTCATCCTAACAGGGTGTGACTTGGTAATGATCACACTTGACATTCACCCCCAAGTTATTTTCTAGAAATATAGCAACTACTTGCTCACTAAATTTGCCAGGCAATATCCTGACAAGCAATAAGTTGAGGCTTAATTATGTTAATGTCATAGTGTACTTTAGTGATAACTGTTTGGTGAACATCTGCTCCTGCTGGTGTTTTGGCAAGTTTGAACTCACTTCTTTCAAGGAAAAAAAGATTTTATCTTGTTCCTTTAACACTAGTACCTAAGATAAATATACAGATGTTGCTTAAAATATTTGTAAGTAAATACGCACATAGTGCTTATGAAAGTGGCACAATTAAGTTCCTGCTATTATTTTATTTCTCTAGGTTTGTTGGGTGTTTGGGTCACACCCTGTGATGCTCAGGGCTTACTCCTGGATTTGTGTTCAGGGATCACTCCTGCCAGCATGTGAAGGACTATGGGGTACCTGGGATAAAACCCCAAGGGAGGCTATACTATTGCTCTGGTTCCCATTGCTGCATTTTCTTAATGGTGCAGTTTGTTTTTGTAGCATTAGTATTATTAATGAGGGAGGACAACATGTTTCCTCCCTTTTTCAAAAATGTGAGCTAAACCAGAAGTAGTTGTTCTTGCAGTTTTTGACTGCAAATGTAAAAGTCGCCATAGCTTACAGTCACACATAGTTTACAGACACGCATGATTGGGGGTTGGAGAGATAGCACAGAAGTAGTGTGTTTGCCTTGACTGGGGCCAACCCTGGACACGCCCGGTTCCATTTCCACAATCCCATATGGTTTCCCAAGCTTGCCCGGAATGATTTCTGAGTGCAGGGCCATGAGGAACTGAGTGCTGCCAGGTGTGATCCAAAACCAAAACCAAACAAAAAGTGCATGGTGAACCACAGGGTTTTATTATGTTTCTTCAACACTGACTGCACACAAGTTTGGGTTGTAATAACTCAATCTCTTCTTTTGCCCCCAAAGTTGTCCCTTTGTTACTGATGAGAAGGTATTGTGTTTCTTTTGGAAAGCGTTCCTATCACACTGGTCATGTGTTTGAAAATGCTAGAATTCGAGCTCCAGAAGATTTTAAGCATACAGGATGGTTTGAAAATCAATCTGTAAAGTTAGGCAACACCACAATAATGCAAACCCTCTGTGTCCACTTTCAAAACACTTAATTCTCAAATTGTTAAAAGGAGCACCATTTAGTCTGTTAAGGAAGCCAAAAATCCCTCTTTTTACCTCCTTAAATCCTAGAGATACTTTGTTCCAATCTCTCCCTTTGCCCCTTTTGCTTCTGTCTGCCGGTTAACTCCTGTCAACGGTTAATGACTCCTCTTGACCGTTAATAACTTCTTTTGCTGACGGTTAAAGTCTATAAAAGGCACTTACATGTTGGTCCGGGTCTCTCACTCGCTGCTCTTGGTGGCTCCCTGCCTCAGTTTGTGTAGTTTGTGTTGAGCCCCAGCAGGCTGGCTAATAACCCTTTGCAATTGTATGAGAGAGTAGCTTGGAGTTTTCCTTGAGCACAACATTGGTCGGCCGGCCCAGACAAGTCTATAAATAAGCGTGCTTAATTTTTTAAAAATCATCTAGGGGTTGAAAACAGATCTCGAGCATGAGCTATTAGTAATGGAAAAAAGACCGAAAATCATTACACACAACTCCTCTTTCTGTGACCTGTCCCAATTAAGTAAGCAGTTGTGGGAAGCAAAGAAGGGAAGAAACTAAAAAGATTTAAAAGAACTTTAGTCTAAACGTTCCAGCACAGTATGATGAGGCCGTCCTTTCACAGAACAACATTCTATGACCTCACACACCCCATAAATCCATTGAGCTTATGTCACAATATCATCCAGCACAAAGAGCAGAGCCACAACTGGGGATCCCTCTGGGCCGCTAAGCCCTGGTGTCCTGACCAGTTGCAGGGCACCCACAGGGCTCCAAGATTGGGAGAGATTTTTCTTCCCACCTGTCCATCAGGGCAGATTCCTTTCTTTGGCTGCACAAGGATCCTACACCCTGCAACGGGATCTCTATACGATGCGGTGGGTGCCGCCTAGTGACGTCAGACACATGCTACGTCATCGCAGCTAATAGAATGTCAACAGAAAGTCGTTGGCCAAGGAGCATTGCTTTGGAAACAGACACCAAGCTCACAAGGATTTTTCAGGAGCTAGACAGAGGCAGACTCTCAGGCTCTTGTCTTTTATATATTATTTTATTTTATTTTATTGTTTTATTTATATATTATTTCTGTTTTTACTTCTATATATGTTATATATATGTTCTATATATGTTTTACTTCTATATATGTTATTATATTATTTATATATAATACTAATATATATTAAATGAAATAAATATATATAAATAAAATGATGAAAACACATAGAAATAAATATATAAACACAATGATAAAATAAATCAATATTAATTATAATATATCACAAAATATACTAGAATGTATATTATTTGTGCATTTGCATATTTTTATTCTATACATGTGAAAAATATGTAGTTGATATTTTTGTTTTACTATCTGATATGCGCCACTATTACATTTGGCTCGCACCCGGACACCGGATGCCCTGCTGTGCGATTGGGCTTCGGATCACCCGTGATCGCATCGCACATCTCGTTGCCCAACGGTCCTCCCAGGGTCCATGCACTTGCAGCCTCCAAGTCCTGGTCCAGAGCTCGCAGGTAAGGAGAAAATTGCAGCTCGCACACAGGTGGCCACCAGGGGTCGCACTGCCCGGACCGGCCTCAGATCTTTTCAGTGTCCTGCCAGGCAAGAGGCATTTTTGGCTTTTTGTGATGCTTCCACCTCTGACTATAGGTTAGATGGGAATCTCTTGCCAGGGATGGCATCCCAGTCTGCAGAGTTGCCAAACACCCTTGTCAGACACCAATGGATCCAGGAATTGGGACCCTCGGGATTTTAAACTCCAGACCATGCACCAGCAAGACAGACACTCTACTAAGCCAGTGCCCCGTTTATTTTATTTTATTTTATTTTATTTATTTTATTTTATTTTATTATATATTTTACTTTTATTTTTTATTTATTTTATGTCATTTATTTTATTGAATTTTATTATCTTATTTATTTTATTTTATTTATTTTCATGTCGTGAGCTGGACCTTCTAGTCCTCCTCTATTTTGTCTCTGAGAATCATTACACAAATGTTATTTTATTTATTTTTATTTTATTTTATTTTATTATTTTATTTATTTTTATGTTATATTATATTATTTTATTTCATTATTTTGGGAGGGACTCGTGGGGCAGGGGAACACACAGCTGTGCTTAGGGATGAGCTCAAGTTCTGTGTTCAGGAGCACTCCTAGCGGTGTTCAAATGACCTTATGAGAGGATGGGGGATCAAATTCAGCTTGGCTATCTGCCAGGCAAATATCTGACCCTATGTACTATCTGCAGTTCAATTTTCATTTCTTTTTTCTTCACCTTAGAAATAAAAACCTCAGGGTTTCTATTTCTAAATTCATGGTTGGCTTCTAGGGGGGATGCAGTAAATAATTTCTCATCTCTCATACAGGAGTTGGAGAAGCCTTGGAGATATACAGGAAAAGCTAACCAGGACACAGTTAGATGTGCTCATCTAAAATAGAGTGGAGGGGCCGAAGAGATAGCATGAAGGTAGTATGTTTGCCTTGCGTGCATAGGATGGTGCTTTGAATTCTGGCATCTCATATGGTCTCCCGAGCTTGCCAGGAGAGATTTCTGAGCATAGAGCCAGGAAGAACCCCTGAGCACTGCCAGGTGTGACCCCAAAAAACCCAAAGATATAAAGGTAAAAGAATAAAATAGAGTGGAAGGGATAGATCTAGGCATAGATAGTGCTTTACACCAGCACACACGCGCACACACATGATAACTGAGTCCAGAGTAACAGAGGAGGTACACTAGAGACCAGATGTCATGTGAGAAGCTGAAAACAATGGGCTTGTTTCAAGGCTTAATTTTCTATTGAGAGGGCAAAGCAAGAGGATGGCAAAGTTCAAATGCATCTAGCATTACAGCAAATGATTCTGAAAAGGCAAATTTTGTATTTTTATACACTTATCTCCTATTTCTCTCCCTTTGCCTCCTATTGATCTACTCCTTTTATTCTCCACCCTTTTATCAATTCCAAGAAGTGACTTGAATGGATTGACATTAAAAGACTCCCATACTCTCCTGTGTTTTACATGGGACTGGCCTGTGAGGAACTCCAAGAGATAACAGGATAATGTTCAGAAAAGTGAAGTAAAATCATTATTCTCCTCCTTTCTTCCAGAAACAGGATGAGGGGGTCCCTGGACGTGGCTCCTCCCATTGGAAATATTACCATTGTTTCTTAATGACCAACTTCAGGATTAAAGGTATGAAATCTAAGATAGACCCTTGGTCATATACTGCTCTGTAGAAAAGGTATTTCCAAGTCATGCTAATTTAAAGGTCATATATTGATCATCTATCAATACTCATGTGCATGATTATTAATCACATACTAAATTTCATCCACTTTGAAAACAGTGCTTTGGCCACTGCTGATTCCTATTTTATTTGTAAATCTTTATTATGTTGTTTCTTAACAAATATTTAAAGAAAATATCAAAAATGTTATGGCCAAGGCTTTAATTTCTTTTAAGAAAATATGACTATTTTTATTTAAATTACAAGGCTGAGGGTTGATTCTCAACCATCAGTAGATGAGATGTACACATTTTCTAAATAATTTTAAGTGCAGTCTGTTAGGAACTAGTAGATGACATTATTTATTGAGTTTCCATATGGAAAAATTAAGCTCTTATTTTACTTGATTATACATGGAAAAAATAAGTAATGATTGTCAGCTACTCAGAAGTAAAGAGTTTAATATGAAAGAGTATGTAAGGTATTTCCTGTGAAAACAGTCACACATGACTGAGTCATATGAAACTTAAAATTTCATGGTGAAAGCATTTTTTATTTTATTTCAAGATTTTTTTGTGCACATGGGTTACTTCCTGCAACCACTGAGCTCTTTCTCAGCTCCAAAAATATAGACAATTTTTTAAAACATAGGGGGTCAAACCAAGGACCCATATAAACCAAGAATATCCCTATTCTTTAGCGATATTTTAAAATGTAGGGGCCGGGTAGGTGGCGCTGGAGGTAAGGAGTCTGCCTTGCAAGCGCTAGCCAAGGAAGGACTGCGGTTCGATCCCCCGGCGTCCCATATGGTCCCCCCAAGCCAGGGGCGATTTCTGAGCACATAGCCAGGAGTAACCCCTGAGCGTCAAACGGGTGTGGCCCAAAAACCAAAAAAAAAAAATGTAAAAAGAAAGAAATGGATTACATTCACCAATGTAATATTATATTAATTTATCTAAATATATCTAAAATATCACCAGAAAAAAATGGACATAGTACCACCATTTCTTTATCTGTTTTCTTCAGAATATGCTGTGTGTTTAACATAGTGCAAATCATATTTAACTGCTACTCCTTGTTTGTTTTTCAGTTCATCATTATCATATCACTACCACCATGGCCACCAAGAATTCTGTCAGAAATTCAGAATCGCAGCCTCACCCCAAGTCTACTGAAGAAAATTGTTTTGCACTTTAACAAGACTCCCAAGTTAAGGAAATGGACTTGAAGTTTAAAGACTATTTAAGAGATCAGCAAAAATCACCTCTACCAATATGTCTTTTTAAATTAAAACGTATCAAAAATATTACAATAAAATAGAATGCAATTATCCCTAATAAACATTTTATGTTTTTTGTTTTTTTTTTTGAGGGGCCAAAGCTTGCTATGTTCAGGAGTTACCCCTAGCTCTGTGATTAGGAATTACTACTGACAGTAGTCTCAAGCCAAGATGAGACTTTTGAAATTATTTGTTTATTTTGGGCTTGGGGTCATACTTGGCAGTATTCTGTGCTCGAGAATTACTCCTGGTAGTGCTTGGGGATCAGATAAGGTGCTAGAATGGAAAGCAGGTCAGCCACACACCAAGTACGGTACGTCCCACCCACTCTAGTATTTCTCCCTTTCTTACAATTATTTGTTTCTAATAGTCTTCCTTACAAACATGAGGAAGAAAATAAGTCCAGGATTAACCAGCAACTGTTAACATAGTTTAGATACAAATGACATATCAACATTTTGGTTATTCCTGATATGGGAGACTAAATTTGGCAAAGGATGGGGGCCGAGTAATAGCGCACAAGGTGGGGGCATTTGTCTTGCAAGCTGCTGAGCCTGATTTGATCCCCAGAATCCCATATGATCCCTGAGCCAGGCATGATTTCTGAGTGCAAAGTCAGAAATAATCCCTGAGTTCCACTAGGTGTGTAGTAAGCCCCTGAAGAAAGAAAAGAAAAGAAAAGAAAAGAAAAGAAAAGAAAGAGAAGAGAAGAGAAGAGAAGAGAAGAGAAGAGAAGAGAAGAGAAGAGAAGAGAAGAGAAGAGAAGAGAGAGAAGAGAAGAGAAGAGAAGAGAAGAGAAGAAGAGAAGGGAAGGGAAGGGAGGGGAAGGGAGGGGAAGGGAAGGGAAGGGAAGGGAGGGGAAAAGGGGGAAAGGGAGAAAAGGAAAGGGAAAGGGAAAGGAAAAGGAAAAGGAAAAAGGAAAGAAAAGGAAGGAGGAAGAAAAAAGAAAGAAAAGAAAAAAAGAAAGGAAGAAAGAAAGAGAAAGGAAGGAAGGGAGAGAAAAAGATAATAAAAGAAAAAGAAAAAGGAAGGTAGAGGGAGAGATAAAAGAAAAAAGAAAGGAAAGAAGAAGGAAGGAAGGGAGAATGAAAGAAAGAAAAAGAAAAAGAAGAAAAGTGAAAGAAAAAAGGAAGGAGGAATGAAGGAAGAAGAAAAGAAAAAGAAAGGAAAGAAATGAGAGAAAGAGAAAGAAAAAGAAAGGGGACCTGATCAATGGTGCAAGCTGTAGAGTGTTTGCCTTGCTATGCACTAACCAAGGACGGACCACGGTTCAATACCCCAGCGTCCCATATGGTCCCCTAAGCCAGGAGTGATTTCCTAGCTTATATCCAGGAGTAGCCCCTGAGTGTCACCGGGTGTGGCCAAAAAACAAAACAAAAAAAAATGAAAAAGAAAAAGAAAGGAAGAGAAAGAGAGAAAAAAGAGAAAGAGAAAAAGAGAAAGGAAAAATGTAGAAAAAGAAGAAAGGAAAGAAAAAGAAAGAAGGAAGTGAGGGAGTAAGGAAGGAAGGAGCAAGAAAGGGAAGAAAGGAAGAAAGAAGAAAAGGAAAAAAGAAGAAAGGAAGTAAAAGAAAAGAAAAAAGAAAGGAAGAAAAAGAAAGGAAGGAAAGAAAAAGAAAGGAAGAATGAAAGAAGAAGAAAAGAAAGAAAAAGAAAGAAAAAGAAGAAAGAAAGAAAAGAAAGAAAGAAAGAAAGAAAGAAAAAGAAAGAAAGAAAGAAAGAAAGAAAGAAGAAAAGAAAAAGAAAGAAAGAAAGAAAGAAAGAAAGAAGAAAGAAAGAAAGAAAGAAAGAAAGAAAGAAAGAAAGAAAGAAAGAAAGAAAGAAAAGAAAAGAAAAGAAAAGAAAAGAATACTTGCTCAGTTCAGTGTGGTAGTATTCAGGCTGAAGAAAGTAGAAGTCACTTGCCTTTGGCCGGCCCTGGTAAGATCCCTAGTACCCCATAGTCTGAACACAGAGCATGGAATAAGGCCCAAGTTTTGCTGGATGTGTCACAAAAATTATATATATAATTATAATAAATATGATTATATAATAATAAATTATATATAGATATATAAAATCTATATATCGATAAAAGATTTTAAACTTTTTAAAAGTGAATTCACTTTGCTTTCAGAAGAGGGATTGGAGCAACAGTGTAGCAGGCAGAATGTGTCTTGCATTCATTTGATCCAGGTTTGATGCCCAACAACCAATATGTCTTACCAGGAGCAATCCATGAGCACAAAGCCAAAAAAAAAAAACAAAAAACAAAAAACAAAAAAACCCAACAATATAAACATATAAAAGGAATTAAAGATCACAGGCTTTGTTTTTATATTATCGCATGATATAAAAGTCTTATTTTCTAGGCAAAATACACAGAAAGTACTGAATATATTTTCTACAAATTTGGTAATATATTCAAAGTACAAGTTAAGTGCCCAATAAATGATGGACTAAACATTAAAAATTTATTCGGAAAGAAAACTAAAGTCGCTTACTTACCCATGTAGCCATTTTTTGAACTTGATACAGTTTAGGGGTTATAAAAAACTACCATTTGCGTCGTTGAAACATAGACTGAAAGATATCTTAATAAATAGCATTCAAACACCAGAACTGCCTCAAAGAAGACAGTATCCACAGTCTTAGATCTACTGAAATATTAGAGTAAACTATGGAAACTCTTCTCTCCTATCCTGAAAGTCATAAAAGCCACTTGGCCATTTGGACGCACTTTTCAAGATGAATCTGAGAAACCAATTGTGATGGAACAATGAGCATCCTTGGGAGAACTCTGTTGTCACAGTCATCAGTCACAATGGAGACTGCTGCTATGGAATCTGAATCCTCAAATACAACAGGTAATATAGACTCCAGGGAGGCAGGGTCGAACGGCCTCAGTGACAAAGTGAACAGAATTAACATGATGCAGTGACTTGAGTCTTAGCAGTATTTATAGTAGTCAGACTCAAGTAAAACCCATGGCATTGACTAGCTGATAATAGAGCCAGAGGAATAATACATGGAAATCTACCAAATTCTCATCAAAGATGTGTAAGTGGAAAAGTTTACAAGAACAATGGAATAGATAAATAGAACCATCAATACCAAGAGTCATAGCCCTCAATCATTTCTCAAATATTCTTTTGAAGGCAAAAATTAAGCTGGTACATCAGATCTTCCTATAAGTCCTCAAGATGCACAGTATATTGTTGCTCTCTCTGCATGTTATATGAAACTGTGTTATCATTGGGGTGGGACATTACCCCAATGTAAGAGCTGTTTCCATTATACTGGCCCATATTCTGAATGACTCAAAAAAACTGCTACACATCTAGGCTGCTGGTAAAAAAAAAATCTACCATATGGACCATTGATCCAGCAGACGTATGTTGCTTAAGGTTAGTGTTGAAGATAAATGAATGTGGACTTTGAGTAAATTATATCAGCTATTATAGGGTGGGCCTTATCAAATACCCAAGAAGACTAGAAGAATAAATTTCCTTTTTCAAGAGAAAATGACACCATAAAAAGTGATATTTAAAAAAGCCATACATTGGGACTGGAGTGACAGCACATAGAGGGTATGGCATTTGTCTGGCATGCAGCCAACCCGGGGTGCTACATCATTCCCTCTGTAAACAGACCCTGAAATCCAGGAAGGCACCAAGTTTGAAAAGGCCCTAGCTAGCTGAGGGTGGGTTTTTCAAAAGCTGTCTACTATTGCAGGATTGTTTCGAAGCTGCCTGTACTTGCAGAGAGGACTATAAAAAGTAGCACCTGTAAGAAAAGGATGCTTGAAAAGTAGCCTGTACTCACAGGCATTAGGGCCCTAAAAATCTTGATTGCCAGTCATGTGGCATTCAGAAAAAAAGGGGAGTATAGCTTAAATATTAATTGAGATATAACTTCAGCTAACATTATAAGATTGCTCAGATTTATCATTTGTGTGGATTCAAATATTCTTTATCTAATACTTATCACTTCTTTTAGAGCCTCTCTTAAAGATTATTCAGATTTACAAACAAATCTTATTAGGAACATTTGCGTAGATACAAGTATTCTCTATTTAGTCTTATAGAATAGTTACTCATTGTCAAATCAGCTTTGCTGTTAGCCTATATGCAATCCTATTAAGGGTTAACATTTCAGGCCCCAGTTCAGAATGCATAAACTGATATAAGCCCAAAACAATACTAACTGACCATGTGCTCTAGGGATGTCAAATAGCAAAAAGTGGCTTCAAGAGTGAAACTGCCCTGTATCAGGATATGATTTGAACAATTTGCTCCTGTGCCTTTTTGGTAAATTAGTTTTGTCTGAAAATTATGACTTGTCAAGAAATTGAGTATAAATATTCTACCTTTTGCTTTGAATAAACAAAACAAAGCTTGAACCCAAATTGAGTCTTGGCCTCTATCTCCCACAGCCAACTCTGTGCATTCACCTTTCAAGGGATTCCAGAAGATTCCTTACTATCAGGACTAATCAGACTGTGACAATGGGGATCAGATCTTCAGCATCTCATCTGGCCCTCTGAACCTGCAAGGAGTAATTTCTGAGCACAGAACCAGGAATAACTCGTGAGCACCGCTGGGTGTAACTCATAAGCCAAATAAAGAAAAGAGCCACATAGACGAGAACATGGCTCTCAAGTCTACTAATCCACTCTCCAGAATTAAGACTTATTATTCTCCCCACTTCCAGCAGTCATTCTATCCTAAATAGCTCCATTTCTCAGGAAAATAGACCTAATATCTCCTTACAAATATCTACATTTCAGTTATTTTAGAGAAAATAATGGAATGCAATATCGAAGTATTATGAAAATGGGAATCAGTGATTGCAATATCTAACTTACAACTCCCTGAAAAATAATTGTTCCTTCTGTGCAGAGACAAGGGGCTGAATTTGTTCTTTGGTTCCCTAGTTGGCTTAGAAAATGAGATCAGGCAAAAGCTGGCTCCCTGTGTGTGACACCAGGCGGGGAAAATCCGCGAAAGTACACCGGCCCAGTGGGGCTCAGCTGTGAAAGACTGTGAGTGTGACCTGTCTATGTCTGTCTACTGTCCTCTTGCGTGAAACTCTTGCGAGTGGGGCAAAAAGAGGCTCAGAGGAGCACGGCCGCTCCGCTTCGCTACGCGGCCATGCACTCTTTCTAAGGAAAGAACTCCATTGCAACGAGAAGGAAAAATCACACTAAGAACGGCGCTATATCACAGAAGCAAACATTTCTCTCTGGACTGTCTTCTCTGTTGCATGCTCGGGCCTAAGATTTGACCCAGTGTGAGGCTTCATCCACGGAGGACTCCCTCCCTTAGAGGCAAGTCAGCCCATCCAGAAAGGGAGGAGCCAGAGGAGTGTGCTGCCTACATCATATAGACAATGAATACCACTACAACACGTAGAAAAACCCACAATACAAGTGTGACAATGGGGAAACAACGCAGGCCAGCATCAGACATAGAGAATGAAGATGACAATTCTGAGGACCAGATAATGACTGAACAACTAATCAACCTCTCAGATAAGGACTTTAGACTAGCAATATGGAAGGTGCTCAACAGACTCCAAGAAACCATGGATCGAGTTGAACAGAACACTAATAAGAACCAAGAAAATATGAAGGCAGAAATGACAAAACTCCAAACTGAAATAACATGTCAACTAACAGGACTGAAAAAGTCAGTAAACGAAGTGAATGACAAAATGGATAAGCTCTGGGACAGGGTATCAGAAGCTGAGAATAGACTTGGTGCTGTGGAAGATGAGATACATAACAATTCCATACAGCAGGAGAGGTTGGAAAAAAAACTTAAAGCAAATGAGCAGACAATGGAAAAATTAGTCAAAGAATGGGAACAGACGAAAATAGAAGTCTATGATAAGATCAACAGAAACAACTTAAGAATCATTGGAGTCCCAGAGACCCAGGAAGAAAATTTCCAGGAAGAATCAATGGTCAAGAACATCATTAAAGAGAAACTCCCAGAGCTAAAGAATATATGTGATCAAATCCTGCATGCCCGAAGAGTACCAACCAAAAGAGACCCAGAAAAACCACCCCAAGACACATCCTAGTCACAATGACAAATCCCACAGATAGAGACAGAATTCTGAAACAGCAAGATCAAAAGGGGAAATCATGTTCAAGCAAGCTTCCCTGAGATTTACAGCAGACCTGTCACCAGAAACGCTCAATGCCAGAAAGCAGTGGTGGGATATTGTGACAAGACTGAATGAAATGAATGCTTCACCCAGAATACTATACCCAGCAAAACTCACTTTCCGGTTTGATGGAAGAATACATGGTTTCACAGACAAAAAACAGCTCAGAAACTTCACAGACACAAAACCAGTCTTAAGAGAAAAACTGAAAGACCTAATCTAAGACAAGACTACAAAAGACACACCAAATTTTGAAATAAAGATGGCGTTAAATCCCAGGACAATTCTTTCTCTCAACGTCAATGGACTAAATGCACCAGTTAAGAGACACAGAGTGGCTAAATGGATCAAAAAACTCAATCCAACCTTCTGCTGCCTACAAGAAACGCACCTGAATAGTCAGAACAAACATAGACTCAAAATAAAAGGCTGGAGAAAAGTTATCCAAGCAAACAACACCCATAAAAAAGCTGGAGTGGCCATACTAATATCAGATAATGCAAACTTTATACTCAGGAAGGTTGTAAGGGACAAAGACGGACATTTTATATTAATCAAGGGGTTCGTAGAGCAGGAAGAATTCACTCTCCTAAACATATATCACCAAATTGAGGGGCCAGCAAAATATTTAATACAACTGTTGACAAATCTGAAAAATAATATCAACAACCAACACAATAAATTGTGGGGAGACCTTAACACGGCTTTGTCAACACTGGACAGGTCAACCAGACTTGAAACCAACAAGAATATACTAGACCTGAGGAGAGAAATGGAAGAAAGAGGCCTAGTGGATATTATATAGGACACTCCATCCCCAGAAAACCGGATACACATTCTTCTCCAATGTACATGGGACATTCTCCAGGATAGACTACATGCTGGCACATAAAACAATACCTCCAATAAGATCAAGAGGATAGAAATTTTGCAGACTACCTTCGCTTGACCACAAGGCTCTGAAATTATTTGTGAACTCCAAAGGGACTCAGAAGAAACACTTTAACACCTGGAAGTTAAACAGGCCTCATGCTCAATAACCAGTGGGTCCGAGATGAAATGCAAGGAGGAAAATCAAAAGGTTCCTGGAAACAAATGACAATAAAGACAACAAACTCTCAGAACTTATGGACACAGCAAAAGCAGTACTGAGAGGAAAATTTATAGCTTTGCAAGCACACATCAGGAAGGAAGAAGGAGCTTACCTGAGTAGCTTAATGACACAGCTAATAGAACTAGAAAATGCTCAACAAAAGGACCCAAGAATAGGGAAGACAGAAAGGAAATAACAAAGCTGAGAGCAGAAATCAACGAAGTGGAAACTCAAAAAACAATCCGAAGATCAACGAAAGCAGAAGTTGGTTCTTTGAAAAAATAAACAAGATTGATAGACCACTGGCAAACCTAACAAAGAAAGAGAGAGAGAGAAACTTGATAACTCGTATCAGGAATGAAAAAGGAGAGATCACTACTGATATGACAGAGATTCAAAGGGTAATCAGAAACTACTTATGAAAAACTCTACGCCACTAAAAATGAGAAACTGGAAGAAATGGGTAAATTCTTGGACTCTTATAATCTTCCAGGTTGAAGGAAGAGGATGTAGCATATCTAAACACCCCCATCACCATTGATGAAATTAAAACAGTAATCAATGTCTGCCGAAAAACAAAAGCCCAGGTCCAGATGGATTCACTAATGAATTCTATCAAACTTTCCAAGAGGAACTTACTGCCAATCTTGGCAGACTCTTTCATGAAATTGAACAAACAGAAACACTTCCAAATAGCTTTTATGAAGCCACAATCACCTTGATACCTAAACCAGACAGAGACGCTACCAAAAAAGAAAATTACAGACCAATATCACTGAAGAATGCAGATGCAAAGATCCTCAACAAAATCCTGGCAAATAGATTCAATGCCTCGTTAAGAAGATCATCCACTACGATCAAGTTAGGTTTCATCCCAGGAATGCAAGGCTGGTTAAACATCCGTAATCTATCAACATAAGTACCCAACATCAATAACAAGAAAAATAAAAACCACATGATCATATCAAATAGATGCAGAGAAAGCATTTGATAAGGTCCAACACCCATTCTTGATCAAAACTCTCAGCAAGATGGGAATGGAGGGAACCTTCTCAATATAGTGAAGGCCATCTACACAAGCCAGTGGCAAATATTATCCTCAATGGGAGAAAAACTGAAAGCCTTCCCTCTAAATTCTGGCACAAGACAAGGCTGTCCCTCTCTCACCACTCCTATTCAACATAGCACTGGAAGTACTTGCTATAGCGATTAGGCAAGAAAAGGATATCAAGGGAATCCAGATAGGGAAAGGAAGAAGTCAAGCTCTCACTGTTTGCAGATGACATGATACTCTAACTTAGAAAACCCTAAAGACTCTATCAAAAAGCTTCTAGAAACAATAGACTCATATAGCAAGGTGGCAGGCTACAAAATTAACACACAAAAATCAATTGGCCTTTCTATATACCAATAGTAATAAGGATGAAATGGACATTAAGAAAACAACCCCATTCACAATAGTACCAACACAAACTCAAATATCTTGGAAACAACTTGACTAAATATGAGAAGGACCTATACAAAGAAAACTATAAAACTCTGCTCCAAGAAATAAGAGAGGACACACGGAAATGGAAACACATACCCTGCTCATGGATTGGCAGGATTAACATCATCAAAATGTCAATACTCCCCAAGGCATTATACAGATTTAATGCCATCCCTCTAAAGATACCCATGACATTCTTCAAAGAAGTGGATCAGACACTTTTGAAATTCATTTGGAACAATAAACACCCTCGAATAGCTAAAGCAATCATTGGGAAAAAGAATATGGGAGGAATTACTTTTCCCAACTTTAAACTGTACTACAAAGCAACAGTTATCAAAACAGCATGGTATTGGAATAAGGATAGGTCCTCAGATCAGTGGAATAGGCTTGAATACTCAGAAAATGTTCCCCAGAGATACAACCATCTAATTTTTGATAAAGGAGCAGGAAATCCTAAATGGAGCAGGGAAAGCCTCTTCAACAAGTGGTGTTGGCACAATTGGATAGCCACTTGCAAAAAATTAAACTTAGACCCCCAGCTAACATCATGTACAAAGGTAAAATCCAAATGGATTAAAGACCTCGATATCAGCCCCAAAACCATAAGATATATAGAACAGCACATAGGCAAAACACTACAGGACATCACAGGCATCTTCAAGGAGGAAACTGCACTCTCCAAGCAAGTGAAAGCAGATTAACAAATGGGAATATATTAAGCTGAGAAGCTTCTGCACCTCAAAGGAAATAGTGCCCAGGATACAAGAGCCACCCACTGAGTGGGAGAAACTATTCACCCAATACCCATCAGATAAGGGGCTAATCTCCAAAATATACAAGGCACTGACAGAACTTTACAAGAAAAAAACATCTAACCCCATCAAAAAATGGGGAGAAGAAATGAACAGACACTTTGACAAAGAAGAAATACGCATGGCCAAAAGACACATGAAAAAATGTTCCACATCACTAATCATCAGGGAGATGCAAATCAAAACAACGATGAGATACCACCTCACACCCCAGAGAATGGCACACATCACAAAGAATGAGAATAAACAGTGTTGGCGGGGATGTGGAGAGAAAGGAACTCTTATCCACTGCTGGTGGGAATGCTGTCTAGTTCAACCTTTATGGAAAGCGATATGGAGATTCCTCCAAAAACTGGAAATCGAGCCCATACGATCCAGCTATACCACTCCTAGGAATATACCCTAGGAACACAAAAATACAATACAAAAACCCCTTCCTTACACCTATATTCATTGCAGCTCTATTTACCATAGCAAGACTCTGGAAACAACCAAGATGCCCTTCAACAGACGAATGGCTAAAGAAACTGTGGTACATATACACAATGGAATATTATGCAGCTGTCAGGAGAGATGAAGTCATGAAATTTTCCTATACATGGATGTACATGGAATCTATTATGCTGAGTGAAATAAGTCAGAGAGTGAGAGAGAAAAACGCAGAATGGTCTCACTCATCTATGGGTTTTAAGAAAAATGAAAGACACCCTTGTAATAATAATTTTCAGACACAAAAGAGAAAAGAGCTGGAAGTTCCAGCTCACCTCAGGAAGCTCACCACAAAGAGTGATGAGTTTAGTTAGAGAAATAACTACATTTTGAACTGTCCTAATATTGAGAATGTATGAGGGAAATGTAGAGCCTGTTTAGGGTACAGGCGGGGGTTGGGTGGGGAGGAGGGAGATTTGGGACTTGGGTGATGGGAATGTTGCACTGGTGATGGATGGTGTTCCTTTTATGACTGAAACCCAAACACAATCATGTATGTAATCAAGGTGTTTAAATAAAAAAAAATTAAAAAAAAATTTTTTTTTATTTTTCTACTTTTTGTCGATTTCTTTGTTTTGGTGTGGATATTGAAGTTGTTGTCTCCATTATTATTTATATATTTACTTTTTCTTTCTTATTTTCTTTTCTTCCTTTTTGCGCTTTTTTATTTCAAGACCATGGCATGTATGTGGTGCTAATCTTTATTGCTGTAGTGCTCACTGGATATTTTATTTGATACTTCTTTTTGTACTCTTGTGGTGTTTCACCTTCTTTTTCCCCTTTGTCCCTCAAACCGGAGGATGAGAGCCTCTAGATTAGAAGGACTCGGCCCTTTGTTGGCATATTTGATTTTTACTCCATTTTATTACTTTTCTCTTCTTCAAACTAAACCACATAACTTGAACTATCTAGTCCCTCCTCCCAATTAGAGGGGGAAATAATGGAGGTAACAAGAACAAACAATTATAAGATCACTAAGTAGTAAGGTAGACACAGAGGAGACTAAGCATTCTAACAGCCCCAGGGGTGAGGGTGGAGGATATGAGAGGCAGGATGGGAATGGAGGTGGAGGCAGGAAAAAAAAAAAAAAAAAGAAAATGAGATCAGTTCTAAGGATAAATTGAATAAATACAAAGATCAGAATAGGTTTTTCTACAGAGAGGTCTAGACAGTTTCTGATGCAATCGAAAAATTAGTGAAGAGTGAACACTACTGAAATCCATTATTACTGGGAAATTTATTAGATTGCTTTTGATTCTTGTTTTCCCTGTTCACGCCAGAGAGATAATTTGATCAGGTATGTATTAGAGTAAAATAATTTTAGTTAAATTTATCTATTATATACATTTTAAAGAATCAAGTTATTTAAAAGTGAACAGATGAAATCTAGCTTTTGTTTCTCCTTCAAAGGAAAAAATCAAAATGGTCCCATGTTAAGTCTTTGCCACTAGATGGTGCTAACTGTCTATCGCTTTTACTCAACCTAAGTTTTCTATTGTCAGCCAGCAAATTGAAGAGCAGAAAAATATAAAGGCTATTTACTGATGATGTGGAACAAGATAGAGGTTTTATTAATGGAGAACTGAACACATTTTGTAATTCAATTGCTGTAAATTATTTTCTTTATTGTCATATATTTGTACAGTTAAAAGCAGAAATAGGAATCAGCATTGAAACATGAGCAAAAAATAAAGGCAGGGCTAAATGCAATCAGCATTGACTGGGAATGCTTATTTTGAACAAATAATAAGTGGGTGGGAATGACTATAACATAATACATCTGCTGAACTGCATAGAAAAATTGTCTTTGACCACATATAATAGACCATTGACTGTTGTGATTCCTGAACCCAAAAATAATAGCAGAGTTTACAAACATCAAGAGAGCTTTATTCTGCAGGGGAGTTTTGCTTCCAAGTAAAGGAAAGAAAGTCCTTCTAGGACAATGTACCTGTGGGCCGAGTAACAAAGTAATCAGCTTTGTTCACCACTCATCCTTTTGGATTATACTTAATACTACACTTTCTTATAATCTGTGTAAGACCTCTATGGTCCGAAGGAGGCTTTTTGTGAGGAACTGATTGCAAAATTTGAAATCATGTGAGACAGAATCATGTTCTTATTTTATTTGTTTTTTTTTTTTATTTTAAATTTATTGGAACCATTATTATTTACAAAGTCCTTCATAATTGAATTTGACATACAATGGCATACAATGGAACAGGGCCAATCCCACCACCAGTGTCGACCTCCCTTCACCAATGTTCCCTAGGTGCATCCCATACCATCCCCCTTTTTCCACAGTCTGCCAATATTACAGGCCCATTTTAATTTTAGATTGTTAAAGTTTGCGTCTCTTGATTCCATTGTTGTTGACTTTGGCTTAAATATTTAGTTTTGTCCTTTTATAACACTTTTATAACCAATGCACCTGAGACCACTTGGCCCCTTGCCCTCGACCTTTCATATTTTGTGTTTCTCTTCCTGCATTCCATTTCTTTCCTTCTCACTATACTCTGGGAGCCAATGGTATTCAAAAACATCTACCATTTAGACCATTGTGTTTTCTTCATGCAGTTATTATAAATACCAACATATATGTGATATCATTTTGTATTTATTCTTCTGGCTTACTTCATTAACATAATATCTTCCAGTTTCATTCATTATGCTGCAAACTGCATAATTGCTTAATTCTTAAAATTATGTAGTATTCCATTGTATATAAGTCCCATGTCTTCATGAACCACTCCTTTATTATTGGACATCTCGGTTGATCCTAAATCTTTTTTTTTTTTTTTTTGGTTTTTGGTTTTTGGTTTTTGGGTCACACCCAGCGGTGCTCAGGGATCACTCCTGGCTGTCTGCTCAGAAATAGCTCCTGGCAGGCACGGAGGACCATATGGGACATCGGGATTCGAACCAACCACCTTTGGTCCTGGATCGGCTGCTTGCAAGGCAAAAGCCGCTGTGCTATCTCTTCAGGCCCTGATCCTAAATCTTAGCTATTATACTGAGGGTTGCACTGAATAGAGGTGCATGGTATGCATACATAGCGTGCATACACAGTGTGTATACATCCTTTAGGTGAATGTTTTTCTATACTGGGAATAAATATCCAAAAGAGGGATTTCTGGGTCATATGGCAGCTCAATTTTGAGTTTACTGAGAATCCTCCATACCATTTTTCAATAAAATTGGAACAGGCAGAACTCCCACCAGCAGTAGATGAGAGTTTCTTTCTCACCTCGCATTTCCATCAACAGAGATTTTTCCCAGTATTTTAGTTTTATTTTGTTTTTCTTTTTGGGCCATACCCCGTGACACTCAGGGGTTACTCCTAGCACTGAGGTCAGAAATCGCTCCTGGTTTGGGGGACCATAGGGGATGCCACGTTTCGTCCTGGGGCAGCCGAGTGCAAGGCAAATGCCCTACCACCTACCACCTACTCCAGCCCCATTATCGTAGTATTTTTGATATGTGCCATTCTCACTGGTGTAAGATGATATCTCATTGTTGTCTTGATTTTGATTGATAAGTGATGATGAACACTTTTTTAAATGTGTTTGTTAGCCATCTATTGGTCTTCCTCAGAGAATTGTCTGTTTACTTCCTCTCTCCCTTTTTGATGGAGCTTAAAGTTTTTGTGGAGTTAACCTTTATGAGTACTTTGTATATCCTTGTTATCAAACATTTATGTGATGTGTTGAGTGCAAAAATTGTCTCCCACTCAATTAGCTGTCTTCTAATTTTAGTCCATGTTTCTTTTGCCATACAGAAACTTGTTAATTTGATATAGTTTCATTTATTCAGGTTTGAAGCTATAGCTCTTGCCATTGGCATTCTGTCATTGAAGATTTCTTTGAAGCCTAAGTCTTGGCATGTTCTGCCTATGTTTTCCTTAGTGAACTTTCTGGATTCAGGTCTAATCTCAAGGCTGATATTCCACTTTGAATTGACTTTTGTGTATGTGTGATATATGAATAAGTCTTTAATTTCTTACACATGGTTATCTAATTGTTCCAGCATCATTTTTTGATAAGACTATCTTTATTTCATTTCAAATTATTGTCCCCTTTGTCAAAGATTAGTTGAACATATGCTTGCTGGTTTATCACTGGATATTCTATTCTGACCCATTGGTCTGAAAATCTGTCTTTGTTTCAAAACCATGATATTTTGGTCACCATGGCTTGGTACTAGAGCTTCAAGTTTAGTAATGAGATGCCTCCCAGTTTCTTGTTTTTCAATATAGGTTTGGGCTATTCTAGGGTCTTTTATGGTTCCACACAAACTTTATCATTGATTTTTCTAAGACCATGAAGAATGTTGTCTGAATTTGAAAAGCAATTGCATTAAAACTATATGTTATTTTAGGTAAGATGGTCATTTTGATGATATTGATTCTCTGAATCCATAAGCAGAGAATGTTCTTACATTTTCTTAAGTCTTCTTCAATTTTTTTCTTAAGTGTTTTTGAACTTTTATGTATAGGTCTCTCACCTCTCTTGTTAGGCTGATTCCTAGGTACTTGATAGTTTTGGACACTATTTTAAATGGAATAGACTCCTTGATCTCTTTCTCCTCTGAGTCATTATTTGTATAAAGGAATGCAACTGTCTTTGTGCATTGACTTTGCAGCTAACACTTTGCTTTATGAGTATATTGTTCCTAGGAGCTTTTTTTTTTTTGGACTCTTTAGGGTCTTAGATGTATATCATCATGTCATCTGAAAACAGAGATAGTTTGAGTTCCACCTTTCCAATTTGAATTCTTTTTATTTCATGTTCTTATTTTTAAAAGACATACTCAAAGGCAAAACTCTGGATAGAAAATGAAGCAAGATGTTTAGTAAGTGAAAATCTTGAAAATATCAATAATGACGCAATGTAAAGAACATGGTAGTCAATTCTCTCTAAAAGCCTAGACTATAGAATATATTTTTAAAAAACCACAAATGTTGAGCAAGTCCTTCTTGGCTCTTGATACTGTGTTTTAAGCACAAAGGAAGAAAAGATTGATGTCCAATAGATTGTTTCTCTAATGGAGAATAGGCAAAATGCAGAATTGACTGTAACAACATTTGACAAATTTATCAGTAATTTAAGAGATGGGCTAGGAAAGATCATCTTTAACACTTAGTGAACAATCATAAACAATGACTACATCTCCCTACAATAACTCTGTCTTATTTCTGTAGCAAAATCAATACTTAAGTAATCCAAGGAGAAAAACATTCAAAATATATTTGGGCACTAGAATTCACTCAGCCACAGCTCTTTTCTTATTTATGATGAAGCATCTTGGACTCTCTTCCTTCTTTCTACAGCATGTTCCTCTTTGAGATAAAGGAGAATAAAATAAATGCATCTATCTTGGATGCCGTTTCTTTAATACCCTACATATCAAAACTCTCCAAGTAGTAATTAAGAAGGCATTTTCCATTCAGCAACAGGGCTTTGGGAATTTATAAGAGTGAGTTTCTCTCTTTGGACAATTCCTACCGAAGTGTTACTTCTTGGAAAGAGTCTATTTTATTCTGTTCATAAAAGAGATGAAGCTTGAGGCTGAAGTGGAAACAGAATAGATTGTTAATATCTTAAAAAAAAAAAACAACAGAAAAGAATAGGATTCAAGCAACCACAATAAATCAAAGAAAAGACCTTTTAAAAAATTGTGATGTGTGCCAGATGGCACAAGTAGAAATCAATATTGTGAGCCCTTTACGGACAGAGTTTAATTCTTTCATGTTCTATGTAGCATCTGACACAGACATTCATACTTAGTAGAAACATAGTTAATATTTACTGAATGGGATTAATTTGAGCACAGCTACACACACACACACACACACACAAACTGATAGCAGAGTACAGACTGAAAATATGAGTATCTTGCTACAATCTTATCGGAATAGGCTGGTAATATTTCAGCGATAGTTGGCTAACTTCCAGGATATTTGCATTTATAAAACTTTGAGATTAATAAAGTTGTTTGGCAAAATAACAAGAGTATTATGTTAAAAGCTTTAATTATTCATTTTTACTTCCTAGATTGTGAATAAATAAGGTCACAGAATGCCTCTGCTTGAGGGCATTTATTAAAGGGTGTCTGATTCAAGGCATATGTATGCACAGAGAATATTGACCAAGACATTCTCTGAAGCAGGATGGAAAAGTTTGGAAAAAAAATCTTTTTTGAAGCCTAGTAATATAACAGCAGGGAGGGAACTTGCCTTGCTTGTGGTCAACCTTAGGATTTGACCCCTGGCACTCTATTTAAAGGGTCTCTGGAATCTACATTTTGTCCCTTCCCTGTACTATGTCTTCTAAGGATATGTTAGCACCTAATAGACAATCTATCCTTTTATTCACTCTCCTCCACTTTACATTCAAAAATAAATCTGTGAGAGTAGGGAATTCGTGTTTACTTCCTTCTAATCTCCAACCCACCAAACAGTTCATTCTATTTAACATATTCTCAAGATTTATGTGCTGAATAAATAAATTAACAAGGAATGTTTTAGTAAGTGAATGAATATCTGAATGAAATAGTTATGGCTATTTTCAGTCAATGGTCTGATCCTTCTGTTACCTTATGTCATCTCAGTTCTGCCACTCGATTACCTTTCCCAGACTTAACTCAGCACTTCGAAAAATAAGTAGCATAAAACCAGGGAACTGGAGGGTTCCAGAGAGAGCTGGATGGGCTTGTAGGGAGCATGTTCTTTTAGGTATCAAACCCAGAGCTCTGCAAATGCTATGTCCAATGGACTCAGCCACCATGGGGATTTATCTCCATGATCCCCTAACATGAGCAACCAAGTTATAACTAACAGAAGAAACTATCAGTAACAATATATTAAGAGAACTCAGTTGCCTCCTCAGTAGCCATTGGTAATATCTGGACATTCTCACCATTGGGAGATGAAGGACCTTTGGTCTTTAGGAGGTGGAGGGAAGGGTTGTGATAAATATTGAACAGCATGCAGGAAACAAAACAAAACAAAGCAAAGTTAGAAGTGCGGGTAGCCTCAGATGTTATCCTCAGGTGTCTTTTTGTTTGTTTGTTT
Source organism: Suncus etruscus (assembly GCF_024139225.1). Taxonomy (NCBI): domain Eukaryota; kingdom Metazoa; phylum Chordata; class Mammalia; order Eulipotyphla; family Soricidae; genus Suncus; species Suncus etruscus. Next base: position 16,363,580 of record NC_064863.1, on the reverse strand, counting down.
TTGTTTTTTTGTTTTTGGGTCACACCGGCAGCGCTCAGGGGTTACTCCTGGCTTTACACTCAGAAATCGATCCTGGCAGGCTCAGGGGACCATATGGGATGCCGGGATTACGAACCACCGACCTTCTGTATTCAAGGCAAATGCTTTAACTCCATGCTATCTCTCCGGCCCCTCAGGTGTCTGTTAAGCCTGTGATTTTTTTTCTTTGTATAAGTCCACGTATTATCAAAAATATTTTTTAAAAAACCTCTCTTGTTTCTCTTGTTTGTATCCCAAAACTCATTTTCTTCTTTTAATATTTGAAATCCTGTAGAGAGACTATCCAGATGACTAGCTAAAGAGCTGGCCATTTGGCTGGACTCTCAAAGAAGACAAAGCTTATGATTAAAACTGGGGTAATGACAAGATAGTTGGAGGACTAGGGGGGACAGGCTGTTTGTGGAGGAGCATCGGAAATGTAGAAAAGAACAGTGTCTACTTTTAATCGATTCAAATCCCATAATAATAATTATAAAAGCCAGCTGGGTTTTTTATTTTGGCAAATAATCCAAAGAAGAGTCATTAACTGGAGATAAAGAGTTTTAAAAATGATATAAATCATTTGGGTATTTGCATTTTGAAGGTTATTTTGGATAACCAGGTGGTTTCCTCCTGGACTTTAATGATCAAAATCTATTTTCTTACAAAAAATTGACCCACTTGGGTAATTGCTATTCTGATGAACTCCAACCTTAAGCTCTTCCTCTACTCCCACACTTCCTTGAACAAGCTCACTCTATCATCTTAGCTACCAAAATTTCCAAGAGGTATATTTTTCTTTTCAGTGTATGGCAGTAATCCCATAACATATATCAAATGAAACACAAAGTACAATGCGACTGTCATAAATTTTTCCAGCACAATTCCCAGAGTCATTACTTAGTGTCATCTTCCTTCCAAACTATACATACAAACTTTTTAGTAAACATATTAAGACTTTATTCTTATTTATCACCCTTCAAATGATAATTCCACTAATCAGATAATTAAAGATGGTCATTAAAAGGACATTTAGTTGAGTTCATATGCTTGCCACTTAAACTGCTATTGTTTAAAGTCATTAAAATAGAATATTCTAAATAGTATTGTGATGTTTTCTCTATGAACTAGAGACAGTTAGTTACACTTAACTAGGTCCTATTACATTTAAATAACAAATAGAGATTTGGGGGTGCAAGGTACATTACATGTAATCTGTGAAACATGGCAAAAAATAATACCTAATATATCTGAATTTTACATTTAATTGGATTTATTTATATTCTTCTTTGTGAAATTTACCAGTCCTAGAGTCCATCTGCTGAGGTTCTGAATCTTTGTAAAATTCTTTAACAAAGAATTACTTCTAGTCAAATTAGTAAGAAGATATTTTTTCATGATATGCAATCATGAGATTTATAATTCTTTGCATTTTAATAACAAGATCATCATAAAATAAGTAAACTCCCTAAGATGTCTTATTAATCCCCAAAAAGAATACAGCTATACATGCTAATTTTAAATTATGGAGTTCACAATATCCAGCAAACGTTCTCTGTGATATAATCCATCTGCAGAGTGCTTAGTTCCCACTTCCTTTATGCACCAATGAAAGTAAAATTCAGCTCCCCTCCTCTTCATCACGGTTCTATGGGAAAACCCCAATGACTTCCTTTTTGGTTGACGATCAGTAGACATGGCATGTGCAGAAAATAATTCCTTAGCCAAGTCACATATGGTCATCGAAACAGACTCAGGCTCAGCTGATCTGATTACCTGCATTTTCTTCTGATTAATTCTGAATGACACAGAGAAATCAATCATGAGGACAGCCCCAATAATCCTCCAAGTCTGTTTGGTACAGTTTTATAAATTTGACCTTAACCTCTCCCTCTCAAGCTATTCTTGTTTCAGAAAGATTTCAGCCAATATGAGAAAACATAAATTATGAAGGCAATGTTTTCACTGAATCAAGTGCTTTTTATTTTAACTGATTCCATCAGTTTTTAAACACAGTGTACTCACTTTGGAAATCTTGCTTTCCTTTCACTTCCTTTTACAACTAAGGGAAAACACAATTTTACACAATATCAGCACTTAATTGAATATCCTGTACTAAAAAAGTTCCCATTTTGCATCTCAAAAGACCTAGAAATTTTCTAACAGCTTATAGATTGTTTGAATAAGTGAAAAACTATTTTAAAAATGTTTTGCCATCCTATTGTTTATGGCATTATGTATGACAAAAGTTATTTTCCTCTAGTTGAATATCCTATTTGCTCTTCTTAATATAGATTTAAATAACAACTTACTTAAAACTTCCACATATCAAATTTTCCAGAGTGAGTCAAAGACAGTTTAGAGGACTCAGAGTGATAGTACAGCAGGTGCTTGCCTATCACTTTGGTTCCTGGCATCCTATATGTTCCTCAGCTTCCCACTAGGGGTGAGTCCTGAGTGCAAAGACAGGAGTAAGCCCTGAGCACAGCTGAATGTGACCCAAATATAAACAAGCAAAAGAAAAAACAAACAAATGAAAAACCTGCTATGGAGAAAACACTGTTATTAGATAGGAGATTTTCTTGCTCTTAGCTTTAAAAGGCTGCCTGTTCTCTGTAGCTTTTGGAACAACTGTGCCTCCTCTCAGGTCATCAATACCCAGTTAGAGCAGTCTAACCCTACATCACTATAAATGGACAATCCTACCTCCCTCTTTCAGTTTTGTTTTTCCATTTTTCTGGGTGGGTGTACCCAGCTGTGCTTAAATTTTCCTCCAGGCTCTGGTCTTGTACTCACTCCTGGTTGTGCTTAAAGGACTATATGCAGTGCCAGAGACTGACCTTTCTATCTATCTCTCTATACTATCACTGTCTCTGTTCTTCTCTTTTACTTGGATTACATTGGACTCACTTGGATAATCTAGGATTCTTTTCCCATTTCAAAGTCAGCTAAGAAGCTATCTTAATTCTATCTATAATCTTTTTCTATTCTTCCACTTAGATGGATAATAACAAAACGAGGAGAATGTGGTGAGATACAGGTCTGGAAGCAAATGTTGATGCAGGAAATAATCCACATAGTGAAAATAACTAAAATAAAATAACAATAAAAAGGTACAAGAACAGGTTCAGGAAATCCAGAATTCAAGCAAGGGATCCAACCACACAAGCTTTTAGCTCTTAAGAAGGAAAGCAGCTTAGTGGAAGAAGACCAAAGAATAAATGTCTGCCTTTCTCAGACCCCTGCTTTTATTGACAAAAACCAGGCCACACCCTAGGGTGGGAGAGGAACACCAAGTAGGGAATAATCCAATATCCCATCACCAGATCACACCCTAGGGTGGAGTATGAATATTGATTAGTGTAGGACCAGTAATTCAACAGCATTCCATATATACTTCGAATTAGAATATATATGTCTGTTTGAAGGGGAGGCATTCTGCCCTCAACACTCAACTAGTTAAGGATCCAGAGTCTTATTTACTAGTTTGCACCACCCAGAGAATCCTCACAAAAATTACAAGGCAGCACTGAGAGGAGAGTATCAGTCCCAACTATTGATCCATGGACTTGCAACATATGAGAATTCTCAAGGTCAGAGTCAAAGATGACTTGACACCATGTGCCTTTTTTGTAAAATACAGAAACAGATGTCTTCTTTGTATAGTAGTGAACAAGCCTAACAACACTTTAGAAGGAAATTCAGAAAAGATCTCCCTAGTTTGAAGATCTCTTGCAGGTGGGGGTAAACAGTGAGCTCTCAGTGGCTATTTCTCTGCTGCTAGGCCAACTAATTGTGGTGGTGAGTTGTTTGTCTTTAAGAAAACACACCTATATCTTTTGAGTTGACAACTACAGTATAATTTGTCTAGGAGTTGTTCATCATTGAAGAAAGAATGAGGGAAAAAAATCCTCTCTCAGAAAGTGTTGGAATCTGTGAGCTGAAATGATAACATCATGAGAGGCATCATAATTTATCTGGAGCATGTAAATCATCGGGGGCCCTCCGAGGATGCTTGCTAACATGATGAATTGCTCTGTGAGCTGTAAGAGCGACCCTGAGGAATTTACCAGGAGCTTTTGAGAGGAGAACTGCCTCCCAGTTTCTCCTGGTTGGAAAGAGACAGTGACTTAACAGCTTTGAAAATGCAGGTTCTAAATTGCATTTAAATGTTAAATGCATTAAGATGTTTGATGGAAGTCTTTACTCTGAGAGACAAAGTCTAGAAAGAGTTGAACAATTATCCTTTGACTTTGATTGAGGTAGAAGCTGGAGTGGCTGCTTCATCTAAAGCTCTTTTATTCTTGATACATTTGGAGGCCATACTTGGCAGTGTTGAGGGTTAACGAATGGCTCTGCACTCAGGGATCATTCCCAGCAGGCTTAAGTAGACCATATTGTGTGCAGGGAATTGAATCAGGGTTGACCACATACAAGGCAAGAGCACACCACCTGCCATATTATGGCTCCAGCCTTTGGAAGCTCTTATGAAATTTGTTTTGATAATTTTCCACATTGCTTTCTACAGAGACTGAACCAGTTGACAGTCCCTTCAAAAGTGCCTGAGGGTCTTTTTGTACCACATTCCAGGCCATCCTGCTTCTTTCCAGATTTTTAAAAGAAAGCCATTCTCATTGCTATGAGGTGAATTGCTTAATGCTATTTTGATTTGCATTTCCCCAGTAAACAGATTCTGCTCTTTGGCATTTATCCCAGGAACTCATAGCTTTAATTCAAATAAGATATATGCACATCTATGTTCATTGCAGTACTGCTCACAATTGCCAGGATCTGGAAACATCTCAAATGCCAACAACAGAAAATTGGGAGAAAAAAACTGTGAAAGATCTTTACAGTGGAATACTACTCAGATATTCAAAGAGATCAAATATTGCATTTTCACAGCAATTTGTATGAAACTGAAGGGTATCCTGCTAAGCAAAATGAGTCAGAAGGAGAAAGAACAAATGCCCAGGGATCTTACTATTATTGTATTATTCAGTAGCAGTAAGGGAATAGATAATTTCCAATTAAAGCAAACCTTGAGATCCTTCCTAGAAAAAACTGACTCACTAAAAGGGAATCAGGAAGGGAATTAGAGAGAGTGGTGGAGAAAGATTATTGGCACTCTGGTGGTGTGTGTGGTGCAGTAATATTGTATAACTAAAACATTAATAGTATAACTATTGTAAACATGATGCCTCCATTTTAAAAATGGAGGCAGAGGTTGTTATGAGCTGGACTGCCTAACTGAAATTTTTCCAGTCTTTTGTGCTGTAGTTTCTTAACTTGTTTACCACTAATTAGTCTTATAGTCAAATTATTCTGCAGTCTTTAAAACAATAAATTTCTAATATATCTATACACACTGGCTCTCCTGTATGCAAAATGAAGCAAAAATATCAGAAACTGTAACATCATTTGTGAGTCCTATTTAGGGGGAATCACACATTTATAGTAAAAGATAAATGAAGAGATAGGACAGTGGGGAAGGGGTTTGCCTTGTACTTGGCCAACCTGCATTCAATTCCAACATGATCTACTGAGGCCTGACAGGCCTTGCTTGCTACTAAGAATTTGTACCTGCTGGACTCTACTTATTGGTAACTATTGTTTTGCTTAGCAAGAAATCCACTAGGACCAACAGACTAGGTGGGCAGTGCATATCTGTCTCCTAGTAAATAAATGGGTAGGTTTGTGATACTTACAAAGTCCTGGCAATAATATTTTATCTACAAGTGGCCTTTACACTAATTTAAAAATGATGTACATGCATTGAGTTGCACCCAATGTGTAAGAGACACTGAATCATTGTATTTTCCTTTTGGGGGACATGTTTTGGCACTGTGAGGAAGAAAACATGCCATTTCAAGGAGAGTGCATAATCTAAATGTTTTGGTTTAGATAAGGAATGAAATAGAGTTACATGAGAAAGAAGAGTATTTTAAAAACTATGTACTTTGGGGGTCGGCATAATAGCGCAGTGGTAGGGCACTTGCCTTGCACTCTGCTGACCCAGGATGAACTTAGTTCAATCCCTGGCATCCCATATGGTCCCCCAAGCCAGGAGCAATTTCTGAGAGCATAGCCAGGAGTAACCCCTGAGCGTCACCAGGTGTGACCTAAAACAAAACAAAACAAAAAACAAGAAACAAAAACTGCAGTTTTGTAAAGTGGGGTGTCATACCTGACAGTGCTCATAGATTACTCCTGGCTCTGTGCTCAAGGATTACTATGGTTAGGGCTTGGAAAACCATATATGGTGCCAGGGTTGATATAATGCAAAGCAAACATCCTACCCTATATACTAATTTTTCAGTTTCATAAGTTATGTCTCAATGTCATTCTTATATTAACTGACATTCAATTTATTAATAGTCTTTAGTCAGCTGACAAGTCCTTCTAGCTCCTCAGAACATGTAACTCCAATCTTTAATTCATTCTGAAGGATAGGCTCACCTTTATTAAGACAAAAGCACAGCATTTTTAGCAATGCACAATGTGCGGCTGTCATTAAAAAATCAAAAACAGGACTGAAGCTTCTTTTAAAGGGCAGTTCTCCAAGTCATCTTTTAGAAGGTAATCTGGTTCTCTCAATAAAAATCTGGACTTGGCATCAATACTGGCCCTGTCTGTGGTTGATCTTACGAAAGTCAAGTGGAGCACACAGGCCTTTTTTTAAACTCATATCACCTGTCTTCTAATAGATAAATGCTATATAGAAATTGAAAGAAAAAAGGAAAGGATAAGAAATGATATAATCCAGAGAAATAAAGAAAAGAAAGGAAAGAAAAAGGAGCAAGCTGCATTAAAGTCTGAAAATACAGCATACTGGATGCAGGCAGTCCAGTCCAGTCCATTACATAGACTTTGCAGCTTTTCCTGTTAGATCATTAGGCCCTATTCAGTCTTCTTCATTCTTGCTTGTCCACCAAAGACTGGAGTCATTTAAAGCCACTTTGCTTTCTCCCTCCAATCTTTGGGCATCCTATGGGCACTCTCCTCTTTCTTGCTCACTGTTTCAGAAATTGCCCAGATCAGCCTTTTTCTCACGATCAAAGGCACATAATCTTTTACTAAGGAACTTGGGACTCTCCTATTTCTTCTTCAGTGCCAGCAATCTCACTTGGAACTAACTACCTGGACAGTGATTTCTACCAGGGTAATCATGGGAATACTGTGGCCATTAGAGGTGTGTCATTGATCTAATTTTTACATATTAATACATGCAGAGGGTTAAGTTGGTCAGTACAGCAAAGGGTGATGCTAAGGACTTAGAATATTAAGAAGCAGGATTTTCAGTTTCTGAAAGAGAATTCATCAACTGGAGCTGTGGAGTTATTATCTCAAAGAAATTAAAATTTTCACTCATTATATTATATACTATGAGTAGGCTTTCCTGACACCAATGATTCTGAGCTACATGGTATCACTTTCCTGATACCAGATATTTTGAACCAATGATCATTCAATTATAAATATGTGGATTCGAGTACTTACCAAAAATGAGCCAAGAGGGCTGGAGTGATATAGTACAGCAGGTAGGATGTTTGCCATGCATGATGCCTACCTGGGTTCAATTTTTGGAATCTTTTGAACTTTACCAGTAGTGATCCCTAAGCACAGAGTCAGGAGTAAGCTCAGAGTACTATCAGATATGCCCCCCAAAAAAAACAAAAATTTCCAACTCTTCCACAATTTATTGGATATGTCTTTCATGGAAAAAGTGTAGAACAAGATAATGGGGAGTGTCTCCAGTGCTTGCTTGCTTGCTTCCCTTCTCTATTCTGTATCTCTGTCTCTGTGTCTCTCTCCATCTCTGTCTCTCTCTTACTCCCTCTCTCAAATTAGCCAAACCCTGGGAGTATCTACTGACTTATTAAAGCTGCCATAACAAATTGGCACAAATGGTCAATTAAAAAAAACAGAAATTGCTGAAATAGATTAAAGAATAGAAACTAATTTTCTCATAATAATTGAAATTCAGTGCTAAGACTAGGAATCAGGGTATTAGCAGTGTTGGCTCTCCCTGAAGCCTCTCCTCAGTTTCTATATGGTCATGGCCTTGTAGAATCTTTCTGCCGCTTTTCAGGGTCTTCTTTTAGGACATTCCAGGTTCAAAACAAATTATGTCATGACAACTTAGATTAGGACTCATGCACATGGCCTGTTTTTAATTTAGTAATTTCTTTAAGGATACTGTGTACACACATAGTCAGAGGATTCTAGGAGTTTCAACATAATAATTTGTGTCATGGATGGGGTGAGGGAGAGCAAGATTGAGGCCATCACAGTTAATTAAGCAGAGGTGATTTTAGAGTCAGGCAATAGTGTTTCAGACATGAACTCCAACCTTGCACTTGGTGGATGGTCTCTAGTCACTGGCCTTGAGTATGTGCTTTTTGACAAAGGAATGAGGAGACCGCGCAAGGACCACCTGCTTGCTCTTGGTGACTGTTCAGTAGTAGTAACTAATTACTGGGTAGATGACAACTGTTTATCCCCAGTTTGGGGAAACAAGTCATCCAAGAGATTTGAGGATGATCCCTGGATAGGTAGTTGATATTATGGCATCATATCTTCTTTCTCTGCTCAGTTTCCTCCACTGAATATTTGCCTGGTTGATTCCTGCCAATCATTTCAGGGCAGTTTCAGTAAAGGAATGTTGTCTTTTCTCTCTTTTGTGTTTGTGCCAATAACTGACCAACCCTACACTTTAGGAACCTCTTTTTGACTCTTACTGGAAATTTGGGGAAAAAATAGAGTGAGTGAATGAGAGAGAGCAATCCAGAGAGAGAGAGAGAGCTGTGGTTACTGCGTTCCAGGAACATAATGGACTCTATTTTCTTAGGGTTTGGCAGCAAGAAAGGCTGGTGGCAACATGACAGGGTCTTGCCCTTTTGCTCAGAATTCCTGTTCATGGAGAGGCCTCCCTAAACAGATGCTGGGGCCCAGGGGGATCCCACAATACAACCTGTCAGCAGACAACCCTGGGAAACAGACATCGCATTTTAGTAATAAAACAAACAAACAGCAGCCTTTGAATGCTATCAGGCTCAAGGTCATCTGTGTCACCAGCATGAGCAGTGGGACCCCAGAGAAAGACAAAATCAGCCCACAGTTCCCTTTGATCTATTACCTTCTTTGGAATGTTTTAATCAATTTACCATGAAGACCCTCCATTCACTTAAAAAGTGTTTATATACATATGTTTATATCTACATCAATATATGTGTTTATATCTGCATCAATATATATTCCAATATCTACATAATAATTATATCTATAGAGAGAGACATATGATAGAGAGATTGAAATTAACACAGAGAAAGAAGGAGTGGAGGAGGAGGAGGAGGAAGAGAAAGAGGGGGAGATGTCTTTGGTCTGGCTGACACTTTGCTACATCCCAGATCAAAGATTAAAGCAAAACCCCAATTCAGCAGTATCATTCTGAGGCTTTTCTCAGGCACATGAATTTCTCAGCTCTTAGAGGCACTTTTCTCTCAAGAGCAGAAAGAGGAGATTTGGGTCGCTGATGGCCACATAAAAAGCTTCACAAGAGTTTTAGGAGCCTGTCAGGAAAAGAGACAAGCTAGTTGAAGGCAGAGAGGATGGTTGGACTAAACTCAAGCTTGAACAAAGTCCATTTTGAAAGTTCAGTATATGCACAGCATGAAACAGGCTTTGGGAAAATTTGAGAAGGGCTGTCTCTGTAGAAAATCAGGACAAAGCTGTAAGATTAATGATCTCTGTGGGAGGAGGTGCTGCATCTCCTGGGCTGGGGACTGCAGTCTAATCTAATCACCTGCTAGTAAAGATCTACTGGGCAGCCATTCTCCATCTCAAACTCCTTCCCAGACATGTCTACATTTATGAGAGGCTAAGGGGAAAGGATGATAGTCTTTATCATCTTGTAGCAAGGAAAGAGTTGGCAAAAAGGAAACTTAGTGGGAAGCTTACTATGTCTTGGATCTAGAGCTGGGCACGTCCCATATGAACTCAATATGCATTATCATAATGAGTAGTGGGAGGCACTGTATCTCCTCACCCACCTCGATGAAACCGAATCTCTGAGCCATCTCCAGGCCTGCTGGTTTTCAGTGACTCCAACAGCCCAGCTCTTTCATAACACCTACTTGTCATCATTCCCTGTGTCATTTTTCACTGGTGGGCTTGACCGGGTGCAAAATTTGCTTCAAGGTAATCTCAAAATAATTTATTTTCTCTATTGCAAGTGCAGACATCTCCAATGGCTGATCACAGCATTTGGTCAGCGTGAGATAACCACTCTCATAAATTCCTTTCCAAAGGGAAAAATAGTGCAGACTCATGCTAAGAAAATAAATGATTCCCTCTTAAAGAAAAATCAGAAAGGATCATAACTCTTTCTTAAACACTTTTGACCTGCCTGTTTGGATTCTAGATATTTTACTCATTTTATCATAAATCTATTTTGGGTTTGCTGGCATATGAATATCCCCATTTCATAGATGCAGAACTGAGGTTCAGAAAGGGAGAAATCGTTTTTGCTTCTGTAGTAACTTGAATTTGAATCACAAGTCCCCCTTTTTTTTAATCACCCCTGAGTATCTATAACTTTTTTGTTTTGTTTTGGATAACACCTTTTGGTGCTGAGGGTTTACTCCTGACTCTAGAGTCCTGATAGGACTCAGGAACCACATAAATTGTTGGGGACAGAATCTAAGTCAGTCACATGCAAGGCAATTGTCTTGACCACTGGACTATCCCTTTAACCCCTGACATCTACACTTTTTGTTAGAATATTAATTAGAAGCCTGATTCAGAGGACTTTGATGTATGGATTACCATTACATCATTAAAGAAAAAGTGCAAGCTTTAAGGTTTCTTCCTTAATGCTAAAGAGACCTGCAAATGAAGATTCAAGTCTAGCTCTTGACCTGGATGTGAATGCCCAGTAGATTTCTTACATATGACACAACATGAAGCTAGCACCAACACGCTTAATGGGCCATTAAGTCTAATTCTTATTTCATATTGAAAGCATTTCCTAATCTGGTCCCAATAGAGAAAGACAAAGGGCTATTTAGAAACCTTAAAAAATAGAGCTGACTCTACATGCTGTCAAAGCAAGCAAGAGAAACACTACAAAGGAGAAAAGTCAAATCAGTTTCCAGTCCAATTCCAAGAAGAATGGAGAAGCTGGAAAGAGAAGCCGAGTTCAAATGGACAGAGCTGAAACCATCATAATCATAGGAAGCCAAATTGAAAGTTTCGGTTAAGATTTGGAAGGGAAACAGTACAAGTGTGTGGTCCAGAGAGCCTGAAAAGAGAACGAGGCCCCACAACATGTCATCCTTAACAGCACATGTGGCAGGGACTAGGATTAGAAGTATGGTGGAGACTAGAAGAAGCAGATGTGCATGTGGTTAGTGGGGAATACGGTTGCCCAGGAATTCTAAAAAATAGGAGAGAAGTTTATGAGTTAAGAGGAAACCAAAGGACAGAAATTGTTCCATGCTAGAAACCCAAGGGCTGGATGACACTGCTGTCACATGTCCTGGCTGGGACATCACTCTTGTGATTAAAAACACCTAACTTCAAAATAAGATTTTAGGGTAAGTACTGTAGAGAGGGAGCAAGACAGTATTAATGATAATAAAATTATCATTTTATTGACTGAATGTTGAAAGGTACTTACCTTTAATAATCCTTATGTTATCAGCCCTTTTATCACAATTATATAAAGAGGAAGTAGCAATTTACAGATGAGGAAACTGAGGGTATAAGTGGACTTGTCCAAGGTTATTCCAAGGACATGTGGCCAATTTGAACATGAGACAAGAGGTACCAAGTAATAGCCACCTTTTAGCCACCATTTTGAAATTTGGCACTGTAGGCAGCTTTTTTTCTTTTTTTTTTTAATCTTTATTTAAACACCGTGATTACAAACATGATTATAGTTGTATGATTACAGTCTACCAACATTTTTTCCAGTGAATTTCTTAGGAACTTTCACTGCAAAGTGAAGATCATCAAATGATCTTTTATCAGTTTTTCCTTTTTTGGTTTTTGGTCCACCCCCAGAGGTGAAATGCCATCCAACTCTTGAGGAAAATAGAACTAGGCCACATCATCATTCCCTGCAAGTGGTTGCTCAGCTAATTTATAAAATTTGAACACAAACACTGTTTTCAGTAAATTAGCAGAACTCTGTAAATTTATCATAGTTCCAAAGGCAAGAAAAAAAAAAAGAAAACTCTAAAGAGAGAACCTTAGAAACTTTCTAGGCAATTCTTTTTTTTTTTATAATTTTTATTTTAATCATTGTAGCTTACATATCATTGACAATAATATTTTAGGTACATATTAATATAAAATCAAGGGAATTCCCATCACTGAATTGTCCTCCCTCCACCTCCATTCCCATCCTGTTTCTTCCCATATCCTCCACTCTCACCCCTGGGGCTGCTTGGGTGAGTGGTCCCCTCTGTGCCTAGCTTACTACTTAGTGATCTTACACCTGTTTGGTTTTGGTACCTCCCTTATGTCCCCCTCTAATTGGGAGGCAGAACTAGATAGTTCAAATTATGTGGTTTTGTTTGAAGAAAAGAAAAGTAATAAACTGGGGTAAAAGTCAAATACGTTGAAAATGGGTGGAGTCCTTCTAGAGGCTCTCGTCCTCAGTTTGAGAGAGGAAGGGGAAAAAGAATGTGAAACACCACAGCAGTGTGAAAAAGAAGTGTCGAATAAAATATCCAGTGAGCACTCCAACAATAAAGATAAACACCACATAAAAGCCATGGTCTTGAGATGAAAAACATGTTTTAGTGCATAAAAGGAGAGAAAAGAAGAAAAATAAATTAAAATAAATAAGTAAAAATGAGACAACAACTTCAGTAACCACACCAAAACAGAGAGATCAACAAATAATTAAATATATATATATGTATATAATAAAATAAAAAAAAAACCTTTTATGCTTTTTGCTTTTTTTCCCCCTCCTGCACAGGCACAGTAAATATTAGGGTCATTCGAAAAGGAATTTCCTTGGCCTAAGAGCTACAGGGTTTCTCCCCCCTTGAAGTATACTGTCATATTTCAGGTTCATTTACTCTCCCCTTGGTGCTTTTGTGGTGTATGGAAGACTTCTGCTTTGTCCTGGGTGTCCTGGGTCCTCTGTATCTAGAGTTCTTGGTATCTGCACCACAGGTCAAAGAGTGGAACTTATGATGAATTCTTTGTGGTTCTAGAAGTTCTGTTTCCTCAGTGTCATTTTAATCCATCTTCTGTGGTTGGTGACCTTGGTCTTTGTGCTGATCCTAGAATGGAGCCTGGGGTCGCCTCTTTCGTTATGTTATCAGAAGACCCATTCAGTTGCTATTGTCTCCATCAGACCTCTGGAATTAGAGATCATGGATGTTGTGCAGGTTGTAGATCAAACCCTAGATAAGGGTTTTTTTAATTTAATTTTACTTTTTATTGGTCTCAGGATACAAACTCCCCTGTCATGGTTGTATCAGCCAATCATCTGTAGATCGCAATCTTGGCTTTTGCACAGACCAAAGGGTGACAAGTCTGATTTTGTCTTATCATTAGCTGGTGCGGTAGGATAGCCTGCTCTTAGGTCATGTTGTTCCCAATTTCCTTGTTGTCAGGATATCATATTAGAGCTGTCTTTGTTGGAATCCAAGCAGTGTTAAGGATGTCCCGGATGGGGTTTGTTTCCTGTAGCTGTTGTGAAACTGTGTCATTTTTATGTCTGGGATCCAGGGTTCAAGGCTGGATGGTTGGTGTCTAAACACCTGGGGTCTAAGCTGGGTCCACGCGACATATTTTCAAGGTGGGAGATGCCCCTGTATTGTAAACAAGTATGAGTTCTTATCTCTAGTAGATAAGAGCTCGTTTTTATACGTAAGATTTTCCTCTTTTTTTTTTTTAGTGTGCCTTTGCATGGAGAAATGGTGCTATATTATATTGCTGGTGCATTTGGGGGTGGAAAGAGAAGAAAATAGAAACAGGTCACACCCTCAAATAAAGATAAAAATAGAGATAAAAATATATGTGCTCACACATTTATATATAAAGAAAAAAAATTTTAAAAATGAAATAAAAAATTAATTAAAGAAAAAAGTGATGCAAGAAACTACTTACATTTGGAGCAAAGCAGTTAAAGAGGTAGTTTAATACAGGACTTGTACTTATGATGGTTGTGTAGGATTCCCCATTATCTTTTGAGATTTGCTTGTGTTGTGTGGGCTCCTGGGCGCCCTTTCATCACACATCCTGAACTTCTTGAGATTGGCAAAAGATTTGTGGCAGGGGTTTTTTTTTTTTGGAAAAGTTCTTGCCTTGGGGATCCTTTTAGAGCTAAGTCTGGTTTCAAGTAACAGTCCACGTTAGGAGGAGTTGGTAAGAAGGGCCACACAGTACGAATCAGCAGGGGAGTTGGTTGCCTTTTCTTGCCGGGAACGAGGTGTGGGTTGACTGGGTGTCCCTTCGTTTGGGTGCTGGGTACTGGTTTGTTGGGATAGAAGGTCAGTCTTGATGCCTAATGGATTAAGAACTAAGGGTGAAGAGTTTTAATAAGGTGGGAAATCTGGATGGGACTGAGGAATGAAGGGATAGTCAAACTTCCAAAAAAGGGGGGGAAAGGGAAAGTATATGGAAGGGTCAGGAAAGAAGAAAAGAGAGAATAAATTAAAACATAGCAGTGGGAATAGAGGAGAAAAGAGGAAGGGAATGCTAGTTTGCTTGGCTCTGTTCGATGAGTAGAGCCTGTAGTATAAGTCTGTAGGTCACAGTTGCTGCTTTGGTGGTCTGGCTGGTCTCCTGCTTCAAGTCCTAAAATAGGGTATAACATAGAAATAAAGGGTATGTTAAAGAGTTTTATCGGGACATTCTCGTGATGCAAACTGGGTGTGGAATCTCATGTGACTGAGCCCTGAAACGCCATCTTAGTCCACCCTTTGTATCAAAGATTGCCTGTGGACAGAAAAGCTGAGAGGTTATTTTATATATAGTAAGATTAAGGCATTAAAACATATTGTTATGAGATGCTTCCATTGGAGTCAGTAATTTCCTGTGGTATTCTTTACCTGTAATCCTATATAAGATCCCAAAGAGATTATTGTGGGCCTTTGTAGTAGAAGGCTGATTACGAACCTGTTCTCTCCATGCTGCTGTTTCTGCTGTTGCTGGTTTCTTTATGATATAATGTGTAGTCAAGAGTTTGTGTTGTTCCTCTTTCCTGTGTTTTGGGTACTGCTCCCAGGTATATGTTGTTTGTTACAGTGTTTGGAGTTTATATCCTGTTAAACCCTGTTATTTGATTGTTGAATATTAGTTGTATATTAGGTGTATGTTCTAGGTGCTTCAGAATAGTGCTATAATTCTGTGTTTATCTTTTGTTTTCTGATTTACTTCGTTTAACATAATACGTTCTAGGTCCATCCACGCTGCATGGATGTATCCATGATTGTATCATTTCTGACTGCCATGTAGTATTCCATTGTGTATAGATACCACATCTTAAGGATACATTCATTTGTTGTTGGACATCGAGGTTGGTTCCAAGACTTAGCTATTATACTGAGTACTGAGATAAATAGTGGGGTGCACACATACTTTGGGATGAATGTCCTTCCAACTTGGGGGTAGATACCTAGGAGAGCAATTGCTGGTTCAAATGGCAGCTCAATTCTCAGTTCTTTGAGCACTCTCCAGACTGTTCTCCATAGGTGTTGGACTAGGGGGCATTCCTACAAGCAGTGGATGAGAGTGCCTTTCATACCAAATCCCCACCAACAGAGATTGTTCCCATTATATTTTGATGTGACCCATCCTCACTGGTGTGAGGTGGTACCTCATTGTTGTCTTGATTTGTATTTCCCTAATGATGAGTGAAGGTGAGCATGTTTTCATGTGTTTGTTGGCCATCCTTCTGTCTTCCTAGAGAAGTGTCTATTCATTTTATCTCCCCATTTTTTATGGCTTTATTTGGTTTTGGGGGACTCAGCTTTCTGAGTGCTTTGTATATTCTATATATCAGCCCTTTATCTGATATGTTGAGTGAAAAGATTTTTTTCCCATTCAGTTAACTGTCTTCTTGTGTTAAGTAGGGCTTCTTTCGCCATGCAGAAGCTTTTTAGTTTGATGCAGTCCCATTAGTTTATGTTCGATGCTAAAGTTCTTGTCATTGGTGCTCCATCCTCGAAGACCTTTTTGATATATAGGTATTTGAGTGTTCTGCCTATTTTATTCTCAATAAACTTTATAGATTTGGGTCTGATTTCAAGGTCTTTGATCCATTTTGGTTGACTTTTGTATAAGGAGTGGGGTATCGGTCAATTTTCAATTTCTTACTGTTGTGTATGTAAATATTTTGGGGGATTACTATGTTGCTCACCCTAATCTGTGCCCTACCCTAGGGTGTGACCTGGCATTCTGCCCCCACCCTAGGGTAGGACCTGATTCTGCTTCCACCATTGGTTGGTATCTGATCCCAACATTGGGTGGGACCTGACTCTGGAGTATAAGAGCAAGGGTCTGTGGAAGGCGAGGGCTTTTTGCTGGCTGGAACTGAATCTGAGTCTTTGGACTTCAGTTTTGTCCATCCGAATAAAGCAAATATTTCCACGAGCCTGATTGTCTGCGAGCTGTTTACCCGCCGTTTCACCTCAGAACCGTGGGCTAGACAGGGTGGCAGACGCGTGCTCCGAGCTGGAAGAAAAGGGCCTCATTCTCCATCCCACCATCAGTCAACCTCTTCAGGGGCTGACCTGCTACATAATGACGCCCGGACAGGGACCTGAACCCTGGACCCTCAGAACTGTAAGTGAAATACTTCATTGGAAATTTCCTATGCTGACCATCAAATGGTTTCTGTGGTTAGTCATGTGGATTTTACCACCCTTAGTCTTACGCATTGGTGCTCTAATATACAAGTGGATCATTTCATTTTGTTTAAAACTAATTGGTTTTGATCTAAGGACAATCACTGCAGTTGGATGGTTGTGGTCTATATTTCAAATGAAAAGTGTAGTGTCTCTAGCCATCATAGTTTGTGGAATTTCTGTGTTGACTAACGTTATTATTATGAGCATAGTTATTTGCTGTTATTTCTATTTAGGAAATAGAAAGTGTAGAAATGGTGAGGCTAAAACCAGTATAGATAATAAGGAAATTTATCTGACGAAAACTCAGACCAAGGTGCAGGCTGACAAATCCAGCCCCACCATCAACAATATAGAAATTTTTGCTGGAAGAAAAACAACTCAGAATGTTAAGCCTGATTCTAGTGAATTGCTTGACAGTAGTGACTCAGATAATGATCTACCTCCAGTGCTAACTCCACGAAGTATGCCTCCTTCTAGTCACAAAATTGAATCGCAGAGCAGAGCAGATTCAAACGATGAACCACATGCTCGGTCTCAGAGCTCTATTCAGAGTAATTTTGCTAATCAGGCCTTATCCCCTATAGACGGGGTAAATGTTTCTAACTATGTACCCTATCAGATGGAAGAATTAGATCGGTTTAAAAGATCATGTAAAGAAAATGGGCCAAAATCGCCATACAGTGTGGAGTTATTAAGACTTTGGAGTCATAACTCATCTTGGACTTTGTATGATTTTAAAAGAATTGCTGAAATATGCCTGTCGTCTAAACAGCGAACTGAATGGGAAATGTACTATTCAGAAGGCGTAAAAGCTAAATTATATAGTCCAGATGGTATGAAAAAGCAAGTGGCAGGTGTTACTCTATCGTATGAATTATTGATGGCAGAAAATCAATTTGCAAATATTCAGACACAAGCAGCTTTACCTAAGGAAATCTTAAATTTAATCAGGGAGATTGCATTGTCATCATGGGAAAAAATTGATTCTAACAGCATTGGTAGAGGAAACTTTTTAAAAATTACCCAAGGCCCTTATGAGTCATTTGCAGAGTTTGTAGGTAAGATTAAAGATGCTCTGAAGTTACAGGTGGAAGATGAGGAGATTAGAAACTTCCTAGTAAAATCTTTGGCCTATCATAATGCAAATTCAGCCTGTAGATTAGTATTGAATACATTAAATGAAAAGTCAGATCTGAATGATTACCTTTATGCCTGCCGGAATGTCTATGTGGAACCCCAACCCCCACCCCACTTAGACTCAGTACAAACCTTCGCAGTTACCAAGGGAACAATGCCTTACTCCCCTCGGGGACAGAACACTTTCCGGAAACCAGGTCTTTGCCCAAAATGCAAAAGGGGTCACCACTGGGCGAAAGATTGCAGATCCAGAAACCTCATTAATAATAACCTAAGTAGAGGTTTCAACACAGTCCCCAGGAGGCAAATCGCCTGCTACCATTGTGGAAAACAGGGACATATCAAAAGAAATTGTCCTCTCCTTATAAATTCAGCTCCCCAAGAACACACATACAAGATGCAGGGAAACGCCCACAGGGCCTCCCCCCAGGCCCTTCCAAATCAGGGGCAAAGTTCACAGACAATAATCCTTCCAAGCCCAGCCCAAGAAAATTCATCACGATAAGGGAATTAATCCACTCCACTTCAGGGAGTGCCGGATTAGACATATTATGCCCAGAGGACATTACAATTTACCCGGGAGCATGCCCTTACATGTTAGAAACTGGCATTGTAGGCCCGCCACCCCCAGATAGTATGGGTTTGATTCTTGGCAGAAGTTCCCTCAACATAAAGGGTATATCAGTAATCACTGGTGTCATTGACTCAGATTCCATGGGAGAAATCATTGTAGTTATTACTGTACCAGTTACATGGACCTTTAAAAAAGGAGAAGCGATTGCCCAGATAGTAATAGTGCCTTATGTCAAATTTGGGACTTCAGATAAGACTAGAATTGGAGGTTTTGGAAGCACAGATCCGGATGCTGCTAAAAACCCAATCGTGGCTCTGGTTACTAAATGTAAAGATGAACACCCAATGATCAAACTTCACTTGGAAGGCAAACCCTTTGATGGAATGATAGATACGGGTGCTCAGGTTACCGTAATTTCTGATAAAGAATGGCCAGAAAATTGGCCTCTTCAGGAAATCCCGTATTCCCTAGAAGGAATAGGAGGCCTGAGTTACTGTCTGTTGAGTACGAGGACTATACTATTTTACGGCCCAGAAAATCAAAAAGCAATAATCAGACCTCATGTGGGCCCATTTTCACCATCCCTTTGGGGCCGTGACCTACACAAACAGTGGAAAGCAGAATTCCACATCCCATTAGCTCCAGAAGAGCCCGAACCTTCTTTTGATTTAAAAACCAAAAATTTTTAGTGGGGGCCACTACCGTAAAAACACCAGCACCAATATAAATAAAATGGAAATCTGATGAACCAATTTGGACAGGTCAGTGGCTCCTTAAAACTGATAAATTAAAGGTGCTGACAGAATTAGTGGAGGAACAGCTAAGTTTAGGACATATTGAACCATCTTTTTCTCAATGGAATTCACCTATATTCACTATAAAAAAGAAATCCGGTAAATGGAGACTTTTGATGGATCTTAGAGCTATAAATTTATCCATGATACCTATGGGCAAATTGCAGACTGGTTTACATCACCTGTAGTTATTCCAAAGGAATGGCCACTAATTATAATTGATCTAAAAGACTGCTTCTACCATATTCCTTTCCACCCAGATGATAAAAACGTTTTGCATTCTCAGTTCCTTCTCTCAATAATACCCATCCCTGCAGACGTTTCCAATGGACTGTTCTCCCCCAAGGCATGCTGAATTCCCCAACCATGTGTCAGTTTTTTGTAGATAAGGTTTTGAGCCCTGCTCGTGAAAAATTTCCTCAAGCCATGATATTTCATTATACAGATGATATCTTGCTCACAATGAACAACGAAACAGATTTACAGGAATTATACTCTTATGTTACTGACTGTTTACAAACATCAGGACTGAAAATAGCTTTAGAAAAAATACAGATAATGCCACCGTATCAATATTTGGGTTTTATTTTGGACCGGACGTCTATACGTCCACAAAAATTTTCTATCAAAAAAGAAAACCTCAGAACGCTTAATGATTTTCAGAGACTTTTAGGTGACGTAAAGTGGCTCCGCCCTGCACTAGGAATCCCAAATGCAGAGTTATCTAATCTGTTTAAAACGTTGGAGGGTGATCCTGCTTTAGATAGCCCGAGAAATTTAACAACAGCTGCCAAAAATGAATTGGACATCTTCTTGAGCAGATTACAAAAATTGTTTCTCTCAAGATTCATCCCAGGAGAAAAGGTATTACTGTTAATCTTCCCTACTATAGAAACCCCCACAGGGGCCTTGATGCAACAGTCAGGACCTTTGGAATGGGTGTATTTACATAACAAACAACCTCGCTCAGTTGTCCCCTACTTACAACTGATTTCAGAGATTATTATCAAGGCAAGACTCAGATCTATATCTTTACTAGGTTTTGATCCAGATATAATAGTTTTGCCAGTACCAAAAAAGGAAATTGAGTCAATATTGCCAATTAATGAATCTCTACAAAGGGCCCTCTCAGATTTCACAGGAGAAATATCCTCCCATTATCCAGCAGAAAAAATTTGGGACTTTTTAAAGAAAACTCAGTTTGTTATTTCTTCAATTGTTCAGGATTCCCCTATCCCCAATGCCAAGGTTTTTTACATTGATGGATCCCAAAATGGAAAAGGAGGAATAACTGGAGACAACATTAATATGACCATAGATACCAAATATAAATCTGCACAGAAAGTTGAATTAGCAACGTTAATTTACCTATTAGAAAATGTATCTGAAGCCATGAATATAGTTTCTGATTCTTTGTATGTGGTAAATTTATGTCATGTGATAGCCACTGCATCCCTTAATGCTAATAACCCGATCATACAGGACTTACTTAAACAATTACAGCAGCTTCTTCAAAAATGAACTGAGCCCATCTTCATCACACATATTAGAGCCCACTCAGGTCTTCCAGGACCTATGGCTCAAGGAAATAAAACTGCTGACTTGCTAGCAATGCCTATATTTAAATCACCTATAGAGGAACATTCAGCCCTACACACAAATGCTCGCCGTTTACATGTGAATTACCAAATTCCATGGAGGCAAGCTAGAGAAATCATAGAAAACTGCAACGTATGTGCACCGTTAACAAAAAAGACTCACATAGCAGGAGCAAACCCAAGAGGCTTACAGTCTAACGAACTTTGGCAAATGGATATAACTCAAACAGATTTATTTCCAAGGAAACCTTATCTTCATGTTGTGGTGGACACTTATTCTTGGTTTATGTGGGCAATTCCCATGTCTTCTCAAAAATCTAAGGCTGCTTGTAGTTTTCTTTTACAATGTTTCTCTGTAATGGGTATTCCATATTCTATAAAAACTGATAATGGGCCAGCCTATGTTAGCAAAACTTTTGAATTTTTTTGTAAGGAATGGCAGATAAGACATCTCAGAGGAATTCCTTACAATTGTAGGGGACAGGCCATCGTAGAAAGGACTCACAGAACCTTAAAAACTCAATTGCAAAAAAATAGAAAAAGGTTTACCACCAACGGATTTGCTATCTTTGACACTTATCACACTAAATTACTTTAACTTACCCCAAGGGAAAGCTACACTGCAGTGGAAAGACATTTTAAAGAAGATATTCAGAGACAAGAAACAACCCATAAACCTATTTGGATCAAGGAGGATGAAAAATGGATAGCTGGCTATCTTCTCCTAAGAGGAAGGGGTTATGCCTATGTTTCTATAAATGATGACCCTCCCAAGAAATTTTGGGTTCCATTACGTCTTGTTAGAAATCGGGCTAGCACAAATGATCAGGTTCAGACTACAAACTCCCCTTCAGAGAAAAAACAGAATACTTCAGACACTAACAGCAGTAATATTACTAAGGTCTCTGGGGCAGGGAACGATTTAGCTGTCACACACCATACAATGAGTGAGACTGATGGTAGTGATAAACCCTTACACTCCGAGATGCAAAAGGAAAGACAGGAACCTGTCTTAACTGGGCTCCAAAATATAGGAAACTCTTGCTACATGAACTCAATATTGCAATGCTTGTATAATATTTCAGACTTAACTCAGTATTTTTATAAAGATCATTATAAAAAGGATATTAACAAGAAAAATCCGATGGGGCATGAAGGTAAATTAGCCGAAGAATTTGGTCGGCTCATCAAAACCATGGGAAATGGATTTCATAGATATATTAACCCTGAAAGCTTCAAAGTAACAATTGGTTTACTTAATGACCAGTTTGCTGGACACAATCAGCAGGATCCTCACGAACTACTGATGTTCCTAATAGAGGGATTACATCAGGACTTGCTTACTGTAAATCTAATGACAGACAAAACTACACATCTCATGGGAAATGAAAATTATGAACAATTTAGTCCAGAACACCAAAAGGCTCATAAATCTATTATTTATGATCTCTTTCAAGGACAATTCAAATCTATACTCCAGTGTCTCACTTGCCACCAAAAGTCTGAGGTTTATGAGACATTTGTTCATTTGTCTTTGGCTGTTACATCTACAGATAAATGTACATTACAGAAATGCCTCTCTGAATTTTTTAAAGAAGAAGAATTAAGAAATGACAACAAAGTTCTGTGCAACAGTTGCAAAAATAGAAGGGATTTTTCAAAGAAAACGTACTTATGGAAACTGCCACCAGTACTTATAATACACTTGAAACGTTTTGCTTTTGATGGCAAACAAATAAAAAAATTGCATACTTATGTAGATTTTCCTTTAGAAGACCTCAATTTAGAGGAATTCACTTCAGAGAATAAAAGCAAGATTAAGAAATACAACTTATCATCGGTGTCAAACCATTATGGTAAAGTTCACTATGGACACTGTACTTCATACTGTAAAATTGCTGCAAAACAACACTGGATCAATTTTGATGACAAGAAGATCAAAAAAGTCCCTAATACATTGGTGAAATCCACAGCAGCATACATCCTGTTTTATACTTCTTAGAGATCTACAATGAACACCAGATAATCATTTTACTTCCTTATCAGTTGCTATTAATGCTCTAGGATTCTTTCCACAGGCATGATCAATGAATATAGATTGAAAATCATGAATCCCCAATGTGTTTCCTTGTAGGATGGATTTATGTCTTAATTTCATTATTGCTCTAGGTCTCAGTTAATCATGAAATTTTACAAATTAATTTAGTCAAGGTTCACCTGAAAGAGAAATTTCTCATCATATTAATGTTGTTTTTCTTTCTAGGTATACTCATTTAACGACTTTCACTCTTTTTATCTTAACATCATTGCTTTATTTCCCTCAATTTAGGTTTTAAGACGCTTACATAATGATAATTTTAGGTGGACTTTCTTCACAGTGCTTCTTGCCTATGATTGATTATCATAAAGTTACTGTTATACAATAACTTTGTATATATACTGATATACACGTATAGTAGAGTTGTCCATGTTTGTATTATGCATGAAATTCTCTTTCAGATCTGCTAGGCAAAAAAAAAAAAATTTTTTTTTAGTGAATTTGAAATGATTTATCTAAACAATTGCCGGCTATTACATTTTAAGGAGCTTTTAGTTGATTCAGCTGAATTCTCTTTTCTTTTGCTCTATTTTGGATCCTTTCCAACAAATATTTTTTAGTATGAGTGAGTGTTATGGCCATATTTTTTGTGAAGTCTGTGTATGTATGTCTTGTTTAGTGTCTGTCTGTTCTGCATATTTTGTATATAGTTTCCTTTTTCCTAACTTTATCTTCCCCAAATTAGTCTTCCTTATCCTTCCTTCTCTCTTCCTAGTCCTTAACATTTTAATTTTCAGGATTTCACATGTGCAACCCATCTCCTTCACCCACACCTACAAGCTTCCTGATCTCGGCTGGAAGAAGAAATCCATGACTGTTGGAGTTTTACACCATATATGCTGCAAACTTGTTGGAAATGAAGCCACCTGGGATTTGTGTCACAATGTAACACCAGAGAAAAGATCCATGGACGAGACCCACAGTCTCTGGATCCCAGTTAAACTGTGCTATCTGAATTTCTGGTTTTCCATCCACATACACAATGCTATTGTTGACCGTTTCTACAATGGCTACCCCAAGATTGCACTGATCCCAAAGGAAATACAGAAGCCCAACCAACTTATGATGTAATGATGTAACGCTTGGGGATGCCCCAACACATGGATGACTGTACTGGCCTTCCTTCTTCATTCAGCTTGATGTTATCTCCTGTACAAGGCTTCAACCCGCTTTTCCAGACCCATCAAGTGTCTTCTGCCGGTCTTTTTGGAGGTCCAGACCCCTCATATTTACAGATTGGTATTGAACTCTGTAGAAATTTCATCTGTTGTTTTTCCTATAACTGTAATCCTTTGAAGTTATATTTGGTACTACACTTCTTTTGACTATCGTAATTAATGTTTTTCTATTTTAGTTTTTAATATTAGGAATCGATGTTGTATTACATTAAGGTTTTGCTTTCTTGACTTTAGGTTTGTGAGTTAGATATTATTGTCTATAATTTCCCAAATGATATTTTTGTCTGTTCTCAGGGTTTTTTGCGTGGGCGCATCATAGGCAAAATACTAGGTTTATAGAAGGTTCCATCCATTTTGGATGGGCCCTCAAGTTGTTTATTTACACAGGGAGGGTCTCTGCCTTAAACATTTTGTTTTGGTTTGTGACTTAAGCTCCCATCTATAAATAGTCGACATCAATTTCAGACACCTTATGGACTTCAGACCGGATTAAGAACTTGGACTAAGTTCAGATACCTATTGATCATCACTGCAGTGGCTCCCCACTGTGCAGAGGGTGTATGTGCCACTTCTTCCGAAATAAAGGCCTAGTTCAATGCCCTCAAAGATGGGCTTTCTGGTCTACCTGAACTTGAATGAAAATGGAGCTGGAGAGATAGCATGGAGGTGAGGCATTGGCCTTTCATGCAGAAGGTCATTGGTTCAAATGCCGGTATCTGCCAGGAGCGATTTCTGAACGTGGAGTCAGGAGTAACTCCTGAGCACTGCCAGGTGTGACCCAAAAATCAACAACAACAACAACAAATAAAGAAAAGGTGCTTCTCCTTGCCTGCTACACAACCTTTCTGGTGTCTCTTCGAAAGATCTATGTACGTCTTAGATTTATCTTCTCAGGAGCTTGTAGTTGATTCCTTGATATATGTTTCTGGTTTTAGACACCCTGTGCTTAGGTTAGAAGTTTTTCTTTACATTTTCCTGTGATGCACTTATGCAAACAGCTGCTCTTTTATTATTGACTAATTTTTCTTTTAATAATTGTAGACAATATTGTTTGTTTACTAAAAACAAAAGGGGGAATTGTTGTGTATGTAAATATTTTGGGGGATTACTATGTTGCTCACCCTAATCTGTGCCCTACCCTAGGGTGTGACCTGGCATTCTGCCCCCACCCTAGGGTAGGACCTGATTCTGCTTCCACCATTGGTTGGTATCTGATCCCAACATTGGGTGGGACCTGACTCTGGAGTATAAGAGCAAGTGTCTGTGGAAGGCGAGGGATTTTTGCTGGCTGGAACTGAATCTGAGTCTTTGGACTTCAGTTTTGTCCATTCGAATAAAGCAAATATTTCCACGAGCCTGATTGTCTGCGAGCTGTTTACCCGCCGTTTCACCTCAGAACCATGGGCTAGACAGGGTGGCAGACGTGTGCTCCGAGCTGGAAGAAAAGGGCCTCATTCTCCATCCCACCATCAGTCAACCTCTTCAGGGGCTGACCTGCTACATAAATTAAATTATGTAATACAACAAATGGCGCTCCTAACTTTGTCCTGAATCCTGGACCCAAGAAAACAGCAACGATGGTGACATTTCTGCTTTTCAGTTTCATTTTGGCTCTTTTCGGGTGCACTGAGCCCAACACCCTGGGCCACGTGCAACAATGTTCAAAGATGGCCGTGACCCCTTCTAGGGGAAGAAGGGCAACTGAAAGAAGGGAGGTGGAAGCTTGCATCACCTCCAACCCAGGCCCAGGCCCAGAACTGAGACTTTGTTACAAGAAACAAAAACCTCGGCCTGTACAAAAACTTACTAAAAGCTTAAATTGGAAACGGAGGAGAAAAAAGACTGTATTTAAAGTGGACTGATTTTCTGAAAATGACCTGCTGCTTGAATTTGGATTTCGACTTTGGAAACTTCGAACTGAACTTTTACAACTCTGACCATCCAAAAGCGCCCTGTAAAGCTGTGGCCAAAAAGCTGCAGTGGCTGTGGTGCTTCCAAAACTGCAGCCCGGAGGGGAAAAAGCGGCGAAAAGCTCCTATCGGCCCAGAAGCAGGAACGCCTCAGCTCAGCTCAGCTCGGCTCGGCTTGGCTCGGCTTGGCTCAACTCTGCTCCAAAAGCGGCAAGCCTGGAATCCACCCTCCAGATCACAAAGCTAAAACAGCGTGATCAAACCGTCTACGGGGCCTGAAACTATGATAGGAAGCCACGTGGTGAGATCAGCATGGGACAAATTAATCATTTGAGCTATGATTTTAGGTGTAGGAACTAAGCGGGTAGTCTTATATTTTACTAATAGTTGGTGATGGAATAAGTTTTAGTTAGTGGTTAAAAATAAAAAATAAAGGGAGGTAATACAGCTTAGCCCATTTAAACATCTGATTTCTAACCACCTGCATCTTTGTCTTAGTCATTTTTTTTATAATTTAAATGTGCTTTGTTGTCTTTCATGGTTAATATTTTCAATTGCAAAATGTTTTACTGTGTATTTTAATGTACTTAGCCTGTTTTTAAAATGTATGGTATGCATTTATGCTGTACTTGTGTATAGGAAAGGTATAGGAACAAAAGGTTCCCCCTATATAGTTTAAAAGTATAGGAACATAAAAGTTCTGGAATAGTGTTTGGTAAAAAAGCATTAATAGAATTTTAGGTTACAGGTGTAGAGTATATTTTGCAAAAATATGTTTTTGAAAAGGGCTGGTATATTAATTTTCACTTTATTACATTGCTGCATGAAAATATTAACCCACCTTTGGCTAAAGGTGGAGTCAAAATTACAAAAGGCTCTTTTTATATTTTAAAGAAGGGGGAAATGTTACTCTACCCTGGATTTACATGTAGCGACCTGAGACCCACGCATTTCTGGGAGGGGTCTTGGGAACCGGATAATAGGTGTGACCTTAATTGCAAGACCCGGCCCATTCCTGGGAGGGGTCTTGGTATAGGTAGATAAACCCGAAAGCCAGGGGTTTAGGGGTCTTTGTCTTTTGGCCCTGCTGGGCGCTCTGAGGAAGATGGCTGAAAGAGATTAGACGCAGGGTAGCCTGGAATGGCTGAATGCTTAAAAGGTTATGATGTAGGCCACACACACATGGTGGCTAGGGCATGAATAAAGATAATGCTTCCTGAGGCCTGCCTGCTTGTGAGTCTGATTCCGCCATTCGCCTAACTTGGGACCCGCCGGCTTCCTGGGGGTTGCTGAGCCACATGGCCTGGGATGGCAGAAAGAGATCCATCACCATCCATTGCCATCCAGCTCCATCTTTAATTATGTAATACAACACTTACATGTGGTTTTCCAGTTGTACCAACACCATTTGTTGAAGAGACTTTCTTTGTTCCATTTCAAGTTCTTGGCTCTTTTGTTAAATATTAGTTGGCTGTATATCTGGGGGTTTATGTCTGGGAATTCTGTTCTGAACCACTGGGTTGGTCGTTTAGTATCAGCTTTGTTTGTGCAAATAAAGTAAGTTCATTTTTGTTTGAGAATGTTTTTAATCTGCCCTCCCATATGAATGAGAGTTTTGCTGGGTATTGGACCCTAGGTTGGAAGTTTCTTTTTTTTGGGGGGGGGGGGGTTGGGCCATACCCGGCAGTGCTCAGAGGGACCATATGGGACACCGGGATTCGAACCAACCATCTTTGTTCCTGGATCAGCTGCTTGCAAGGCAAACGCCGCTGTGCTATCTCTCTGGGCCCTGGAAGTTTCTTTTATTCAGGCATTTAAATATGTCATTCCACTGTCTTCTTGCTTGAATTATTTCAAATGGGAGATATGGTTTGATTCTTATGTCCCTTCCTTTGTACTTAAGTTTTTTTTCTCCCTTATTGCTTTGAGGAGTTCATCTTTCTCTTTGTGTTTTTTTTGTTTGTTTTTGTTTTTCCATTTGGATTACTATATGTCTTGGTGTTGGTTTATTAGAGTCTACTTTATTAGAGACTCTCTTCACTTCCTGGATATGCACTGAAGCTTCTTTACAGAGGTGGGAAAGTTTTCTGCTATTATTTCCCTGACTACTTGTTCTTCCCCTTTCCCAATTTCCTCCCCTTCCAGTATACCTAAAATTCTTGAATTTTTTGTCTTTGTTCAGTATATATTGGACATTTTCTTTCAGTACCTTGCCTTTTATTTCCTAGTTGGCTTCTTGGTCTTTTTTTACTTGCAGTTTTTCTTGGATTTCTTTATTTGATTCTGCTTGTGTAGCTTTTTACTTTGTCTTTTATAACCTGAAATACTGCTGTGAAAGATATGTAAGCCAGTATAATCAAAATAAAAATTAAAAAAAAGAAAAAGAAGGAAAAAAAGAAATATTAGAGCAGGAAGACAGTTTTTTATATTTAGCTATTACTCAAAAACCATATTTCAATTTCCAAATATGAGAAGACATTTGTGTTTTACTTCAGAAGAAGATGCATTTTTAAAATGTTGTTGAAGGTGTAATTTGCTCCACTTCAGAAACTAAGATTTATAAGTCTACAAACCACTAAAGGATACATTTAACCATGACTGCATTTCAACCTCTTTGTACTTAGTATCTTATGTATTGAGAATAAATAAAAAGCCTCATTTTAAATATTGCTCCTAACATTTCTAGATGCCTATGATAATTGTTTAATGTAGTTGACCCTAGATACCCTTCTCTTCACTCTATTTGCTCTCTTTCCAAGGAAGTATCTTGCTTTCCTTTCAGGTTTCCTTGAATGTTGGACATGTACTAACTTGGTTCTGACTGGGCTCTATTCAATGAAAAGTTGACAGACGAATTGGCAGACAGTGCTTTCTGGACATATCCATTAAGACCTCCTGATAAAGGATTGTTTCTCCTTCCTCAACGAAGAAACAGGTAAACATCACAATTTTTGGATCAAAGTCAAACCCCAAGGCAGATGAAATTGCCTATAAGATCTATATTCATGAAGAGTTTATGATAGTTTAATATCAGTGAGAAGTTAACTTCTACTTCAAAAATCTTCTGATATTGGCAACTATTTTTTAGCAAGCGTAATCTATTTTACTATCAGTGGAGATTTTTATTCCATTCGAAAGACTAAGGTACTGGCAGGAGCAATAGCCCAGTGATAGGGCATTTGCCTTGCACACTGCAGATCCGGGACAGCCCTGGGTTGGATTCTTGGCATTTCTTATGATCCCTTGAGTGTGGCAGGAGATATTTCTGAGCACAGAGCCAGGAACCTCCAAGTGTGGTCCAAAAACAAAACAAAACAAAACAAACAAAAAGAAAGATTACGCAGAGGTCTGAAACTTCCAGCTCACTTCACGAAGCTCATCACAAAGAGTGGTGAGTGCAGTTATAGAAATAACTACATAGAGAACTGCCATAACCATGTGAATGAATGAGGGAACTGGAAAGCCTGTCTGGAGTACAGGTGGGGGTGGGGTGGGATGGAGTGAGATTTGGGACATTGGTGTTGGGAATGTTGCACTGGTGAAAGATTACGCTCATAAGCTATGTTAAAATGTTGCCTAGGAAAGTGTGGATATTCCAATCATTACTGTAATTACTGTGATATGGCCATATAACCGAAATATATTCAAGTTATACAGTCTTTGAAGAAATATTCACCTTCAGGAATCTGAGCCTCATCTCAAGACTTTCTTATTCCTAGGAGACTTATATTTTACTAAGAATTATATTACTTTTCCCCTAGTCTCATCCTCACTTCCCTCTGAGAACATAAGGAGCCCCTTGGTCTCATGTTACACATAGCATTAATTCAAAAGACAAGTCTAACATAGAGTTCATCTTGGGTCTTAATAATGATTTTAGTCTTAAAATTATAAAGTTTGACCACATCGAAAGAGGACCACATGTTGACTTCATGTCCCTAAAAGTTGGTCAGCCAGGTTTCACATCATACACTTTTATTTAAAATATTTTACTTTATTTAACGAGCATGTAGAGAGGACAAGCAAATGTTTGAAAATTCTTATACTAAGAGATAATAGTATTAAACAAAATATGGGTTATCGTGCAGCCACAGGATTCAGGAATTTCAAACACTATCACAGATACTGTGGCTTTTATGGGCATGTTTATAGCTTCCAGGGCTTCCAGAAGTAAAGGGGGAGGGGCAGGGTACCCTCACTTTCTCTAAAAATAAGTTGTCAGCTCAAATACAAGCATATCTGGAGTTTTGGTCATATTGTTGATGTCAGACACTTTTCTTGTGTCATCTCTAGAACCTATCAAAAACTCCACTCAAATTAGTTTCCTTTCCCCTACAATTCCACTTGAGGGGCAAACTCCTCTGCCAATCCTCTAAAAGAGTCTAGAAATATTTTAATAATAATTACAAATCTTACAAAAATATCTAAACTAATAGAGAGACCTTGCCAATTTTCTTGGATTTTCACGATGTCCAATCATCCACATTTGCCTTCCTATATTAAAAAAAATACCGGCATCTACACTGAGCCACCAAAAAAATTCAAAATAGGTTTAGAATTTTTCTTTTATCCCTGTGTCTTACCTTTTCTCTTCCCTCATGGTCTCCTCTCCTTGACTTTGATACAAATATTCTGTATGAACATCTCATCTTTAACAGAACTTTCAGTCATTCAACCTAAATATCCCTCAACCACCCTATAAAACACACTCAGCTGCCTCTTACTGGCCTGGTTTAAGCACTTTGTTTGAGGGTATTTTGTAGTGTCAGGGATAAAACCCAGGTTTTCACACATGCAAGGCAAATTTGTATCAATTTTTTATTGACTAGGATTCTATGACTTCTAAGTCTACTACTACTGTTTTCCCTTGCACATAATTCCAACATGACATTTATCACCAGTATACCCACCTCCACTCACTAATGAACTGAACACCCCTATCTCTGAACCCCCACAACTAATTCAGTTGTGTGGATCAGTTCTCCTATTATGTTGTCTTTCCTGCCCACGGCACTCTCTATTTTGACTGAATTATTGAAAGCTCTGGCCATTATTCAGAGTAGAGCTTCTTTCTGTTATTACAACAATGTTCTTCACCTGCCCTGTTCAATAACTTGAAATGTTGCAATTTAACTATCTTGCAGTTTTCTTTATATTATGGAATTTGTACCAAGAAGGTACATTTTGGGGCCAGTGTGGTAGCACAGCTGTAGGGTGTTTGCCTTGAATGTGGCTGACCCAGGATAGATCTGGGTTCAATCCTCCGGCATCCCATATGATACTCAAGCCAGGAGAGATCCCTGAATACAGGCAGGTGTGGTCCCAAAGCAAAGAAACAAACAAAAAGGAAGGGACATTTCTGATAAATGCATTATGGGTTTCACAAAACTACCCTCATGACTTAGGAGGGGGTTTCTAAGCTTAAGTCATGATGAAGTCTTGTGTCTAGCCTAGAGTTTAAATAAACTACCCAGAAATTTTTTTGTTTGTTTTTTTTTAGCCACAAATATTAATACTCAGGACTTAATCTTGGTCTGTGTTCAGAGACCACTACTGGAAGTGCTTAGAGGACCATATGGAGTGCTAGGGATTAAACCCAGGTTGGCCATGTACAAAAGAAGTTTTCTACCTACTATAGCATTTCACTTCCCTGGAGCTTGATTAGAAGTGTGGAATGGACTGTATTGTGAATTGGGGGACAAAAAAAAAAGAAGTGTGGAATTAATAGCATGTTTGATTATCAAAGGAGAAGGGGAGAGTTCACTAACCTCTTGCCTTATTTAGCAGCCAAAGGGCAAGACCCAACACAAAAGAGAACACCAACAATTTTGACTTAAGTTAGACCAAGGAAAGACTCTTTGTCATGACCACTGCCAAAATATCTTAATGGTCCTGGAACTTCCTTTTAAGCCTCTCTGGTGAAAAATCATGACTATTCTCTTCTATATCCCTTTTCCTTGCAAACTGAAGCCTTCAATCTAGAGAAATCACTTCCTCTGGCAGCTGCTCCCTTTGGTTGGGAATGGTCCAAGGTCAAGACAGAAGAGGTTTGGAGGAAGAAGAATTGGGGGTGAAAATGGCTGATGGTGTCCAGTGTGAAGGGAAGATGAGTAACCCTTAGGGTGAAGTTTTTTTTCCCTTTAAAATGCATTTCTTGAGTTTCGATTATCACAGAAGTTATTTCATAATATTGAGAACTGCTGCCATGGTCCATCCAGAATATATGCCTCCTAATGAAAATATGGAGCCATTTTGTTCTTTGCAAAGACCTATTATGTTTATATGCCTATTTCTGCAAATTCATAACCCAGGAGAGAAAACTACCCCCACCATATGTCTTTGCTGATGGGTTGGATAATGACAAACATCAGTATTCTGATCTCTTTGAGGAGACTATGACTGTGACTTTAAAATTCAAGATATATCACTTTCCCAGAGAAGACAGCCTAAGCAGAGACACAAAGTCTTTGGGTGATTGATGATAAGAGTCCCTCAAGAATGAGCTGTGGAGAAGCCAGACAAAATAGAATTAAAATGTTGCATATTACCTAACATTTTTCAGATGGCTCAGAAACTCCCTGTACATTTGTCATCTGTTGTATCCTCTTAAAAGTGAGCTACAAATCCCCAAATATAAAATCTTAGTGAGAATCTTGTTTGAGAAAGGCTTCCTTCTCTTTTCCTGAAATAATTGTCTTTAAGGTTAATGCTGTTTTTTTCCATAGGTCTTTATTTCTCAACAGGGAACCATGGATATGAATTTTTTTTCCCACAAAAACATTGTAGTTGGATTGAAGCCATAGGACAGAATGCAAGGTGCTTGCCTTACATGTGGCTAAGATGGTTTTAGCTCTGGTACTCCAAATGATTCTGTGAATTCCATTAGGAATGATCCCCAAATACAGTCAGGATCCCTGAGTAAGCCCTGAGTACTGTCAGGTAGGGGCCTTGATAAAAGAAATAAAAAAGAAAAGAATGTTGTGCTATAGAATAGCATAGATTAATCTCTAAAGGCTCTAGCACATAGTAAGCCTTAAAAATAGTAAGACTTTTTATAATTGCCAGATGTGTAGCTATTTAGTACTCAGAATATAATTCTTTGGTTGTACCCCATTCTTGCAAAAAAAAAGTATTAAATTAAGTGACAATTATGAGAACAATGCAGTACAAAGGAAGTATTTGGCATGAGTGTTCTAAGTGTTTTTTCATAACTAACTCACTTAAAACTTTTATCAGTCTACGAGTTTGGTACTGTGATTAACTCCACAATTCTTTGGACCTACACTGCATGTCATTTGTTGACAGTAGTATTAAAATATCTCATAGCTTAAAAGATTGTCATTGTCTTCTAATTTCCCCAGTCATTAAGAGTAATTATAGTAATTTGTGAATTATAAAAATTGTAGACAACCTTTTTAAAACATGTTGACTGCTTTTTAGAATGTTATTGTCTGGTGTTTTGAAATTTGAGTATAATGACAAGTTAGTTTTTATAATTATTTTACATGTTGCTTTGGAATTTTCAACTTTCCTGACTCAATAGAAACATTTGTGATTCAATTGAGAAAACTCTAATCAATTCAGAAAATTCTAATCAATTCAGAAAATTCTAATCAATATGTTTTTTGTTTGTTTGTTTTGTGGACACATGTGGTTGTGTTCAGGGCTTACTATTGACTTTGTACTCAGGAATAATTCCATATAAACTAAGTAAAAGTATGTCTAGACCAAATCCAAAAAAAAAAAATTGGGGCGGGAGTGGTGGTGCAAGGTGTAAGGCGTCTGCTTTGTGTGTGCTAGCCTAGGACAGACCTCGGTTTGATCTTCTGATATCCCATATGGTTCCCCAAGCCAGGAGCGATTTCTGAGCACATAGCCAGGAGTAATCCCTGAGCATCATCAGGTGTGGCCCCAAAACAAAAACAAACAAAAAAGTATGCCTATATTCTAATAATCAAACTTCAGTCAGCCACATGCAAGGCAAAGGTTTTACCCACTTACCCACTATACTATCAATCTAGCCCTTTAATATTTTTCTCTGAGAAACCTGGATAGATATGCTTCTCACAATAGCATTCATTTGTTAATCTCATACTACCATCCACCTTTTCCCCAATTTCCTTCTGTTTTGTTGGTTTACTTTGCAACTTTGCATTACTGGTAAAAACTTTCATTTTCTTGTTCAATTAAGTCCCTCCTCAGTTTATCTGTTTGTTGTTTACTTCATATTGATGCTAAATTTTAATAATAATTACATTTTTCTTTAGATTTTTCTAACTTAATTGGTTTGTTCCTAGCTCTATTTAATTACTCATTTATTTATTATTTATTATTTTTTGGGGGGCCACACCTAGCTGTGCTCAGAATTTACTGATATGGTGCTTAAGGATCATTTAGGGATCCCTCCAAGTAGGACTCAGAAAGTGCCCCCCTGCCTGCTATACTATCTCTCCAGCTCCTTTTTCTAACTTATTTTGATTTCTTCTTTAATGTTTTCAATATATTTTTCCTATTCATATTTGATAATTCAAGGAGATGAAAATTAAAATTAATTTCATGGATTTGTGTACCTGTTAGTCATTCTCCTGGTGGGCGACTTATTTGTTTCTTTGCTTGTTTTGGGGCCACACTCAGTGACTCTCAGTGGTTACTCCTGGTTCTGTGCTCAGAAATAGCTCCTGGCTTGGGGGACCATATAGGATGCCAGGGGATCAAACCGTGGTCCGTCCTAGGTTAGATACCCTATTGCTTGTGCCACTGCTCCGGCCCCATGGTGGGCGATTTATAACCATGCTTCATGCTAATGTTTACAGTCCTTATATTTACTCTCCAGAATATGAATAGTGTTTATTTCAGGGCCCCTGAAATCTGGAAACATTTTGCTACTTTAATTTATTGAGAGTTCATGTAAATTTGAAACTATGATATAAGTTCTCCCAAATTCTTTTTTATTAGTTATTTGATTCTTTCCTTTTTGACACGCTCATCTGCACATTTAAAGGATAAGTAAAATAAAGAACAATTATACTATTTTAATCATATACAGTGATAATGGAATGTAGAAGATATATTTTGATAAATCAAAACTCTGGAAATATATTATTGGAAGTGTTTTTGAATTATAATCCATCTCCAATATATCAGTTTTCCACCCATTCACCAAGGCACTGGATACATTTACATATTCTTTTAGACTGCATTTCTAGAATCTAACTTGTCCACTACATTAACAGGGCTAATTGTTACAAACTTAAGATGGGATGATATAATAGAAAGAGGACATTCTTCTATGTTTCCATTTAATTTAGGAAATATGGTTACCAACCAGCCTTAGAAATACAGCCTGGACATGGCCATCTGCTTACTGTTTGGGAGGCCAGCTAAACAATTTTTCCTGCCATGGGTCTCGTGTCTTTACTAAGCCAGCAACCCAACTCCAGATTGCTTTTTCTTCTTTCCTTCTTACAGTCCAAGTGAAAATGAAGTCAATTCTCTTTCAACCTGATTTCTGCCAGACTAAATGCTTCCTCCTTTAGGAAGTCTGTCCCCTTTCTTTGTTTTCCTTTCCTCTGAAACAGATAGTTATCTTTTTGTTTGTTTTGTTTTTAAGTCACACCTGGTGAGACTCAGGGATTATTCTTGGCTCTGCACTCAGGAGGGCACTTCAGGTGGTGCTTGGAGTATCATACACTAAGGGTTGAATCAAGGCCATCTGTGTGCAAGGCAAGCACTATATTATATTTCCAACCAGTAAACAACTAATTATCTTACTCCTAAAAATATAGACTCTGTCAACTCTAAGTATACTTCTTGACCATAAAAACATTATTAGAGCTGCAACCAATTAAAAAAACATCCAGTAATAGGAAATGTTTACTTGGCCTTCTGCTTTCCTGCCTACTGGCAGGAGTAACTTTTCTTTTTCACTTGAAATATTCATCAATAGAGTGATAGTAAGAGGTTACAAATATAGTTTTATCTATTCATGTTCTCCCAATATTTAGCAAGTCCACTACCATCAGAAGTCTTAACTGCATTCCACTGACTTTTTATTAATCTACAAATACATTCTTTCCTAAACGTGCCATACGAAGACGCCAACATTCAAAGCAATTGGTTTGAATTTCTGTTCTTGGAAGTTTCTTTGCATTATATTTGTTGTGTGCTATAGATACTTTTTTTTTTAAGCTAATCTGCTTTTTAGTTGAAGAGTCCCAAATAAAAACATCGGCTGTGTATTAGGTTGCATCTAATTTTACCCAAAACAAAGATCATCTCTGGTTTCTTTGTATCTGCTTGTTTACAACTTGTTTTCACACAAAATAAAGATTGTCTTTAAGCCTCTGTAAGACAGGCTCAAGATAGCCTTCTCTATCTGCCCTTACTATGACATTATTTCCCTACCTGGAGGTGGTCTATGTTCTGAATAAAAATAGTTCTGGCAGACAGCTTGCTATATATATGAGGTAGAAGATTGCCATAATATACGTGTTTTATCCTCAGCCCAGTTTGGATTATCTCATGCATGACCCTGATTCAGATTTCTTCACCTGGTTTTAGAGATATGGTATGTGAGGTGATTTTACAGATGTGTCGAAGTCAAGTTGTGTCATCTTTATTGAAGCACATTCATTAATATCTGCCATATAATTTATAAAGAACCTAAAGTAGAGCTTAAATATATGCAGTAAGGTAGCAAGAAAGATCCAAAGACAGCATAATTGGAAAACGGAATCACACAATTGAGTGGGGAAGGGGTATAGGGTTCTTTTGGTGAGGGAGTGGTGCACTGGTGATAGATGTGATGTGGAAATTATGTGCATGAGAAGCCATGTTAATAGTGTAATAGTATACCACAGAATTGCGGTATAAATTAAAGACAAAATCTTGAGATATCTTTCATTAATTAATTCAGTTAATATTTATTGACACGAGTCATGTACCAGACAACCTGTTGTCCTAAGGCCATAGCAATGAAGGGAACCTGGGGGCTAGAATTTCTATCGAAACAAAACTAATTCTCTTCTGTAGCTCTTTGCCCATGATGTGCCAATGGTACTTATCACTTTATGAGTTGTTATTTCAGCATGTGTCATGTCTTTAGCACAACTGCTAAATTCTTCCATTTTTTTAAAATTTGTGTACTAATTAAGTGTCCAACCAATAGGGTGGACAAACTATGACCCATAGACTAAATTTGACTGCTTAAAAATGTGACTGATGATCTAAGAATTATTTTGACAATTTTAAGTGTTTTAAAGAAAAATCAAACAAATATGCCCTGACACTAGAAAAGGAAAATTATATAAAATCTAAAATGTCAATGTTCATAAAGAAGTGTATAGGATACTGCCTCTCGTTTAGTTAACATGTTATCTGAACCTATCTTTTATAGATCAACAACAGCATAGTTAAGTGGTAGCAAAAAAGACCATATGGTCTTAGGGCTAAAAATATTTGCAATCTTGCTGGTTAGAGAAAAAAATTGTGCA